>NW_019272020.1:72914-414875 GCF_002738345.1 Cucurbita maxima
AATAGGAGATTGGATGATAGTGAGTTCACCTTTTCTTATTGGGTGTTACAAGTAGAAGAGCACCTACAATTATGACCTGATAACATCGATAGAAGGCTTGACATAACGAATCCTATAAATAGAGAACGTGGATAGAAAATAAATACGATATCAAAAGTCGGGACTCAATTCAGACAAGCCTTTGCCACAATAAAGACGATTACATTTAAATGTTCACTAAAATTTACTAGGTAGTCCTTAGCCCTCTTTTCCGGAAAAATTTTCTTCCAAATAATATAATCCAACCTTCGACAGGCACACTAAGCCCAGGTACTGCATTCTCTTCAATGCGCATGCGCGCACAAAACCCTCATAAACATGTCGATTCTCACAATAGGAGATTGGATGATAGTGAGTTCACCTTTTCTTATTGGGTGTTACAAGTAGAAGAGCACCTACAATTATGACCGGATAACATTGATAGAAGGCTTGACATAAAGAATCCTATAAACAGAGATGTGGATAGAGCACCTCCTTACCCAACTCTTTTTGCTTCTCTTATCCTAACGTAAAATCACTTTTTAAGATATTTGCGAAAGCCTAGAATCAGAAAGAATCTATAAAAGAAAATCATTTAGGACCTTTGAATTTTTTATAGCCCCTAATGTTTGGATATTTTTTTTCAATTTAATCCCTCATATTTAAAAGAATTCAATTCAGTCCCTAATGTTTTACACATTAGGGACTAAAACATATATTTAGCCTTTTAGAAATGATAAATACTGTGGTATTAAGTAATTGACGGTTGTCCGGCCTTCAAAATGAAAGATCGTCTTGTAAGGACATGCCTAACGTTTTTCTTGCCCCATGTCATTTGGCAAGAAACAGAAGCACTGCTGACTTAATTAACAGACGAATCAAAAACCATGTTGTACCACGAGTGGTTGTATTCATAAATATCTCAATAGCAAAAATGGAAATTTAGGGATAGAGAGAGAAGGCTTACTTGTATAAAACAGCCAAACGAACAAGCTCGCTGTAGTGAATAGAATAGAACTTTGTTTTTTTCCATTCAAACCAGATGGAAGCAAATTTATGGGTTGGTGTATCCTTCAATAATTCATCAAGATTTGGCATAGCAACCGCAACTTTGTAACTGTTAAACAAAAATTGTAGTTAATCACAAAATAAATCTGTGAATTATCAAGAATTTCATTAGGATAAGTACCCATTTTTCACAAAATTATCTTTGAAGAAATCAAGCTCAATTGTCTCCGAGAAAATAACAACACATGCATTTTGATGATGCGAGAACACGCTCTCTAGCCCACGTTGGTGCCGAACACCGAACATCCAAGAAGGTGAGTTCCAAACCATAAAAACTCTCACATCACATTTATTTTTCTTGAATAATGCATCCATAAAACGAGAAAAAGATAGATGCGGATGTAAACCAGGATAATAACCCCATCGCTTGCCGTCTGCATATATACTAGTCAAAATATGAGGCATAACCCTCGGTTTAGATCCTGCACCCTTCGTAAAAAACGCTTCATCTACTACATCAGCGTTCTCTGCGCTTCTATCCCGACTCTTCTCCTTCTTAGTACTCCTAGATATCGAGGTCCTATAGCCATTGAAACGTGAACTCGAACCTTCATCAAAATTGATCACTTTCTTCATCATCCAAAGGTTATTACCGGAGTGTTCATCTGAAGTCCTAATCTCGTTTAAAGCTTCCTTACCATTGTCCATTACGTTTATATCAGTATGACCATTTAGGCTCCCGCTCTGATTGATGCTTGCGTCCACATTGCCGTTTTCTACTTCCGTATTAAAGACCTTCCGTGTAACACCTGACGGCTTGTAAACAAGAAACGGAACTTTTTTAAACTCGTTCATCCACCATTTCTGCACGATTCGATCGCCTCTCGTTAGCGCGGCCACACCCAGACCATCCGGATCTTGCAAAATGGGATTGTTCAGCGGATTCAGAACTTCCCAGTTGGACTTAAACATCCGATCCCTCCGCAAAAAGTCGCCCTTCTTATCGAACCAGTCTCCCCACCCATCTCTTAAGGGCGAAACTCTACCACCCACCTTCAACAAAAGCGCGTCCTCGATCCCAGTCATTTCCCTTGATTTCCTCCTCACCTCTTCGTCAACCGGCACATCATCCGAGCTAAATGCAGCTTTACTGCGATCCTCTTCACCTAATCCGACAGGAAAACCAGAATTCTCGTCAGACCAATCTTGGATCGAACGTTTGTTATCAAAAACCTTCCTAATGGCTCCACTAACGTGGTCAAAATAAAATCCAGAAACCCTGACCTGATCAGACTGATCTTCATCCTCTCCCAATTCCTCATCGCCAGATGCCCTAGATTGGACGTCCTCGTCCACAATATCGAGCTCATCGATCTTGTCCTCATCGGTGGCAGTAGTGCCCAAAATAACATCGCTGTCGTCATCAGAATCAGAGACCAGAATGTTGCCTAGGGATTTAGGAAACATGGGACGAGAGTAAGTATGTGACTGGGAGCGAGAGAGGCGAGTGTAAAGGAGGGAGACTGAAAATAGAAGCAGCGAAGCGGCAGCGAAGGCGCAAAAGTAAGCGCCATAGGGACCGCGACGACGTGTCTGAAGGTTCCGCAGCATTTTACAGGTAGAAATGGAGGAAGAGAGACGGAAGATGGAAAGAGCAGCTCAATGGCGGGCAAATGATCTGAGGTCGCCGACCTTGCAAGGCAGGGAATGTATTATAAGGTAATGTAGCAGCTGTAAATTGTATTTTATTTTTTATTTTTTTAAAGTTGATCAACATAGAGTAGACGGAGGAAGGTTTTTATTGGAAATAGTATCTAACCTCATTTCCACCTTAGTAGACAGGGAATGTATTTTTTATTGTTTCTTCTT
Source organism: Cucurbita maxima (assembly GCF_002738345.1). NCBI lineage: Eukaryota > Viridiplantae > Streptophyta > Magnoliopsida > Cucurbitales > Cucurbitaceae > Cucurbita > Cucurbita maxima. The sequence goes on from NW_019272020.1 coordinate 75,810, forward strand.
CCTCGCCCTTCCTAGCTCTTCCTCTCCTTCCTTCCTCATTCCTGGTGTCGTTTTCCCTTCTTTTCTGACTGTTTTTGTCGTCGATGATGTTGTTCGTCGTCACTTGAGAAACGCCTAGACTTGGAACTAAAATGCCCACCAGATCAGAAGCTAAAAGCCTAATAATCTCACACCCAAGCTCTTCCAGCTTACAAACAGCTCATTAAGTCTCGTTTTTTTCCCCCTAATTTGTGAGGGAGAGTTAAATTCAACTTGTTGTAAATGCAAAACCAAACTCTTGGGATATCTCCCATCTAAACGCCTTCCTCCCTCAGCGTGTGCATGGTACCAGTTCCCGATTCAATCAAGTGGCTACAATCGGATTCCACAATCACAGCTCACAGATTCATCCGCCGACCCAACTTCAATCCTTACAAAGCACAGAGCTGAGTACAAAACTGGGTACGCAGCGCCTTGAATTCCACCACTTTCGTCTCTAATAATCACACCCACTCATGTTTTCCTCTATTCCTGCAGCTTCTTCCTTGTGCTGTTCTTAACATTGGCAACTTTAGTATGAACGGACAGGATCTTGTAACGCAAAGCTCCCTTACCCACTAAATTACAAACGTAGATTATGTTCAAAAATCTTGTAATTCAAAGGTCCCACAAAAACTTTCATGGAAGACTATTTCCCCCTTGAGCAAGACTAACTTCTATATAATCTGTGCAAGAAGTGTGGACTGGAAATCGATAATTTAATGGTTAAGAATCACCCTCATTTGACGAAGTGGCCGACATTTTTCTTCTTGGGATTGGGAAGTACAAATTTATGTAGCGTGAATTTGGAATGTACAAAATAGTAAGCTATATAAACATACATACATGAATTAGGGTTACCTGAATTTGATTTGTGAGTTTGTGACCTGCATGTACTAGATGAGATTAGCATGTCTAAGGCATAAAAGAAGCAAGTACATGTACTCAAAATAGACTTCACTCCCAAACTCAAAGTTACATTTACCTCCGAGTCCAACATCTGCATGAGATTATAGAACACACATCACCGTGTGAGGTGGGGCATACTGCTGCAGTGACCCAAGGCAAGCAACATCCCCTGGTCTCCTTGCTTTTCCAATAACACAAAAATTTCCACCGACTCGTGCTCATTTCTAGGAGGCCCAATAGACTTGCATTGGTCCCCATTGTTGTCTTATCACCGTCTCTACTACTTTTCTTCTGTGAAAGTTATGTGCATTGCTTCTGTCCCGTCTTCATTTGAGAGTGGTAATTATTTTAAATCTCATTTCAAGGGACCCTAGTCTGACAGGGAAGCCAACGATACATCCTCCTTGTTTTCCCTTTTGCATGCTTTTCATTAGGAACTTTCACCTTTGAACCCACTAGTCTTTGGAGTGTTCTCTTGTTAGCCCTTTCCTTTCTGATTTGTAGCAAAAGGATTAGTGGTGCATTTAGTTCTATACGCATGCATCAAAGAATTTGAATCACTTTCTCCAAAGATGTCGAAATTAATAGTTTTAGTAACTTTAGAGGTGAGGTGGGGATGGCTTCAAGTTAGACTTGTCAGATACTATGTTGAAGGAGATTCTTGTGACAACCTGCTTTCCTTGGCTAACACTTGCACATCTTCCTAAAGAGAAATAAGAAGATTTTAAAGGTATAGAAGGATTCTGGAAAGGAGATACAATGTTTGACTAGCTTCAATTGCCCCTGCTGGTCCTTCTCGACTACAACCAAATATTTGTCCTTGCAATTTTTTTCTTCAGCTCTCTTTTGTTTTGGGCTTGTTTTCCATTGCTTTGCTTTTTTACTTTCATACATCTCAAGGAAACCAGTCTCTCATTTAAATAAAAACAATAAATAATGATACACAACACTGTAGCATGCTCATATGAAATATACAGTTCACAAGTGAACAAAAAAAAAAGGCCGAAACAGCATTACTACTTCCAAGGGACCGTAAATTCGTGTTTGGGAAGGTATTCTACGAGTACCCATCCCTTCTGTCTTGATCCTCAGCTTCCTTATTAGCCACTTCAACAGATTTGAACCAAAGGAATGCCTGTCTCCAGAAATTAGACAAAGAGCCTTGTGTAAGTGGGAGCTCATATTTTTGGAATGGCATTGCCATTCCGCTTATTACCCCTATGCAGTTGACATCTTCTGTGCAAGGTTTCTAGCTAAGAAATGACGCAACTCAGAGAAGACACAAGGTTTAGTTTTAAAATTTTTATATCCAATTTTCTGCTCCCCCGTCACCCCAAAAAACAGAAAGATGGGTACTTCATATTTATGTTCACTAGAGAGACACAAAAGGTTAGTGTTATAATTTCATGGTATGATAAATGCACACGAAAAGATATGATAATCCCTTCACAAATGTCAAAAAAATGGAGAAAGAGGAACTTACAGCAGTGGGAATGCCTGTAAATGCGAAAAATCCAAGCAATGGAGCGTAAAATATGCTGTCTGAATTTATAATTCCAAAGACAGGCTTCTGGTTGACGTACTCAAATACAGAACCTATCTGCAGTTTTGGAAGTCGCTCCAATAACATACAAAAGACTTCAATTAGAAATAGTGTCCGTAGCACCAAACTTGATCATACATTGCTAAAGAAATAACTTTACACACAAACAGGCTCCCTCGCTTCAATGCATTAAATTGTTTTTTCATCATGTTGAAGTATTGGTGTAACTAGTAACCCATCAACTTAAGTTTTGGATTGATTGGTAATCACTCTCCTAACTGTTACAAATGACGCAAGAGTCCACTCCAATGAAAGTCGATGTTGCAAAGGGACTTTACTCTTACACAAATGAAAGTTCAAGGCTTCTAGAGTTTAAAGGAAATCCTAGTGGGAACACAAAACCAGCTCTGATACCATGATACCATGTTGCTATTTTTTCTTATTCCTTTTAAGAGAATTGCATGTCATTTTGGTAAGGGAGAAAGAATAAGTAAATTCTAGAAACTAGGAAATCTAAATAGTTTCTGTAAATTTAAATAGTAAAGTAAATCTAAATAAATCTATGTAAAAATAGAGGAGGTGTCATTCTTTCAACACTTTCAATAATCATATCATTCATTCTTGCCTTGAATAGTAACTCAGAAGTAAGCTTTCAATACTTCTATTAAATTCTGAACAAACTGGAAGTAGCACAGAAGTCAGTATAAAAATAAACAACCAAAATGCAAAAAACAAGTCTGTATTTAGAGGGAAGCTTACAGCAGCAATTGCAGTGATAGATGAGGCGAGTAAGTAAACATAGAAAGGGACCTGAAATCCCTGTTGAGTTCCAATTTCCTTGCCTTCCTCCCTTGCCCAAGGAGGAGGCTCCTCAGAATCGGGTTTGGCCCAAGAAGGAATTGTTTCTTCAGACTCGCTCGATTTTGCAGACCCTTCTGTAGCGGCAAACACAGTAAGGTTGCGATGGCCATTGTTTCTCCTTCCAATAGAGCGTAACTGTCCGAATGCAATGCGTTCCGTATCCATCTTCCCGTAATTACAAGCAAGACTTGGATTGTAATAAGACAACAGCGTCGCAGACATTATTCCCAATTCTTATTTCAACCCCTTCAATCTTCTTTCTCAATCAGCTTCTACAAAAATAACATTTGGTATAGAAAATTCACACTCCACATGAAACACTTACACATAATATCTCTGCTAAACACCTAACACGAATGGCACAATTCTAGCAGCAGTTAATATCAACTATTGATCCTTGTGTTCCGCTGCAATTAGTAGTTTCATTTTCCTTTCATACACGATGAAATGCAGAAGAAGAAAACGAAGAGAGTGGAGGGAACGTACTGGTGCAGGAGGGGCTTTGTTGGATTGAGATGAGTAAGCTTAGATCCCTTCGAGCGCAGGGCTTTCCGGCCTCCGGGAAACAAGTACCGGCAGTGATGGGAGAGAGGGCTGGGTTGAGCGGTCAATTTGGAGGGAGATAATACTGAGGATAACGAACGACACAAATTAACAATTAAGGAAATTGATTTAAAAAATATGAAAATTCCATTGGGAGGTGGGGGTTCGAATGTGAATCGACGTTTCAATTATACAGATATATCATGATAATGTCAATTTCCACACTTTTTCATATAAAATAATTTATTAAAATATATATTTAACATTAATAATTAAATTATTCTACTAAACGATGTATATATACGAATAAGGTATGAAAATTACAATACGAATTCGTGAAAGTATTACGATTTTTACTTTTAGAATCTAAAAACAATTGAAATTCTTACTCTATTAACTTTTATTTATTTGATAAAGTCATTAATAAACATATTTATAAATTTTTAATGTCTATATGCACCGAAAATAAATGAAATGGTATGAAATTGATATAATAGTTCAATCTGTCGAAGTGTATAATGTAACAACACAAGTCCATTGTACAACTAATAAATGACATCCGTTTTTACACGTTACATATCATCATTCATTTTAGGGCTTTAAAACATATCTATTAGCGAGAAGTTTTCACACCCTTATAATAAAGGTTTTGTTTTACTCTTCAACCAATGTGAAATCTCACAATCTTTCTCCTTTCGAAGGCCAACATTATATGACACATCGCATGATATCTCACTCTTATATCATTTGTAATGACTCAAACCCACAATTAACCGATATTGTTTGATTTGAATCGTTACTTATGTCATTATATATATACATACCCACATATTTTGTTAAAACAAAGTGAGGTGGTTGTCTTGTTTTAAACTAATTAATAAATCTAGCTAAAAATTAAGCTGCAAGTAAATTGCCACACAAGATTGTATTTAACTTTTGATTAGATGAAATTGAAAATTGAAAGCATAAAATGGTTAAAGCTTTATTTTGGTTAATTTATATAAAATACTTGCGAGCTTAAAAAATTTATTTCAATTATACTTTCTATACTATAAAAAATTATATTTTTATTCTTCCACTCTGAAATTGGTTCAAAAAATATATTTGAAGCTTTATTTGAACTTTATATGTAAGCTAAATGAAAAAAAAGTTATAATTTAACCCCTTATTTTTCTTTTACAGAAAATAAAAAAAGAAATTAGGAATCACTCAATACACACGGTTAAGTTGAATGGCACAATGACCTCACCTAGAGTCACGACCTCATGAATTTATAGATGTGTATAATGAAGATTACATTCTAAATCATAAATTTAGTAACAAACCAACTAGTAAATCATACATATACAGATATGATCTAGGTTTAATACACACCACGGGGCATTTTTGTCAATTTACATTTGTGACAGCGGCCACAGCCGTTATGGAAGAAGGATCGGGATCCGTCATCGGCCAGTATAAAGCACCACCCAGCTTCAACAAGCTTTTGTTCCCGCACTACAGTTATCACACGGAAGTGCTTCTTCCACGCAATCTTCTCATATGGATACGCACTCCGCTCACCTTACTGTTACGAATCGTTCCCGTAGTTCTCAATCCCCTTCCCCCTCTCATTCTGCTTCCGCCTCTGCCACCTCCTCCATCCACAAGCGCAAATTGGCCTCCGAGGACCATGTCCCTCCTTTCCCTCCATCATTCTCCGCCGAAACACGCGACGGGGCGTTAACATCAAATGACGACCTTGAAAGCATCTCAGCTCGCGGTGGCGGTGCTGACTCCGACTCCGACGACGATTCCGACGATGCCGTGGTCGAGGATGACGAGGATGACTTCGACAATGGCTCTTCCATGCGCAACTTCACCGCTGCTCGACTCGAGAATAGCGGTGCTGGCGGTTCTGCTTCGGCCTCTGCCTCAGCGTCTGCTGTGCGTACAACCAAGATCAAGCCAAATGCAACAGTGAAGATCGAGAATGTGGATATCAACAAGGATGGAGGCATAGCCGGTGGAATCAATGCGCCGGGTTCAGCAGCGGGGACAACTGGAAATTCTGTGTCGGGGATTGTAGTGAAGGAAGATGCTTCGAAATTTTTTGCCGACAGTGTACAGACCAGTGGTGCCTATATTTCCAGAGAAGAGAACTTGAAGAGAGAGGTGTGTCTTCATACAAAACTATGATCATATCTTTTTGGTAAAGTTCCTGTTGTATGTTGTTTCGAACAATTTCTCTATCTGAGGAGGGACGAGTGCTAGAGAGAGGTGGCGCGGGTGAGAAGGGGTGGGAGTGGAAAAAGCTGGCAATACCCACCTGGGATTTTTTTTCAAGAGTATTACAATTCAAACAAGGTTGCGAATTTGAACCTACCACCACCTTGACCAGTTAAGACCCGGATTATCAAGGTGGCATCTAAAACGCTCAGCATCCGTTTGATGAGAGGTTTGGTGGAGGTAGAGTTTAAGTAGAAGAAAGAGGGAGAGTAGTGGCTTTTATCTCCATCGCACTTGTTTATAGATTTCTAAGTTGGGGAGTGCTACAGAGCCTTCTATTTATATAGCCATAGAAGCAACAGATTCTTTAGGCTACTAACGTGTTTATCCTTCTCCCTTTGGAGAATCTGGTCGAGAGTGTTTGGTGTCTGTTAGGTTGAAATAAAGATGACAAGAATCAGTTGAGGAGGTGCTTTTGAGTTTTCCCTTACGGACACCAATCTAACAGGAGAAAGATTAAGTTTTGAGTTTTTTGAGACATTAGAATTGAGAGGAACAATTTAATTTTTTTGATTGGGGGAGAGATGGGGTGAGGAAATTTGGGATGCGTCTAGGTTTAGCGACCTTCTTTTTGAGTATCTGAATCGCGGATCACCATGTGGACTCAAGGGTTAAAAAGGCGATAACAGGAGCTCCCTCAGTAGTACTCTTTAGTGTGTCACAAACCTTAAGTGGGTGACACCGCTTTCCTATATGCTAAATAAACCCTCACCCGTAGGGGTGAGTTCACGAATAGGGGGTTGTGCTCCAACCATCTCTTCATAGACTTAGTCAACCCATGTCATCATAATGGACCTAAATGCGGCTCAAAGACCAAGAAAATCAAAACATAGGCTCAGGCTCACTAACAGGACATACATATCCTCTAGGGCACATAGCATCTAATCCATATGTCAATCAAGAGTGTACATAGGTATTTCAACCTCTTAACATGTTTTTAGAGACATAGATGACACTAAATCATAAATCATACTCGCACCACATACATGCACATCAAGCAAGGTACGGTAAGACATAGTATGCCATAGTCCCAACAAAGCATTTAAATAAATCAGAGTCATTGGTTACATGGTGGAAGTCCTAAATGTGCATATCGAGCTAAACAACCATAAATCCATCATTTAGGATTTAACTAATCTATTTCCATGCTCAAATCATCCTTAATCATGCTAATAATTCATATGCCCAAGTCCTAGTCAATTCCTACCAGTATTTCTTGCTTAAAAATCCAAATGGTGACTTGCTTGGTTGTTGACTTCCTGGCTCGGTTCGAGTCTTTAGAAAATTCGAAATTTCCTAAAGCTTCTCCAATATATCCTAAATTAAGTCAAAATAATGAAATTGGTGAAAACAGCTAAAAAGCTAGACTATGAGAGGCGTAACACCATTAAAAGAGGTTAAAGAAACTGACCGATGACCCTCTGTTGACATCATTGCTGCCATCACCGATCCCTCTTATACAAATCCGAATGTTTCATAACAGCTCCTAATGGGCTTTAGTTATTGGCCTTTTTGTGGTGATGAACTTTTGGTCTCATTCTTTTGGATTGGAGTTGGGTCCTTTTTTTGTAGTCAGGGTAGAACTTCTTTTCTTGTTATTTTTCTCTGTCCTTGCATATTCTTTCATTTCTCATTCTCACAATGAAAGTGTAGTTTCTTAAATTGAAAAAAAAGAGAGGAGAATTACATGTTATGGATGGAGATATCCTTTAAAGAAAGGGGCATTCGAATTTTGTTCGATAAATCCCATGGGAGGAAGTTTGAGTGTCTTTATTGGAGGCAACTAAAATGGTGGCTACATTTTATGCATTTTCTTTAAAACTTCCCAAGGATATTACCCCTAATCAAACAGAAAGAGAACATCTAGAAATCTCGAGGTGGAGTGACTAGTGTCTTCCATCCGTGTGAGTCAAAGAAAAGGTGGAGAAGAAAGAAAATAAGGCCACTGAATAGAGAACGGGGTCTGGTTTCAAATTTAATGAAATTAGTTTGGTGGAGGGGCTATTTGAATCCATCTCGCTGCTATCTTTGTTTGGTAGCAAGTGAAGGGAGGAACCACCTTTTAATTGGCTGCCTCTTCAGCAAAAATGTTTGGAGTTCTATGGATTCTTAACTTGTGCAGTTTCCCTATTGTTTGTAAGAATGTGTACTTCAATTGTCTTGTGGTCATCCTTTTAGGAGTAGAGCAATGAAGCATTGTGTTAATAAAATCAAATTGATATTTAAAGTACTTGGCTGAAAATAAATATTTTCTTGTTCAAGGAATAGGCAAAAGATTGGATAAAAGTATATGTGTTAGCAAAACTTTCTCTTCTTCTTTTTTCTTTTAGTACAACAAGTCGGGGTATGGGAGATTTGAACCTCCTCAAGGGAAGTAGTTGTCAATTATCGCTAAATTATGCTCACTTAGTAACAAAATTGTATCTCATTTTAGGCTTCTATTGATAATGATTTTAGTAACTACACAATCTTTGTTGTTAATACTAATTAAAGTTTGTTTTTCTTTGCAACACGTGGTCTATCAGACCTTACTACTAACTTTTCACCAACTGACGAAATATTTTTAATTTGTTGTATTTTGTTTTAAAAATATTTTGGCATCTTCACTTGTATCACAGAGTAATGACATACAGATAAATGTAGGTGATCCCTTAATTCAGCTGCGTTCTGTCCATTTGGTTGAAGTTGATAAGGATTTGATCTTGTTTTAAGCTATTAATTCTGTGCATTACAAGAGAAGTTCTTAAGGGGGATTTCATAATGTTTCAGGAGGAAGCTGCGTTACTCAAATTTGTATGCATTTCAAACGATGGTGTTGATGAGCATATGGTTTGGTATGTTTTTTCTTTGCCCAAGTTTTCTGCTGCATATAATTCCTTTTCTGTAACAGTCTTGCAGTGTTTTTCATGCTTCTGATGACATGTTCACCTCTAGTGTAGCCTCCACAATAGGCTGTATGTCTTCCATATGATCTCATTTTATGTAATAATTGATTTGATGCAATATTGCATTTTACGTGGAACTTTTTAGGTTAATTGGATTGAAGAATATTTTCGCCCGACAACTACCTAACATGCCCAAGGAATACATTGTCCGTCTTGTTATGGACAGGTACTTTCACTTACAACATGTGTCTTTTTGGGAGGTGAGAAAATGAAGCTTCGAACGCACATTTCGGTCTTAATTTGGAGGTTTTTTATTCACTTCTCATTTTAGGCATTGGATCCTCGTCCCTGAGGTCTTTAGTCTATTTCCTTTTTGTTTTGGATTGATGCTTATCCTTTGTTTCTCTAATTTTAACTTGCAGAAACCATAAGTCGGTGATGGTTATAAGACGAAATCATGTTGTTGGTGGCATAACATATCGCCCATATGACAGGTGTTTTTATGTTATAGCATGCATCATTTAGTAATTTGTATCTGCCAATTTCTGGGTGCAAAAAGTAAAAATGAAAACACAAACAGATAGACTCTTACTATACGGTGTGAGGCTAACTTATTTCAAATTGTCCTCTTACTTAGAAAACATGGTTTGGTTTTGAAGTTCATTTGTTAGTGGTCACTTGTAGTTGGATTACTTGTTTATAAACAATATTGGTTCCTTTGTTATTGATGCGTATTATGTGCTTCTGTGCAATGGCATCACTTCACAACGAAAGCCAGCCCTAAGGAAAAATTTGAGTCTGCTATGTATGGCATGCTATGTCTAAAATAAATTTGCTTCTCATCTCTTCCCTTCTCTTCTGGTATCATAAAGCTCCAGGAAAAGTTTTATGTTTTGTTTTTTTAATGAATAAAAAATAATAGGTTCTCCGATTCTAATTATTGTTATTGAAGTTGAGAACATTTTAACAATGAACTAGAATCTCTATTTTTTTTTTGTTGGAGACCCTATAGAATAGTGAAGCCAGCAATGGTTTCTGTTAGGTTGCTTGTAGGATCTTATTAAGTTGGAAGCCAATCTCCTGACTTCTTTTGCTTTTTCTCTCCTCTTCTTTTCCTTCCTTCCTGGTCACCTTCTATTGCAGTAAAAAATTTGGCGAGATAGCCTTTTGTGCTATTACAGCTGATGAGCAAGTAAAAGGATACGGTACCAGATTGATGAATCACTTAAAACAGCATGCACGTGATGTTGATGGCCTAACTCATTTTCTCACATATGCGGATAATAATGCTGTTGGCTACTTTACCAAGCAGGTCTAGTGGTGTATTTTTAAAATATTTATCGTGATGCTTTTTAGCTTATTCCTTATTCTCGTATAAACTCACATATTTCTGTATTGCTTCTCCATTCATTCACATAAATTGTGTTACACTTTCTGACTAAATGCTAATTCTGTCTATTTTAAAAAAAAGACAATGCAGTTAATTCAGGATTGATTTTGTTATCATGTTCTTGTAGAAAATTTCACTTAGGGGATGCAATTTTGTTCGAGTATATTTTTCACTGGTTTATAGTCTTCTTCTTTCATACCGGATATCAAAATGAATAATTGATTGACCTGGGCTTTAAACCTGTAGGGATTCACGAAAGAAATACACCTGGAGAAGGACCGGTGGCAGGGGTATGTCACAAATACGTTTTGAAGATTACTGAAGTTTTCTTTTCATAACTTTTGGAGACAAACAAAGAGCATATATTTTTCATTGTTCATTTGGAAGTATTCACTATTGATTTCTCTTTCTGCAATGTTTTAAAATGCTAAAGGTGGCCATGCAACCTTTTTTGGTCTTTATTTACATGAAAAAATAAATAAAAATTCAAAACCACGTACTACTAAATAGTATAATTACATAGCAGTTTCAAGTGTACTTGAGAGTCAAGGCTAACAATAAAAAACAACAAGAACAATAAAAAATGTATTGAATTTCCATTTAAAAAATATGACCATCTATTAAGCTTACTGCTGTCTGGTAATCGTGGTTCTACTTTTATTCAATCTTTTGATGTCCTCTTTTGTGTGTTTCTCAAGCAATAATAGTAAAACTTATTTATTCATTTTTTCCTCATTCCACTCTTGTTAGAGTTTGTATCTTATGAGCATTAGTTTAATTTCACATCTTCAATGAAAATACGCCTCTTGTTATATATATATATATATATATAAAAGTAGAAGTAGCAATAGCCTTATATAGGTTTAACTAAAGCAATCAGTGTTGTATTAGAATAATATAAGTCAGTTAACATTTATTTATTTTTTATTCATTTATCGATTAGATCACATGTACAAAAGAGAAATGAGGAAGAGGGTTACAAGCAGGCCTCCAGCTCATCAAAAGATTGCTTAGACTATAACTAGAAAAAGATGAGAAAAAATAATTATATCTATGAGTCATTACCAAAACACCATCAAGAAAATAAGATAAGTTCGATATTTGGCCTTAAAGATCCTTTGTTCTTCTCCTTCCTAAACTCCTAAGGAAAGCCCTAATAAGACGTGTCAATAGAATGTCTCTATCCTTCTTGAAAGGATGCTCCCAGAAAGGCCGGTGGGAGTCTGCTAACGTCACCAAAGGGTCTTCCATCCAAAAGTTGGTGGAACTAATGGTGAAATCTAAAGGCTAACAATGACTCTCTTCCAAAGCAGTTTCTACTCAACTATATGCCTCCATATCCATTTTGATTGGAGGGTTTCGTTTACTGTCCTAATATTTCCAATCCTGAAGCCCCCTAAGTGTAACTGAAGTTGGACTTCATGTTCGTTAACATTTATGTTCTCTAGAATAATCGATTGGGCAATTATTCCTACCATGTGTGATGTGCCTTTAGGACTCAATGTTTTTGGTGGAAGTATATGAGCTACTTAGGAATCAAAGATTGTGCAAACCTCTGAACTTAAAAATTGTGACTTGTCTTCCTTAAGCTGGACACCTTCACTATCTTTTCTTTGATATTATTTGATGTGTTTCCATTGCTTTTCAAGTCATTGTTTACTGGGGAGTGGGGAGAGAAGCTAGAAAGTAATATACCTGTTGGCTGCTATTGCTTGTATCTGGAAATGCAAATGTATTGTATTTTACGCTTTACATTTCAAAATTTTGAAGTGCATGATAAGTTTCTCAAGCGGAGGTTTGATTGCTTGCAAGGTTTTGTGCCTTGCTTTGGATGTCTGTTGCTAAATTATTTTTGGAACTATTTGTTACTCCTTTGGATTGGAGCCTTTTCTTCTACGTAAGATTATGGTTTGGCTCCTTTTGTTAAGTGACCATCTTTTTGTTATTTGTCATTGTTGGCCTTTCGCATTCCTAATTTTTCTATATCAAAGTTCAGCAATTAGAAATATAAAAAAATAATAACACATTTCTTTCCAGGTACATAAAAGACTACGATGGAGGAATCCTTATGGAGTGCAAAATTGATCCAAAACTTCCATACACTGATCTGTCTACAATGATTCGCCGTCAGAGGCAGGCAAGATATCTTTTTGCTTGATCATTGAGCATTCAAATTTGTAGTTATAATAAAATTTTATGTTCATGCAACTATTGATGATTGAAGTCTAAAAGATGAATGAAGCTTTAGTTCTTTTAGCGGGTTTTATCTCTCATAGTTAATTTATTTTTGGATAGATTTTTGTTTTCATGCAACTACACTCTCAAAGTGACATCTGAGCTTCCCAATGGTAGTGGAAAAAGATCCTCAACCACTACGACTTTTGGTAGGGAGGGCACTACGCCTTTGCAAAGTTCAGTACCCTTAACGGATTTGCTTGGCCCCTTTAGTACACCATATTGTGTGGAACTCCCAGTAATTTGCAGTTTTGTGTCCACTTCCAAAATAAAGTTGTGGGCTATCTCTATCAATTAGTACCCCCACCTCCTCAATGCTAGTTGGGCCCGGATCTTTAGTCTATTGTGAATCCCGGCCCCCACCCCCACCAAAAAAAAAAAAAAAAAAAAAATGTATGTTGAGTTGAAGTTAGGTATCCACCCCAACTATCCTGCAAAAACACCAAGTACTCGACTTCTATTCTATTGTGGAATAAAAAAAGCAACCCTTAATACAATAGAAACGATAAGAAAAGAGCTGGAAAGATGATACAAAATGCAAGCTACAAGAAAACAAGTTCCTCAGTGTGAATGTTTGATTAATCCACCACACCCAAATGGTGGCGAGAGTTCTCTTATTTATAATCATTTACAGAATACAGAAATAAGGTAAATTACAAATAATAAGGAAATAGCGATAAAAGGAAAGAATAATAAATGAATACAATATATTTGCATTTAGTAAAAGAGAAAATATGGTAACCCGTAATGTAAGGCAAATATCTAGATATTTGCCTTAATGAACGGTCAACTATCCTTAACACCCCCCCGCAAGCTGAGCGTCGGATTTGAACGAACATGAAGCTTGGATCTGAAAAATTCAAAAAGAGGTCGAGAAATACTCTTTGTGAAGATGTCAGCAACTTGGAGATGAGAGGGTACATATTGTGTACGAAGTTTGCCAGTGATAACAAGTTCTCGAAGGAAATGATAATCTAGTTCAACATGCTTGGCCCGCTTGTGAGAAACAGGATTAGAGCTCAAAAAAATAGCACTTTTGTTGTCACATAAGAGTAAGGGCTGCTGTGAAATAGGGACCTTGAGGTCATGCAAAAGATGCGTAACCCAAAGAAGTTCAGCAGCAGTTGTGGCAAGAGCACGATACTCAGATTCACAGCTGGAGCGTGATACAGTAGGTTGCTTTTTGGCACTCCAAGAAATGAGATTGTTACCAAGATAAATAGAATAGCCGGATGTAGAACGACGAGTATCGGGACAACCAGCCCAGTCAGCATCCGAATAAGCGACTAGCGTACTAGGAACAGTGGATGGACGAAAGATAAGACCAAAGTGGAGTGTTCCTTTGACATAGCGAAGAATACGTTTGACAGCAAGAAAGTGATCTGCAGTAGGGGCATGCAAGAATTGACTGACAGAATTGACAGCATAGGCAATATCTGGACGCGTGATAGTCAAGTACTGAAGGGCGCCAACAAGAGATCTGTAGAGAGTAGGATCAGAGAAAGGAGAACCATCAGCAGTCAGGTGTTGAGAAACAACCATGGGAGTGTGAACTGGTTTGCTATCGAGCAACTGAGCACGAGTAAGAATATCTCGAGCATATTTTAACTGACTGATAAANAGACCATCAGGAGTGGGTGAAGCTTCAAGACCAAGAAAGTAACTGAGAGAACCCAAATCTTTGGTAGCAAACTCAGAATGAAGCTTGCGAGTAAAGCTGTTAATAAGAGATGAGTTGTTGCCGGTAACAATAATGTCATCAACATAAAGAAGCAAATAGATAAGGTTAGATTGCTGATGAAAGACAAAAAGGGACGTGTCAGCGCGACTACAAGAAAACCCAAGTGTGAGAAGAAATGAGCTAAAACGCTGAAACCAAGCACGAGGAGCTTGCTTTAAGCCATAGAGAGCTTTCTTTAATAGACAAACATGCTTTGGAAATCGAGGATCAACATACCCAGGAGGTTGTTCCATATGAACACGTTCAATAAGCGTTCCATTGAGAAAAGCATTCTTGACATCAAGTTGTCGAAGAGGCCATTTATTTGTGACTGCAATAGAAAGCACAACACGGACAGTGGTAGCTTTGACAACTGGACTGAAAGTGTCAGTGTAGTCAAGACCAGGAACCTGAGTATAACCTTTGGCAACGAGACGAGCCTTGAAACGCTCGACGGATCCATCGGGCAAATATTTAATACGAAACACCCATTTAGAGCCCACGATGTTGGTGTTGGCAGGGCGAGGAACCAAAGTCCAAGTATCATTTTGTTGTAACGCTCGAATTTCTTCATCCATGGCAGCCACCCAAGCAGGATTCTTAGCCGCAGATTTGAATCCTTTTGGCTCAGTGGATGCAAGAAGAGCAGAGAGAAGTCCAGATGAGCCCAACATACCAAGATTTGCTGGATGACGAGTCTTGAATATACCAGCTTTGGCGCGTGTGATCATAGGATGAGTGCCCAAAGAAGAGAAATCAACAGGAGGTTCAATAGAGGTTGAATTAGAAGTCGAGGGTGACAAAGTGGAACCTGCAAGAGAAGTATCAACCTGCACAGACTCATCTACAAGGTCAGAACAAATATCACACGGGGATGAACTGGATTGAGGAATGTGCGGTGATGAAGTGGTAGGGGGGGATGAATCAATATGATGAAGATGTGGTTCCAAGAAATTTGAAATAGGAATAGTGGAAAGAGGTTGGGCTTGGGAGCTAGGGATAGCAGGAAAGTGAGTTTCATCAAATTGAGCATGGCAGGTGATATATAGCTTAGTGGTGGCGGGATCAAGACAGCGGAACCCTTTATGAACAGGACTATAACCCAAAAAAATACAAGGAATGCTGCGGGGAGAAAGCTTGTTAGGCATATAATCACGCAAATAAGGATAAACACGACAACCAAAGGGATGAAAATTGTCATAATGTGGAGTGTAGCCATAAAGGAGTTCAAAGGGTGACTTACCTCCAAGAAGTGGAGTAGGCAACCGGTTGATAATATAAGCTGCAGTGCTGAAGGCGTCAACCCAAAAACGAGGAGAAAGATGAGAGTGAAAGAGAAGGGCCAAGCCAGTCTCAGTCACATGACGATGTTTTCTCTCAACACGACCATTTTGAGCAGGTGTATATGGACAAGAGAGTTGATGGTGGATGCCAGAATTACGTAAATGAGTTTTGAAACAAGTACTAGTAAATTCGGTACCACCATCGCTTTGAAATACCTTGATACGAGAAGAATATTGATTTTCCACAAATTTTTGAAATTGAAGAAAAATATCAAAAAAATCAGATTTAAATTTTAAAGGGTAAAACCAAGTGAATCGAGAATAATCATCAATAAAAATAGCATAATAAAGAAAACCCGAATTTGAT
Source organism: Cucurbita maxima (assembly GCF_002738345.1). Taxonomy (NCBI): domain Eukaryota; kingdom Viridiplantae; phylum Streptophyta; class Magnoliopsida; order Cucurbitales; family Cucurbitaceae; genus Cucurbita; species Cucurbita maxima. The sequence continues at coordinate 91,832 of NW_019272020.1, forward strand.
TTGACGGGAGAAGGACCCCAAAGATCACAATGAATAAGATCTAACACATGAGACGACCTACGTTCATTGCGGGAATAAGGCAATCGATGGCTTTTCGCAAGCTGACAACTATTACATAATGATGGAGAAGGCAATAAAGACGTAAGAGAAAGATGACCTTTTTTATTTAAAAAAGAAATAACAGAATGATTCACATGACCCAGACGAGCATGCCATAAATCATATGAAGCACGTAAAGATTTGTTTTTAAGGGCTGAAATAAAAGCAGAGTTGCCGCGCTCCAGCACATATAGCCCTCCATCTCTTTTACCGGTTGCCACCACCCTTCCTGTTTGATGATTCTGGATAGTAATAAGATTATTAGTAAATGTAACGGAGAGAGGAAAATCAGACGTTAATTTACTTATGGAAAGAAGATTTTTAGTGAGGTGAGGGACAACCAAGACATCTAATAAGTGAATATTTGGAACAGGAGAAAGAGTACCGATGTGGGTAATGGGTAGGGATGCACCGTTTCCTACAATCACAGAGTCCTTACCCGTGTAATTTTTAGACTGATCCAGAATTGATGGGTCGGCAGTCATATGGGCCGAAGCTCCAGTGTCCAAAAACCAATCAGCAGCATCAGGTCCAGCAATAGAACATGACGTGTTAAAGGCTTCAGCAAGGTGAGCATGAGAAGAATCAGGTCGAACATACCGTTGGTTGCAGCGGTCAGCATAATGGCCCTCTTTGCGGCATATTTGGCAATGAGGTGGTCGACGACCCTGACTTGAGTGGGTTCGTCCTCGATTAGAAGAGTTGTTTTTGTGAGAATAAGAACGACCTCGCTGGTTGGTAAAGGAAGCAGGGTGACTTTCATGGGTGCGGCCACGATTAGTGGCTATGAATGCTGTAGGAGTGGAGTCAGAGGACTCAAGGGAGCGCTGGAACAACTCAAAACTTTCAGTTTTAGAGACTAGATCTGCAAAACAGGGGATAGGGGTGAGAGCCATCAGAGCAGTAGAAAAAGCTGAAAATTCGGTGCCGAGTCCACGAAGGAACCAATGCACTTTATCAATGTCCTCGACGGGTCTGCCAATGGCATGAAGTTGGTCACAAATTTTTTTGAAGGCACGGGCATACTCAGCAACAGGTTTTGTGCCACGTTTCATCAACTGCAAGTCATCCTTGAGTCTCAGTTCACGAGCTTTTGACTGATGGCTGTACGTAGTTTCCAACGCAAGCCAAACATCACGTGCAGTAGAGAGACCAACGACAACAGCCATGGCTTCCTCAGTGAGAGAGGAGAGCAGGAGACAGAGAAGTCGTTGATCGGCTGCTCTCCATGCCAAATATTTGGGGTTGAATGTTGAGGAGGTTTCTGGTTCAAAGCGAGGTGGTGGAACCATAGTTCCATCGACATAGCCCAGCATGTCTTGACTCTCAAGAAGAGGGAGAAGTTGGCTTTTCCAAAGAAGATAATTGGAGGAAGAAAGTTTGATGGTGATCATATGGATTAGAGTATTGAAAGGAAGAAGATGATAACAAGATTCGGAAGCCATAGAGAAGAAAGGATCAGGGTTGTTAAACCGAAAGGGCTCTGATACCATGTGAATGTTTGATTAATCCACCACACCCAAATGGTGGCGAGAGTTCTCTTATTTATAATCATTTACAGAATACAGAAATAAGGTAAATTACAAATAATAAGGAAATAGCGATAAAAGGAAAGAATAATAAATGAATACAATATATTTGCATTTAGTAAAAGAGAAAATATGGTAACCCGTAATGTAAGGCAAATATCTAGATATTTGCCTTAATGAACGGTCAACTATCCTTAACACTCAGCTATTTCAGAGAGCTGGTTCTCTCCACACAAGGCAACATAGTCAAAAACTAAAATTCCACACCCACAATGGTTCCCCAAAACTCTACTAAAACTCTCAGCCATGCTCCAACCGCACAAAGTGCGGCCTCATTTTGCCACTAGCTTACTCTTGTGCAATTCCCTTCTTACCCCTCTTGGTTTAAGTCTTGACAATCGGAGGTCTCACAATTGACTCCATTCCCTTTTTGGGATCAGTTTGTTCCTTTAATAAATGATAGATTCAACTCAAATCAACTCTGCTGTTTCTATTAAAAACATTACCATCTGAATTTGAAGTGATCAATGTGCATTGTTGAAGTGCACCAAAGTCAAACTACCTAGAGTTACTTGGGAATTTAAAAGAAAAGAGCTGTCACACTTAAACTTTGCTGATTACTAATTAGAAGTAGTTGTGTAAGTATGCATGTGATTGGTATGAACGAGAAGAATCTGGGTAGAGGTGGAACATTGAAATGTCAGCCTCCTAATACTATCAATTTGACCAATTCTTGTAATGATATAATTGTAGTACACACATTTTTCAATTCTTGTTTTAATTAGTGCAGGCAATTGACGAAAAAATAAGAGAGCTTTCAAACTGCCACATTGTTTATCCTGGCCTTGATCTTCAAAAGGTATGACTTCATGTCTAGAAACGTGACATTTTTATCAATGTCAGTTTTTTTTTTTCTTTTAATATACATAATTTGTTGTCTTCTTTTAAGTCATAACGAGCAGGGCTCAATGGATAAAGGCACCAATGACCTTCCTTGGGCCAACCCCAACTCTTGCCTTGTTGTATATCACCTTTTTTGTATACTTGTACATTTTGAATGGCAGACATCGTATGTGCCTCTAAGTTAACTGAAAGGGGATCTATTTTCTAGTTTCTACTTATTTGGGATAAAAAAACATAAGTCTGGCGGAAGGCTGGATTTCACTTTTATGCTTGATTACTGTTTGGAGTTCTTTATTTATTTTTTTTATTTCTTATTTCTTTCTAGGGATTTTGACGTTTATCATTATTTGATATGTATTTCTTTGATATTCAGCACATTTTCAAACCACCAAATTGATTTTTGTATGAGAGCATGCTGTAGAATTACATCCTTCCTTTGAACTGCACTTGATTTACAATGTTTTGAACTTTAGAAAAACTAGTTATATGATGGAGCTTCCTAATGAAATATGAACTTCTGGTGCAGTCTTATTTGTCCTTGAACATGCCCAAAGGAATATATGCTAGTTTTCCTTTCATCTGTACTTTCCTCTCGGCATAGAGATATGCTGTTCCACTGAAATATCTAAATTTTTCGTCTACTCTTCTTTTTATCATGTTATGATGAAACTACCTGACCAGATTGAGGTAATAGGCTTGTGATTCTATTTTCCTAATCACAAAGTCAAATTATCTATTTTAAATCAATATATAATAGTGTTTTTCTCCTAAGGAGGTAGGCTCGGAATGGCTGCACCTAGAACTTGGGAATTTGTTGTTGTACATAATAACACCTCCTTTTAAACTTCTCTTTTTTCTCATTTTAATGAGTGGTGAATTGCTATTTCCATATTGAGTCTAATCAAGACTTGGCTGTTTCAGAAGGAGGCAGGAGTGCCCAAAAGATCCATTAAAGTTGAGGAGATCCCGGGTTTGAGTAAGATTCTCATTCTACCTTTGGCCTTGGAATTATTTACTTGTATGCTATGCTATTCGTTGAATAACATCCTAACTAGCTTTGAAACATCAATTATTTGTATATATAACCTAGAAGGAAAGAGAAAGGACTTCCAAGAAATAGTTATAAAATCTTTTTTTTTTTTTTTTTACTTAACTTATTCTACACACTCTTAAAATATCATTTTATGGCCTTTTCATTCTCTAACGCCAGATATCCACTTGCTATATCCTTTAGATCCCTTTTCTCTGTGCTCTTGAAGGGTGCATATTTTTTTTACTCCCCTCGCTAGCTAAAAAGTTTGCCACTTCGTAATAATTTTAATGGCAATCTGTTTATTCAGATTTACTAGTTAACTGACAAGAAGTGTGCTACTTTTGATAATAGAGGAGGCTGGATGGACACCTGATCAATGGGGATTCTCACGTTACAGAGCCTTAAACTCTGCTGACGGGATCTCAAATCAGAAACATTTGACTGCATTCATGCGCTCACTTCTCAAGGTAAGTCTCTTGTTTGAAACTTCTTATTTTCCTTTTTGGTGAAACATGTACGTATATTCCTCAAAAGTAGGTGAAAGAATAACCCAGGGGTCCTGGGCCGTTCCCTTATTATTTTCATTTTTGGGTGTGCATGATGGTCTTAGTTCAATTTTGATTTGATTAAGTATGAACACATGTTATAGTACACTAGTGATAACATCTAACGATGTCCTGCAAAATCAAGCTGGGGAGGTCTATGTTTTCAGTTTTCATTTTAAAAAGAGGAGAATGAGAGACTGATAGTGCCTGCCACACTTAATTTTTTCAAGTATCATTGTTTGTCCAGAACAACTTTATGAAAGATAGGCTTGAGGCAACTTCTATCCTTAGTCTACTCGATTGTCAATCCCTGGCCAAAACTTTTTGAACATTTCAGAATTTTTGGTTCACTTGCATATTTGTATTGTTACTTCTTCTATTCTCACTTTAAATTTGGCATTTGCATCTGTGTAGTCCTTGCCTCTATTAATTAATTCTTACTGTTATTTTTCCACACTAGCAGTCAATGCATGACCATGTTGATGCGTGGCCATTCAAGGAACCAGTGGATGCTCGTGATGTGCCTGATTATTATGAAATTATTAAGGATCCAGTGGGTAAGAACTCTCAAGTTAACGAATTAGTCTCATGGATCTTTGCTGCATTCTTAGGTTATTAGTATGTTAGAATTGCTTTTGCACTTTGTTAAAGCACTGTTCACTGACAATTCGTTAAAAATATGACAGTTATGTCAGTTGGGTCAGTTCCTTGGCTATTGTGTCAGTTGGGGAAGTTCCTTGGATATGGTTGATAGTTTTTCTTCTTCCCTTCTCCTGGATTTTGTTTTGTTTTGTTTTGTTTTGTTTTTTTTTAAGAAAAACTTTTCAATGACATTTTCCTTGTTGGAACAAAATGAAAAAATAATGATGACAGACAACTAAAGGTTGTAGGATAGAATCTAGTATGATGCAACTCTCTCGTGTATTGTGGTAACTTGCTTGTTTGAATTGCAACGTGTTTCAAATGGACAATAGTCCATGGATATTAGATAGATGTCAGATGGCCTTCCAGAATGGTTTGCTGTGTATTTCAACAACTCCCTTCCCTGCGGCCTTCAGTCCTTCAGTTGATAATATGTAAAATCAAATTTGACACTCTGGCGTTTACAGCCTTAGAACTTTCTTTTTTGGCATTCTATCTTTTAATCATTTTCAGATTTCAACTTAGCATGGTCTCGAGTTTGGTGTGTTTTAGATGGGAACCTGCTCCTAAATGGAGTTCCTATTGTTTCTTCTCACAAGATGAAGCTGTTTCTGTTGATTAATGATTAGTGCATCCCTTTGTACTCCTGTTATATGATACAAGTCGATTGATGATATGTAACAAGACTTCTTGCTCATAGTTCGCCAATGTTCTGTAGATTTAAAGACGATGTCCAAGCGGGTGGAGTCAGAACAATATTACATTACTTTCGAGATGTTTACTGCAGATGTGAGAAGAATGTTTGGTAATGCACGCACGTATAATGCTCCCGAGACTATTTACTACAAGTGTGCAACAAGGTACGATGCCGCGGATCTTGTAGAAGTACCATCCTGTTAAATTTTCAGTCTCCCTTGAGTTGGCTTGCCCATGTTCTTTGCAGGCTGGAGGCACATTTTCAGAGTAGGCTTCAATCTGGTCTACAATCTGCTAGCAAAATTCAACCATGACGTTTGCAATGACCATGCCAGCTTAGTTGTACAGATTTCTCCCAAGTAACTTTATTGCAATCAATTCCAGCATTTCCTTCTAACCCAGATTCTTCATTGTTCAGGGTGAGGGTATTCTGAACTCCTCCAGTCTCCACCTTTTAAAGATCGAGTGATTGTATTATGTATTTATTAGTACACTTAATTTGTAAGATAAGTGTAGTGCACGGCTTATGTACATGATGATGTAAAGGATTCCCTATGTTTTCAGACTTGGATGCTCTAGTTTAATTTTAATTTTTACCTCATCGAAGTTTAATTTTAATCATTTCAAAATCACTTCAAAACAAGTTTTAAGTCGAGCTTCTTCTCTTAAGCTTTATTTGTGGAAAATTATAATTTGTTTGTTTTGAAGATTGAGCTTGGTGCCTATTTAATCTAATTTTTTATTATTATTTTGTCACTTTATTTAAAAGTTTCGTGTTAGCATATTCCACTCAGCAAGTTAATTGTCTAAGTCATTTTTTTAGGTTAACTCGACTTAAGTAAGTTCATGAATAATTTATAACTGTTTTTCAAATGCAAATTATTTAAGTGTTCCTTTTGAAATATTAAATTAATATATTTTCCAACTCAATAAAAGCACATTTTATTCACACGCAAAAAAAAAAAAAAAAAAAACCTTCATTTTTTAAAACAAAAAAAAAGTGAAGCATGAGATTTTAAACTCATTTTTCTAAATTCAGGTCCTAAAAGTGACATTTGTGAATATATATATATATATATATATATATATATATATTGCCAATTCTAATTTATGAGAGAGAGGGTAATTTAGCAAGCGAACGAGCAGCGCTCTGTCAATTACCGACCCAAAACAAATCAATTAGCACCGCGCGCTTTTTATTTCATTCATGGCGCGAAAGCCATCTCCCCTCGGCAAACCGTACCAATACCAACAACGCATTTCTCAGTGCGTTTTCAACCCCACATCACGTATCGCCTCCACCGTTCTCCCCCCATGCACTCAGCAAATGACAACTTTTATCGAACGAGTTTGTTTTCCAGGGGAATAATCGTCCGTATTTTCCCGGGAAATTGGAGCCGCCCGTGAAATTGGAGCCGCCCGTGAAATTGTACCTCTACGATTTGCCATATGGTACACCATTCTCCAGATCGAGGTGAAGACTCGTCAGAGCTCAAATACCCCGGTCCCGCGCACATGGTTGAGTGATGCATTTTCTCTGATCCGCTTATCAGAAGCGTACTGGGTCACCCAGCATTCGGTTGTTGAATGAATCACGAGGAAGAAGACTTGTAGTTTGCTCAAATCAGATTGAGGGAGATTCAGGGCTCACCAGGACATGATTTTGTCGTACCATCGTCAGATCATCTTATGGTGACTTTAGTCTCGCAGCTTGCAAGACCTTGTCCTCCGTTGTTGGCAACCGGTTTGAGAAAGAGGTATTTATTCTTGCGGGTATTCTATTTATCATTGTTGTTTCGAGTCTTTTAGCAAAATGTTTCTGTTTCCCGGACGACTTTCCAGCTATATAGTTTTATCCTGGTTAGAATAAAAATAAAAACACATGTAGGTTTGTTTTTATAAGTCGACCAATGAGCCAAATAGAACTATATACGATCTTTGTAAATAATACCTTGGTTCTAATTGATTGCCGAAGTCTCGGCTATTTTTTGAGATAACCGCATGAGTAACTGATTAAGAGAGTGTATTTCACGGTTATACACCACAAGAGACTGTAGTTACATCTATAATCCATATGTTTTTATTTTTTTTATTCACAAACCCATATTACCAGTATCCAAAATAGTGATCTTCACTGTTCGAAGGGTTATCTTTCTCTTTTTCCCGGCTCGCAGATTTACAATTGATTTGAACTCCCTGGACATCTGATTTTAATTTCTTGTTTTACTGAACTGATGATAAGTATTTATCTATTGGATCAAATGGGACAGCTTGGTGTTCTGTTCTATACTATTCTGTAATATCACAAGTGAGACAATTAGGGGTGTTTGTTTCTAATAAGCTTAGGTGGGTTGGAAAGGTTGAGTTTGTGTAATCTATGTATATCAAGCTGTGTTTTGACTAATGAAAACTCATTGTAGACATTGTTATTTAGTTTTAGACGGGTATTTATAAGTCTAGATAAAATAAGAAACAGGGGATGGTAAGCCTAGTTTTGTGGGATTAATAGAACCATAGTTTGAGATAAACAAACCCATGTACAAATATAGATCGATTTCTTAACTTCGAATTCCACAACTAGATTCATATGCCAAACACCCATTTAGGAATTCCAGTGACCGTTGATAGGTTAACAGAAATGGATATTGTCACTAATAATGTCTCCAGAAAATCAACATCAGCTCTTCCATCATCATATGGGTGACTGCTGCACTCCAACCACATAAAAAAAAGAAAAAAAAAAAAAGGAGTTTGCTTCATACCAAACTATGGTTGGAGGACTAGATTACTGCTGCAAAATGATGGGTACACCTTAGGGTGCGCCCAAGTATTGCTCAGTAAAAAAAAATTAAGTATAAGAACGTGGATGAAATGACTTAATAAAATGCGAAAAAAAGTGGTGTCAATCTACACACTCCAACGATCGAAGTTAGTATTGGGTTTGTGAGTAAGAAGATACTAGAAAATAGTATGTAGTTTGGACATTCCTTCTATGTGCAACACCCGTGGGTCTCTTGAACTCATTGAACTATTGTAGATTTCGTGATTATTGGAGTGGTCATCTAACCATTATCTCCATCTTAACTTTTGGCAATTATTAACCGCAAGTGCCTAATCATTTTTCAAAAAGTCGTGTGAACTGAGTCGATTGTTCCCTTTGAGTCCAACTTCTTTAAATTTGAAGAATTACAATCATTTGAAATGAAATCAAATTGATTTGGGATTAGCATTGGTTAATTAGGAATTTGCATATTTAGTGTTCACTTTTAGGAATTACCATCCTTTGAAATGAAATCAAATTGATTTAGGATTTTAGCACTTGTTAATTGGGAATTTGCATATCTATAACGTTTATGAATTCTTATATTCAATAGGTTACCATATCAAAAGTTCATTAAATGTATAGGAGTATAATTGAGTTGTACTTCCTTTTTATACGCCTTAAACTTTCTTTACACAGGTGAACTTCTATTTTGGATTCCAAGAGTGATGAAGGACAGCAATGAATGAAATCTGGGGCCATGGAAAGCTTGTTCATGAAGAATTGAATGGACCAAACTGCTTTTGCGTGTGTTGAAACCTTAGTGAATTAACCAAGAGCGGAAGCTAAACTCGCAGGGGCTTTGTAGGGAGAGAATGAATTTTTTATTTTATTCAAGAAGCCATTGCTTCACAATCACAAGTAGGTTCCAGGCTCCATCGGTCTTTTCAGCTCACACAGATGCTACATTTTCCTTTTTGTCACAGCTTGCCTTTTAACTTCAACTTTAAAAGAGACCTATCATATCATATCAAATAATCACTGTATTATAACACCTCTTAACTTGCCGATGCCAAACATAATTTAGCAGCATCGGACTTGTAATTCTCCCATTAACACTTGAGTTTCAAATTCTCATTCTTAACATTGGTTGTACTAAAACAAACTCAGGTGTTCTAACTTCTTCTATTTTAGTGTTCACCTGCATGCCTTGCTGCTTTATATAGAAAAACAACAGAATTCTGATTTTCCTTTCGGCCCACATGTGCTACTAGCGTAGCATTTTTAATGATAGTTCTTGAACTAATTTTTATGACAAAAATCATAAGAGTAATAATTTGGTTAGTCGGGTTTGGTGATCAAATGTTATTCAATTATAAAATATTGGCATAGATTAAAGAGACTATCAATTTTAGTAATTATATGTTCAATTTATTTATTTGGAGTTATGTTAATGAACATTGTCACCTTATTCACTAGGTACGTTTAGCAGGGCGGCAATGTTGTATGAGATATCAGTCCCATTAAAATTTGGTCTGGGATTACACTACTACTACTCATAAGCTATAACGTGGAATTGCCTAATCAACGGTGTGCAGTCGGCAACCAGAGGAGTTGGAGGTGGGCAGGGAGTTGCTAAACGCGAATGGATTCCATTTGATAGAGCATAGAAGTTTTGAACGAGATCTGTAACAGCTCCGGACTTGCCTTGAGCACACTTCAATTGCTCTTTCCTTCATCAAGCGGCAACTTCTCTTTTCTTGATTATATTCCTTTTCCATCTGTTTGAGATCTATCCCAAATACTTTCATCTCTATCTCTATCGCGTTCTTGAATTCGACTGCTGAATGTGATCTTTGGAACCCGCCATTAGTTCATGATTCTAAGAATTTGAGCATGGAGTCCCAGCCTTCCCAATCGGGAAGGTCCCCGACTGACTATTCCAGCCTCATCAGTAGAGAAACGAGACTTGATCGAACTACTTCCTCCCCCTCCGCTAAATCCAACACCGATGCCAGCAGCCAGAGCTTGTCTTCAATTCTCAACAACCCGCACGCTGGCAAATCCGATGCGTCGTGGGTTGGCTGGTGGTCATCCCCGTCCACCATGAGCCCACCTGAGTTCATGCCCCTGGCTTCCACCATAGCCTCATCCGAAGTTACTCGATTGGATTTTAACAGCTACACGGCTGTGATCTCGGATCCTTTTAATCGATTCGAGGATATACGGAACCATTCCAGCAAGGAGGACGGTGGCTTGGATAGCATTGGGGGCCAAGGCGAGGCCCTTGTGGCATGTCTGAGAGAGGTTCCAGCGCTTTACTTTAAGGAAGATTTCGCTTTGGAGGACGGGGCAACATTCCGTGCAGCGTGCCCCCTCTTGAATGTATCGCAGAATTTTGTGCTGCAAGAGAAGCTTTCGCATTATTTAGATGTGGTGGAGTTGCATTTAGTGAAGGAAATTTCACTGCGTTCCAATTCTTTCTTCGAGGCTCAGGGGCAGCTACAAGACTTAAATGTCAAGATAGTGGAGGGGTGTAGCCGGATACGGCAATTAAAGGAGACCATACGGCTCTTGGATGTTGATTTAGTGGATTCTGCCAGGGAAATTCAGGCGCAGAATGCGACCAGGAACAATTTGTTGGCTCTTCAGCACAAATTGAAGCTTATTTTATATGTTAATCAGGCCATTTCAGCTCTTAAATTGGTACTTTAATTAGTCCATTTCATCATACTTTACTTGCTATGTTTTTTTTTTTTTTTTGTTTGCGCTTCTCGAATCTGCCTTTCGTTTCTAAATTCTTACCTCGTGTACTTAGTTGTGGTCGATACATTAAGTCATAGCAAATGGCATCTGTTGTCAGATTATCTGCTTTTACATTCCTATCCGAAGGTTGAAAGCTTATAATTAAATCTTCCAGACCATAGTTCTGTTACTATTTTTTTAACAATAAACTTCTCATAGTGTTCAAGGGTTACAAACTCTGTTTGAGAGTAAAAAGAAAAGAAAGAAAATACTAAATCAAGAACTTAGAATTGATTACACTCTTCTTCCTCATGTATGTTAATGAAAATCGAACAAACTTGAGGAGTGGACTGCCTAGATACCCAAAAAACTGGAATTAATGTTGTCTTGAAAATGGAAGAAATTTTGGACTTATCATTAACGTCCGTAGAAAACTTAAATAAATGCCGGATGACAAAAGGTTTTTCTAAGAAAACCTTCTGAAGTTTGAATCAATGAAGTAATGCTGACTTACACAATTCAACCCCTTGATAAGAAAGAACCATAACCATAGATGCCTTCCAATTCTTCAAAGTAAACTGCCTTCAATAGAGACCAAAAAGACTTCTTCCACAAAACCTTTTGATATTCGAACCAACGAAAGAAGCAAACCAATGTCTTGATGAGAGAGAATTATTAATGCCCTCCAAATTTTCACCCGAAACAACATCACTAACCTCTATCTTCAATGATGGAAGGAGCAAATGAAAAAATCAGTGCCAGAAAGTGTTACCAGTTATTAACCTTTCCTGCTGAAATAATATCACTCAAGTGGTATAAAACAATGAAAATTTGCTAGTACTTGTAGATGTGGGAAGCTAGCGTATTCAGGACATGTGCAGTAGTTTTTAGACTCTCAGTCATAAGATCACAAAGGCAATTCAGATACATCGTTATCTTAAGAAAATAAAGCTTGTATAGTTCTGTTCTCCTGTTAAGAGGTCCAAGATAAAGTTCAAACAAAGAATTCGTGGTCGTCTTTCTCCAAATTGGTGTGTCACGTGTAAAAGAAATTAGGGATGCCAGATCACCTTTTCCTTTAGTCCCATTTTAGCATGAGATTATATACAAACATGGTTGTACTCCTGCTGAAAGAGACTTCACTCATTGTTCTGCTTTCTTGTTTTGCTAGAAAGCCAAAATTTTATGGCTCAATACTATTAGAGATATTTTGTGGGAGGTTTGGTCAGAAAGAAATAGGAGTTTTTCCTGAAGAATAGCACAGATGGAGTAACTTCCCTTTCCTCTTTATAAAGGTATGATATTGGCCATAGTATTCATATCTAGTAATGATGGTCGAAATTTTGTCATACAGCTAGTAGCATCAGCAGATTGTGCTGGAGCTCTGGATGTGACTGATGATTTACTACATCTTCTGGTATTTTCTCGTCCAATGAATTTGATCATTTTTATGTTTAAATCTATAATGTTTATCTGTCTGCACAAGTTCTATTCATATTTTAGGATGCAGTGTTGAAATGCTCTATACTGCCACTATTTATAAATGGCTTCCAATTAAGTTTCTAGGGTTTTATAAAAAACAATTTCTCAGCTTTTGAAGTAAGAATTATAAAATTTAATAAGAACGGAGGCATCGATGCATGAATCTAGGAGGATATCAGTCTTGTAAGGAAAGAAAAATGAGATGATCCAGACACCAAATATTCACATTATTTTAAAGAAATTTAATTTGTAATTCCTGGTCCTAGATTACTGATTTCATACATATTTGAGTAATCTGTTAATTCCACTCTTCTAGATATGGTTTCTAACTCTGTCCTGAAACAAAAAACTTGGTTTACGTTTTTGTTTGATAGATTTATTTCCATTCCAAAAGGTTATTATATTGGTTCAGATCACCCAAAATTTTCTTGGTTGATCTGAAAATAAATATTTCTTAGTTTAATTTATTATGTGCTTCAGGAGGGTGATGAACTTGCTGGTCTGCATTGCTTTCGTCACCTACGTGATCATGTAGCAGCATCAATTGAATCCATAACCAGGTACATCTTCAAACTTATTGCTGTACAAGTGAGATACAATTAGGAAAAGAGAATTAAACCTTTAAAAACATCCAGTTACTTCTTCAGTGCACAGTTGGGGGAATCACATTTATCATTATATTTAATAGATTTCCATTTTGAACCATGCCGGTATATTGCGTGCATTAACCACAACGTATAAACTTGGTTTCATGCCCGCTTCAAATGACCTTAATCACGAGGGAAATGGTTAAATTCTGTATATTGGTAGAAATGACTGTCCATTTCATTTTTTTTTTTTTAAATGAGAAACAGGAGAATATCATTCAAGAGGCAAAAGCCCAAACAAAACAACCTAAGGGACAAGGGGATAAGGCATCCCTTTTTCCCAAAGGAAGGATACAATAAGACCTTACAATTTAAATTGATGGTGTCTATCGAGTAGTTACAAAACAAACTGTTTTGGGTACTCCACGTTGAGGCTGTAAACTGTACAAGATCACAAAAAGAAAGAAGAGAGCTTGACTTATCAATAAACACTTGGGATTTCTCTCTTTTCAAAGAAACCAAGGAATAGCCTAGAAAAATTCATCGAAAGCACTCTAGCTTTGTCTTTGAGCCACCATCTCGAGAGGATTTCAGCCAACCACAAAACCGTTCCACTAGGTTTACACCCCTGCAACCCAAACAACTCATCAAAAAATTCCCACACTTACCAGCGAACTCACAGTGCAACAGCAGTTGGGAAGAAGATTCCTCAATTTTACAGCACATAACACACATATTGGGGGAGATACACAGGTGGGGGAATCTCCGTTGAAATTGTATCAAGGTTTCCTTTCCTATTTTCTGTTATCAATTAACTATTTGTATACATATATGTGAACTAAACTTAAATATTAATTATTTAAATTGTAATTTTGATACCCATTCTAGTTCACGAGTGAACCACCTTGATTACCTCAATAATTCTGAGACAATTGACCACTAGGCTGAACTGAGCTGATGAGTCTACGGCCAAAAATCATAGACAGATATATCCTGTTTTGATCTCTTTGAGCTATATGGTTCCTGGCAAACTCATAGTTTGAAATGTTCAGCTAAATGTAGAACTGAAACCCTGTTGATTCCACTGTGGTGGTGCCTATAATAGAAACAAGAGCATTTCACTCAATGACTTGATAAGACAAATGCGGGGTTGAGTATGTAAACTTTTTTATACTTTTACAGAAATAGTATACTCCGATTATTTTTATATATGGCATGTAAGATGTTGCTTGTATCTTATTTTGCGTCTTATTGTTTTTGTAACTTAAAAAATGAGTGGCTATGGATGCAATATACATTTTTATTATTACATTTTTTCAATTCCTTCCAGAAACTATTGATATATTAGTTTTGTGGTGTAGCATTCTTTCAGCAGAGTTTATGCGTGCCTCAATTCATGATGCTGGAGATGTAGATATCGTAATTACAACTGAAACAAGAGCAAGGGCTTCAAATTTAATGAATGGAAAGGATGAAGTAAGTAAATATTGGTATAAAATAACTTGAAAATATTTGTTCTTCTGGTTTTCTGGTTTATCTCTTACTAGTTAGCTGAACTGAAGGATTACTAACATTTTCTCTATGTAGTGGATTATGCTATAACCTAAATATACCTAGAATAGTATTAAGACATGAAAGGTAAGAGCTACAAGATAACCCAAGTACTCGAGGTACTTGGAACCTCCCACTCTGAGTATCTAATTCAAGCCTAAAACCGTCTAAACAATTCTCTGCCTTCCTCCTCTGCCATCTCTATTTATAACCAAATCGCATGGCACTCCCTAGCTAATTACCTATGTACCCTTAGCGGTGATATATATATCCTTAATGGCATTCCTATCAGATTAACTTAAACAATATATTCTTGCATTGAAAAGAATATATTTCTTTTTCTTTATCTTAATTATGTTTGAATTTTATTTCTTTTATTGTTATTTCTTGAGGACTTGTCTTACAATTTCGTTCATGTAACATGTGAAATTCCAACTGTAGCAGGTCAAGTTGGACGAGGAAGAAACCTCCAACTTTTGCGATCATCTTCTTCCTATTATCATTGGGTTGCTTAGGACCGTGAGTTCTAATTATTCTACTATATTGTTTTGGTTGAAGAATAATTTCTTGATCCTTCCTCTCTGTTGGACGTTAAATCCTTCATTTGTACATGAAGATCCGTAACGATCAACTAGTCATTTTATCTTGCTAATTGTAACAATCTCGTCAGAACTGATCCCCAAAACTGATTTTCAATTCTGAACCTAATTAATTGCATATACATGACGAGTTCTCCAGGCCAAGCTTCCCTCTGTATTGAGGTTATATCGTGATGCAGTTACAGCTGATATGAAAACTGCTTTTAAGAATGCAGTGGCAGAACTACTTCCTGTTCTTCTACTCAGACCTCTAGACTCAGATTTTGCACCTGGAGAGAGAACGGTAGATGCAGATGGTGAGATGTTCCTGAATCTTGATATCCATCTATTTGTACAACACTAATGTTTGATTAGTCTTTTTTAATTTGAAACAAGATAATGTCGTCCATATTCTTACATGATATCAATAGTAATTTCATTGAAGATGATGAATTACAAAAGATTAAATGGAAAAGTCCATCTGAAACCAACAGCCTGAATGAAAACCATATCCCCAATAAGGTGATAGGCTACCTAAGCTTTGAATTGTCATGACAAATGTAGTGTCCTTTAGCCTCTGTCGGATTTATTTCCTTTTTCATTATAAAATGTTCTTTTACACACTCGCATATATATATATATATATATATATATATATATATGTATATTTTTCTTAGTAAAATATATTTTAACATGATAAAGTTGTGTGCCATCCAGTACACAATTTTAAGTTTCTTTAATGCCTCTTTAATTTCCTGTCATTCCCTTTTATGTGAATGATATTTCAATTAATTTATGACTTAGGTGGAGGTGCGTCGCTTGCAAGCAAGCTGAGGGGCCTCTCATCTGAAGGCTTTGTTCAACTTTTAAGTGCCATTTTGAAGATTGTACAGGTAATTTGTCTTGTTTAAATGTACTCTCTCCATAATACACTTAATTTGTCCTTAATTGAATCTAATTACTTATATTATTAAAACATTATATTATTGTAATACGCAATGTAAGTGCGTCTTAAGGTCAAAAGAGAGTTCCAGTTTGTGATTGTTGCCTCGTAATTTTTTTTCTTAAACTGTTGAGAATTGGGCTGGGGATAAAAATGTTAGTATTAAAAAGTTAAAGGAAAAGTTTGAAATTTGAGTGTTATGGATGAAGTGAATGGAAGCTTGAGATAGATCGTGACACTAGCAAGTAGCAAGCTTGTTAAATTGGATATCCGCCTTCCCTCAATTATATTTTTGGTCGACTTAGTTTGGTGTATGATTTTTTTTTCCTTCGATTATATATATATATTTTAAGTCTGCAAGGGTAAATGAATATTCCAGAAGGCATTGATTTTAGGCACATTTGTGGAATCCTATTAAATAAGGTAAGTAGTTGGCTCCCCTAATTTAGATTTATTCTTACCTGTATCTAGAGATTTGGTTTGATTATAGGGATTTTGTTTAGATGAGATTTGTTGTTATTTAGAATCTAGGGATTTAATTAGTCTTTCTCAAGGCACATGTACTTTCTGAAATTCATTAGGAAAAACAGCAAGCCAATTTAGACTTGCAATGGTAGCAAAGTCATTCTATTATGGGAGGTCTGATTGATTAGCGTAGCTTTCATAGTTATCAAACTTCCACCTTGACCAAATTTATTCGGAGCCTTTATAGCTATCGAACTTCCATCTTGACAAAATTTATTTGGAGCCTTTGTAACTACCGATCTTCCACTTTGACCAAATTTCATTCAGATCCTTCCTAGCTACCATCCACCATTGAAGCATCATTGTTCCAACATAGCGTTAGCATTATGCAACAATCAATGATCAAAAGAGTATTCACAGCAGGAAGGCCACAACATTAGCATTAGCATTAGCATTCCCTGCTTCATTCACCACAACTGCAGCCGCACGCCCACTATCAATTCATTCATCTTTTCATCCATCAATCTGCAAGCCCACTTGCATTCATTCGTAGTGTGAGAAACAAGGGATAAATGTCAAAGACACGAGCGTACATTGCATAGGAGTCCAAATCAGAACAAAAGACACCAGTTGCGAAGATTAGTGGATTCAATAACGAAGAGATGGAGAGATTGAAGGTGTTCTTGAACTCGCTCTTTAAATCATCAATCTCCAGTACCTTGACAATTTCAGGTAAGTCTTCATTCACTTTCTGTATAAATCCTTTAGAGATAAGTAAACTCTTGGATTATAGACTCTGGTGCAACTGATCACATGACTCCTCACTCACAATTTTTTAAAACATATAAACCATGCCTGAGTAATCGAAAAATTACAGTGGCAAATGGAACCCGTGCCACCATTGCAGGAACTGACAATGTATCTATTTACAAATATTTACACAAAAAAACGTCCTACACGCCCCAAAACTATCGAAGTCTCTTTTCCATACAAAAACTTACCCTTTGTGTTTTTGAAGACCAAAATTCAAAATAGACAATTGGATTTACTAAGAAAGTGAATGACCTATACTACTTGCAATATACTACTTGCAATTACTTGAGAGAACAACTAGCTCTGCACCTATACCATTTCTTAGTTCCTCTAATGAAGATGCTGTTTGGTTACATCGTTTTCGCATGGACCACCCCTCATTTAGGGTTTTGAGAATTATGTTTCCAAACTTGTTTCAAGGACTCCACGTCTTTGGTTTTTCAGTATGATACATGTGAACTTGTCAAACATTATCGTATATCTTTACCCATCTGTCAAATTAAAACTATACCCCCTTTTCATTTGGTTCAGAGTGATATATGGGACCCTCAACTATTCCGAGTATTTCTAGTGCTATTTGGTTTCTCATATTAATTGTTGATGATTGTACTCGTGTCACATGACTATTCCTTCTCAAACAAAAATCAAATGTTAGTAATATTATTCATGCCTTCCACTCAATGATTCAAACCCAATTTAGAGTCAAAATTAAAACATTTTGAACTTGTAATGCAAGTGATTATTTCAATCAAACTCCATCCCCATATTTTCGATCTCAAGGCATTATCCATGATTCTTCGTGTGTTATTACATCATAGCAAAATAGAGTGATCGAAAGGAAAAATCGACACCTGTTAAACAACAAAATAGTAGGGAGGCATATATATTTTGTTCACACTCGACCAAACATAACATACTCAATGAGTGTAATAACCTAGTTCATGCATGATTTGCTGGAGCCTCACCTTCAGGCAGCATATATAGTATTACGTTACTTGAAAGGAACTTCAGAAAAAGAAATTTTATTCAAATAGAACAATTTCCTTGCATTGGAAGCTTATACTGATGTTGACTGTGCTGCATCAATAGTAGACAGAAGATCTACCACCACAGGGTATTGTACTTTTCTTGGAGGTAATTTAGTAACATAGTGAAGCAAAAGGAAAAATGTGGTGGCTATACAACGATTTTGTGAACTCTTATGGTCGAGATAATCCATGATGACTTAAAGATTAAGGGAGGAGGTCCAATAAAGTTGTAATGTGATAACAAGTTAGCTATCAATATTACACACAATCCTATCCAGCATCATGGGACAATGCTTATTGAAATTGATTAGGAAAAATTAAAGAATTGAGAAATTATGAATTAGTTTTGTGCCTTCACAACTTCAACTAGCAGATAATACTAACAAAAGGATTTCACAGTTCAATGTTTCATGAGTTAGTATCCAAATAGGGAATGGATGATATCTATTCCTCAACTTAAGGGGGTGTGTTGAAGGAATTACCTTCATTTAAAGAATATTTGTGTAATCCACTAAATAAGATAAGTAGTTGACCTCTTAATTTAAATTTTTTTTGTTATATAGTATTTAGAGATTTATTTAGATATAGGAAATTTTTTAAATGAGATTTATTGTTATATAGCAAGTTAATTTAGACTTGCAACCCTATCTTCATCTCTTTTGTTTTTGTTTTCCTTTAATATTCAGTAACGAAAGTACTGTCCTACGAAAAAAAGGTATCATGTAGGGTTGCCGGTTCGCTTTTTCAATAAGCTTCCTGATTCTAATAGAGTTTCTGGTTCTTTGTCTGAATAAGTTCTTCTGATTCTTGATGGACATTACAGGTTTAGTAATTGTTGTTTCTGATTTTATCAGGTTGAGAAGTGATTTCAGATTTTTTAGGAATGTATTTCTTTGGCTCTAAGATTGTCGTTTGAGGTTTAAGGCATGGACCTCTATTGAAAGAACTGAAGGAAAGAAATAAGGAAGAACTTGACAACTTATCTTCTTCCTCAATTTCTTCTTGAAGGTGGATCAGAAACACAATTATTAACAAAAACAAGAACACAAAATGAGGACTGGACGCTCTCTTGTAGGGCCAAATTAGTCATTAAATTGCTCTCAATTGGTTTTGAATCACAAAAGTAAATATAAAATTCCTTCTAGCTACTGGCAATTTGTAGATCGTACCCCTATTCGTGTCCAATATAAAGATTGGACGTAAAATGCTAATTAAGGTATTGAGCATGCATCTGGTTTAAGAATTATTAGCCTATCCAAATAGGCGGCAGTAGGCATTTAACAACTTGCGCAAGAGTTAAATCAGGTTTGTCATTCCGAAGGGCAATAAAGCAGATTGGTCCATTGTTATGGCATGGATCAAAATTTCTCTTAAACAATGAATGAAATTGTAATATTTCTAGATGTCATCTTACTCTAAGCTTACTCTCTAAGTTTTTCACCTTGCTGGAATTTTATCGAATGCATTATGATTTCTTTTCATTTAGTGAATGCAGGTACATTTGGTGCGTGCTGCAGAAGTGAAAAAGTCTATTGGATGGATTATGTGCAACCTTGATGGGCATTATGCTGCAGATTCAGTTGCTGCTGCAATTGTTATTGGTGCTGCAGCTTCTGGTACAGCTCAAGATAGTGATAATCAAGGTGGTTTGCTTCTTCCACATTTACCTCAGCAAGCAGCTGCCAAGGTTACTTCCTCACAGGGAAAGGAAAATGAAGCAGCAAATCCTTCAAATATGTCTAGAAATTTCAGGTTAAGTTTTGCTTCGTTATGATAGTTTTAGATTAATTAATTATGATATACTGATTATTTTTCCCAGGGGAGGTCGATTGTAGGAGCTTGTATGCATTCTTTATGTCTGGGTTTGGCTTTGTGCTACTTTAGTTGAGTAAAAAAACTAAGCAGGTGCGATTAGGTATCACTCTATTCAAATGATCATACTTGATGTACAGATGGTTGCATCTGCTCTCTCTCTATATCTTCCTCTCACTGTTATATTTTGGTTGATAAGGAAGCATTATTTAGACCTTGGATAAAGTGTTCTCAGTTCAACTTACAAATAGAGGTTTTAGCCTAGGACATTGACCTTCCTCAAAAGCAATCAGACTACCACAAGTACAATTATATAATTGTTCAGGAAAGCTTGAGAAAGAATAAAATTAAAAGTTAGGGGCACTCTTACTGCTTACTGCCTTCCCGCTGCACCAAACCAGTCTTCCTTGAGAGTTTGGACAGCAAGAGATAATCTCAGCTGTAAAAAGAAGAAAGAAAAGAAGTCCAATCTATCAGGTGTGGTGCTATGAAGCATTCTTAATGGACTTTTAAGAAATTCATTGATAATCTTGTTCTTTTCTTTCTTTTTCTTTTTCTTTATTTTTTTTTTTCTGATAAAAAGTTTGCTGCTCACTTACCGAATATTTAACTTGTGATACCTTCCATTTTTGCTTTTCAACTTTGTTTTTATCTTGACTGTTGAAGTAATTTGATTGTAAACAGAGCTGATGTACTGCGAGAAAATACGGAAGCTGTTTTTGCAGCTTGTGATGCTGCTCATGGAAGATGGGCTAAACTCCTTGGAGTTCGCACTCTTGTTCATCCAAAGTTAAGATTGCAAGAGTTTTTAAGCATATACAACATTACACAAGATTTTATTACTGCCACTGAAAAGGTACCCCCAAAGCTTTATCTGGAAAATGAACTTAAAAGGATATAAATTCATAGCTGATCATAGTATTCATGATTTCATTATTCTTCTAACTTAAACAGATAGGTGGAAGGTTGGGATATAGCATTCGTGGAACTTTACAGTCCCAGGCCAAAGCTTTTGTTGATTTTCAGCATGAATCTCGTGTAAGTTTCTTATTATCCCTTTTTTTTGTTTATTTATTTATTTAGAGTTATTTTCTACTTAAATATTATTCATGGTTCATTAATTTATGTCATTGTAGATGACAAAAATAAAGGCAGTGCTTGATCAGGAAACATGGGTTGAAGTGGATGTTCCCGATGAATTTCAAACTGTAGCTGAATCAATATGTTCTCAGGAGCTGCTTTCTGAAAAAGTTGAGCATGCTCAGGGTAATATGGATCGAAGCTACAGTGATGTGGCTGCAAATAACGATGATTCACGCATTGTAGGTGGTGAATCTCTCAATGCTCAACAAAACTCTGAGCAGATTGATTCAAGTGACATGTCTGGGGGGAATACTGCACATGTGAAGCCTACTCCTGCGGATACAGTTGAAAAGAGTAATGCTGATGTCACAAATACTACGACACAGGTTAACAATAATAATGTGAAGGAACGTGGAAAATCGAGTTCTAAGACTTTGCAATACAAAGGCGTTGGTTATCATATGGTAAACTGGTTAGTTTCTTCTTTCTTATATACTTTTTCTAGAATAGACATCTATGGCTTGCTCTCCCCTTCACAAGCATCCTCAATTATATTGGTTGATGCTTAGTTCTTGGCCCTGACTTCTCGTATTTGGTTATTTATTCTTCTTTATTTGGAGCTTTATTATTCATTGTACTGTAAGTTCTATTTTTTCTTCTTCAATACCTTGTACTGATGTATGCTATCGTTTATTAACTTTAATTAGCTTAATGAACTATACTTGTTCTGGGGTCTCAGAAGAGTATTTTTTCTTTAATGGTTTCTTTCCCAGTGGTTTGATCTTGCTCAAGATGTTGTCGGAGTACATTGACATGAACGATTCTCTTCCAGCACTATCTTCCGAAGTCGTACATCGTGTTGTGGAAATTCTCAAGTTTTTCAATACAAGGACGTGTCAACTTGTTCTTGGAGCTGGGGCTATGCAGGTACTTTATTTAAACACGATATTTGTAGTTAATGCAATGCTTCTAGATTTGTTTCATTAACTAACTTGTCAATATGGAATCCTTGAATCCCTGGACTTGTGATGTCCATTTGTGTTGACTGTGAAACCATTGTCCTATTGTTTGTTTGTTATTTATTTTCTTTTTTTCACTCCATCTAGGACTGTTTCTTTTTTAACATTTTGTGTCTTTTCATTGACAGAGAAGTTTGTATTTTGTTAAAAGGAAGAACCATTGAAAATAATTTGGATTTTTCATTCATTTATTTATTTAACTTGTAGCTGTTTGAATACTATAAATTTTTTTTTTCTCACAGCGCTTTGTTAAATCATGCTAACTATGCTTACCATGGAGACTATGATTTTCAAATGCTAGGTTGGTTAACTCCCCATCCTAAAAACTTAATTTATGCGTTGTTCCAGGTGTCTGGTTTGAAGTCTATCACATCAAAACACTTGGCCCTGGCCAGTCAAGTTATCAGTTTTACCTTCGCCATTGTTCCTGGTAAGTTGTAACAAAATTTGAAGGCTTCGATTTTAGTTCCCTATTGTTATTATTCTTGCAGCCTATGTCCCACGGACCAATGCCAACCAACTTTACGTCTAGGAAGCCATGTTTTGCCTCACCCTTAATGTTTTCATCGCCTACTTCAACTAAAAAGCAGTCTTCTTTTCTCTGTTTAATCTTATCATTATTATTTTCCATAAGGAAGAAAAAAACTTGTGTTGGAATCTAGAAGATATATGCAAATAAGGAGGACATAGTAGAACCAACAGGATCTGATCTAATTGGCTTTATCAAAAAGAAAAAATAAAAAGGAAAAAAAAAAAAAAACTACATTTTTGGACAAAGTAGACCATCTAGAGACGAAGAAAGAGCAGTTATATTTTTCATCTATCCACTCTTTCCCTTCTCTTTGTTAAACACATTTTTCTTACAAACTATAACTCCCCATAAAAGAGCATGTACCATAGCATTCCAAAGAACCAACCACAACGGCTACTCAACATCTGGGATATCATTCCCTAGACACCAGAAAAAATGCATTTTAATCATAAGTGTTCCTAGTCTTTCAATTTTTTATAAAAAGGGAACACCTTCAGATTAGTTTGAATTTTTATAGTGCTCAAGATATTTTGAAGTAGTTTGACGTTTTTTTCTTCTTTTTATGTCCCCAAGAAATTAGGAGGATCCTTTTTCTCAAGGTACCCGAGGCACGAAAGACAATGTTACTCTCAGAGATTGATCGAGTGGCTCTAGTATATTTTTTTATCCACACTTTTCTTCTTTTGTTATATATTGATTATGCTCATTAGCTTCCTATAGTGCTAAATGGTTAATATTGTAACTTGTCTTCTTTTTTCCCCCCACAAAATATGTATATGTTGCTTGTCACTGTGATGGGAAAGGGTTCAAATAGTTAATAGTGTATTGCTTGTGAGCCAAAAATTTTTAAAATGTGAATTACATTGAAGTCCAATAGTCCTGGCTCAAAGCACACATTTGAAGGGGAAAAAGCACCTATTGACACAGTAAACTGACCCCAAAAATTGCAGATGTTGACATTTGATTGAGCAATATTACTAAAGAGAGCGCACATTCATCTAATATGCAAGTATTTCAATCTTTTTGGGTGTATGGGGTGGGATAAATTGAAGAGTCTTTAACACATTTAAGGAAAAAAATATATATTTATACTAGCCATCTTGGATGGTTGGTAATTGGTTATTTTAAAAAATTAATTTAGTTTAATTTAAATTGTTGCAGTTCAAGTGGCATCAAATAGCTCCACCTTTAGCTTCTAGTATATAGTTTTTGGATAGCAAAAATATATAATTATATATATAGATACCACAAGTTTGGCTTTTCTGGAGCTGTTTTAGGATTCTTGTTTAGTCCTTGTATTATTACTCTTGAATATTCTGACAGCTT
Organism: Cucurbita maxima; assembly: GCF_002738345.1. Classification (NCBI taxonomy): domain Eukaryota; kingdom Viridiplantae; phylum Streptophyta; class Magnoliopsida; order Cucurbitales; family Cucurbitaceae; genus Cucurbita; species Cucurbita maxima. The sequence goes on from NW_019272020.1 coordinate 116,004, forward strand.
TCTCTTACTATATCCTGTATGAATGCCATTTCTTTAATAAAAACTACGATTACAAGAATTGCCTTGCTACGTATTTTCACCATTTATTGAATTATTTAATCATTTAGGATTTCAAAGTTCACCGAGATGAAATTCATACTAAGCTGGTCCAGATAATGAGGGAAAGGTTATCGGTACATCTTCGTGGCCTGCCTCAAATTGTTGAAAGTTGGAATAGGCCCGAGAATTCTGACCCTCAGCCGAGTCAGTTTGCTCGATCACTTACCAAGGTAGCTACATGTATTCATCAAGCAAACCAGTTCATTCTTTTCAGTAACGAAGTCCCTTATTGCACTTTGCCTCTAGTTACTTTATATGTTTGTTTTTTGTACCGTGTTAAATTAAGGGATTTGTCCTTTCTTTTCAATATCGAAGTCCCTTATTGCACTTTGCATAATTGAAACACTTTGCATATAAGGATTTTTTATGACGAATGAAGTCCTATCAGGATGTTGGGTTGCAATCACTTTTCATAATTGAACCCTTTGCATTTAATTGTACCTTTCTCTGCATATTTCCGAATGACTTGGGTTGAAATCACCACTATCCAGGAAGTTGGGTACCTTCAGCGTGTCTTATCTCGAACCTTACATGAGGCTGATGTTCAGGCAATATTTAGGTAAGTCATACTATAATGAATGCATTACTAAATTTTTATCCATATCAAATTCTCCACTTCGTTGAAAATTTGAAGCTTTGTTTCATAATTTTTTTGTTTTTAGTTTTTGTTTTTTAAAGTTATGTTTGTTTCCTTGCATATTTCTTAATTAAGGAAAAATTTGAATTTCTAATCAAATTTCAAAAGAAAAAATAAGTTTTCAAAAACTACTCTCTTTTTTTTTTTTTCCTTTTCAAAACTTGTATTAGATTTTGAAAACATTTGTAAAAGGTTCATAACAAAGCAAAGAATACTATAGCTGGAATGTGTGTTTATAAGTTGTTTTTTGAAAATTAAAAATCAAATAGTTATCATACGGATCTGAGATAACTGCATGGATAACAAATTAACAGCACTCTTGAGCTTCTCTGTGAAAGAGATTACTACCAAAGATATACATCATCGTTCGTTTTAGTATAGGAGTTCTGAAGCAGATCAATAACGAGATTCATATGTTGGTTCCTGTGGTAGAATATGTTAAGCGAACTCTGATATTTTAATAGGGCTTTCCTTCTTAATGTATATATTATTTATTATTATTATTATTTTTTTTTTTTGGAGAAATAGATTACTGCTAAATTTATAGCCATCTGTGAATAGATAATGTTTCCCGTTCTACTTCTTGGAAGTTAACAGTTCTATTTCGTGCGACCTTCAGGCAAGTGGTGAAAATCTTCCATTTACAAATTTCTGAAGCATTTTCACGATTAGACATAAGCACCCCACAATCAAAGGATAGGTAATACCCCCCTGTCCTTCAGGAACCAAGGACATTGTCACCTATTAACTTACACCGAACCATTATTACAATATGCTCCTTGTTCTGACACCCTTTTTCTACTGCATACCAGGCTGCTTCGTGATGTTAAGCACATTCTTGGCTGCATAAGATCTTTGCCCGACTCGAGTAAACCTGACATCCCAAACTGGGGGCAACTTGATGAATTCTTTGATCAAAGATTCGGATCTGAAGCTGGATAATAATATGAATGTGTATTGGCCATTGTTTTCTTTTTCGATGAAGGGTGTCATATTTGAGGAGTAAATAACAGGATACCAGAAGTCAATTTTCAACCTATGTCATCCCCCTTGTACAACTTAAATATCAAGGTACGATGTAAAAAAAACTTTATCCTAATTAATTTTGATGAATCTTTGTCAGTAGGCAAATGTTTAAGCTCTTTAACATTTATGGGCACTTTGTAGTTTCCATTTCTAAACCTTTACGGAGTTTAAGAAACACTGGTATTGCCTAATTTCTTTTCTCTTCTTTTGTTTCTACAACTCGTACAATATGAGGAGAGCTGCATTTTGGCCTCCAAAACTCAATTCATATGTTGCTCCACCTCTTACGTACTACATAGCAATTAATGTTTAGTTCCTACAACTAATTTGAACTGCATAAAGTTCCGCTGGGCCTTTATTTTCCCCTTTCTAGTCTGACTTATGCTGCTTAGAAACTAGTCATGTATATTAGTTTTTCATACTTACGTAATGAAACTTTTCACTATTAGCGTGCATTGTTCAATGACATATGATCATGGATGATTTGAATCATCAGTACATTGACTTGATTTTATTTGCAGTATTATCTGAGTGATTGCTTTTTATGTTCAATGGACAGGTATAAAGTAAAGATTCGGATTCAGATATTTCAACAGAACTTTCCCCCTTCCCCGTTTTGCTGAAACGTTTTGTTTGTACTGGCTAGACCAACGCATTTTGCTGCTCTAATTGTAGCTATGTTTAGAGAAAGAACAGCTCAATTGGTTTCCTTGATGAGAAGCTTCATCCAGAATAGGTTTTAGTTCCTTTCTTTTCTTCCCCCCTCCAATTTCAATTGCCTTGCGTAAAGTTATGCATATTTGTATTTTGTAGAGCAAAATTTATGTCTATTGCTATGAAGAATTGTACTTACCGCTGGCTATGGCATTTCTATTTTCAGGTTTTATATAATAATTTCTTGTTCTTAAATAGAAAAAATAAAGTGAATTTTATGCTCTCAAATTCGAAAGAGATCGAGATTTGCACGCAAACAATGTAAACCTACAAAAGAAGAGAGATTTGATCTTTAATTTAGCTGACTTCATTCGAGATATTGAATTCAAATATTCAACATTTTGTTACTTTGGTAGGTTTAGCACTAGCAAGTGACGTGAAGTTAAAGCTTTAACATTTTCTGTCTGATCACATATAATTTAACTCGGTTGAACTATGTTGTGTATTTTACGCATAAAATTAAAATACAAATAAGGAGAGAGGAGGGTATAAAAGGAAGAAGAGAAATTGGAAAGATGATGCAAGAGAGAATAATGTGAGTGTTGAAGTGTAGGGTGTAATTTAGGAAGGTAAAAAGAGGCCATGTGAAAAACTGGGGAGTTGGAAGGCTGATGAAATGGACGTCAAACTGCCTCCATATTCCATTTTTATCAACTTTCTCTTAATATTCTCTCTTTGTCTCTTCCCTCCTCACTCCTGCCTGCCACCTCTGCCCTAATCATATTTTCATGCTCTTGTATTTCTTTTGAGATCGAACCCAAGAATCTCTTAAATATAATGCAAAATAGATCGGTCGTTGATAAGGTTAAAGAAGAAGTCCTCTCCGACTGAAAAATTCGAACTTCTAATATCTCGATCGATAATATATATTCCTTAAAAAAAAAAAAAAAAAAATTATGCATATAGATATTTAAATAATATGTGTGAGTTAGAGCAGTAGATGAAGAATTAATGAGGTGGAGGGGAAGGGGGGAGAGAGAGGGAGGAGAGAAGAGGGAAATTGGTAAAAATGGGAAGGGAGTGGTTTCTTAGGGTACAATAATGGGAGTTTTTCCGAATTTGGCAAATTCCACAAAAGCACAGCAGAGAGTGGTAATATTGGAGGAAAATGAAGGGCAGTTGAGGAAATTAAGAAATAGTAGTTCCTGATGAAGAAGGTTGAAGATGATAAAGCTGGGTGATGCAGCACCAGAAGTGGTAGTATACATTAAAAACTAATTAATTATTGTTCGGCCCCTGGAACCAATTCTAAGCTTTCCCCTAATTTACTCCTTTGTTACCGATAGGAAGGAAGGCGGAAGAAGAAGCATTGGAAATGGGAAGAGGAAAAATCGCCATCAGGAGGATCGAGAACCGGACGACGCGGCAAGTTACATTCTCCAAGCGCCGAGCTGGAGTGTTCAAGAAGACCCATGAACTCTCTGTTCTGTGTGACGCTCAGATCGGCCTCATCGTCTTCTCCAGCAACGGAAAATTGTTCCAATACTGCACCCAACCAGCCTGGTCACCACACAACTTCCCTCCTCCTCCTCCTTTTTTTTTTCTTATAAACTTAGGAATACTGTTAATTTCTGCTTTCCTTCGCACTCGCAGCATGGATCAAATTATCCGGAGGTACCAGATTGCTGTAGGAAATCCAATTCCGGAGCAGAATATGAACCATCCGGTACGCTCCATCTGTGAATGTAACAATAATTTACACTCCAACAAGCAAAATCAATGGAAGTAATAATGTTGATTAGGAGGAATTGGAGAGGCGGCTGAGGATCATGAGAAAAGACACCGACGATCTTCAGCTGAGTTTGCAACGCTACACCGCCGAGGATTTCAGCACTTTTCAGCTTCGCGATCTCCACGATATCGAGAACCGCCTCCAAAACTCTCTCGACAGAGTTCGTGCTCGGAAGGTAATCAATTCATTAATTAACGTCTTTCACTTTTATTTCATATAGATATCTATAATTCATTTGCGTTTTGCAGTCGGAGCTGTTACAGCAGCAGGTCGACAATCTGCGAAGAAAGGTTGTTCATATATGTACATAATTTATGCACATATCGTAATTAATTAAGGTTTTCCCTTTTCCATGACCATGATTGGTTGATGATATTAGGAGAAAATGCTGGAGGATGAGAATGAACAAATTTACCATCTGGTAATTAAAATTAAGTATATGTTCGATGATTGTGGTTTTGTTAATTTTGTAATCAAATTAATAAGTAATGGAGTGATAATGATGATGGGGGTAGATAAAAGAGCAGCAGATGGCGATGGAGGAGCAGCAGGTGGTGGCGATGATGCAGAAAAGAAGAAGCGATGACGTTGAGGATGAGCAGGTAGTAAATATGGATGGAGATGATGGGTTTGGGTTCGACAATAGTAGTAATGATATTCATCCGCACCTTCAGCTCCAACTTCAGCACTACCACCAGCACCAGCACCAGCATCATCATGAGCCTAGCAGCGTTCTTCAGCTCGCCCCACTGCCCTCTCCGCCGCCACCGCCGCCCTTCCTTCCGTACCGCCTTCAGCCGTTTCAACCCAATCTTCAAGACATCAACCTCCATTCCTCCACCTACGGTACCCTACCACCATACCCTTTCACATGCATCTAGTGTTACCATTTCAATATGATATTATATGTTTACAAGCTTATTCTTTTCATTATCTGTATATATATATAAAAATTATGTATATATTGATGCATGCAGAGTAGTAGGAGTGGAAATTAGAGAAGGGTTTGGAGGCAACAACCTCTTGGTGCTGTGCTGGCTGCCAATTCATATCCTCCTCCTAATTTCATGTCACCAAAACCCCACTTATTTAATATTATTTCAGACTCCCTCTTTCTTCTTCTGCTCTTATATATACTCAATATGCCTTTCTCTATACTATTTTATATCATATCATATCAATTTCCCCCTCTCTCTTTCTCTTTCTCTTTCTCTTTCTCTTTCTCTTTCTCTTTCTCTGCCTTAAAACCCTAATCCGCACCTCATTCTGTTACTCCATTCTTCAATTCTTGGTGTACACACGTTTAGGACTAAAATCAAACAAAACCTAATTTTATATGAATTGTTTTGGAGAATAAAAAATTAAGTTCCATCTGGGAAATTTATTATTAAATAAAATTTTAATAACATTATTATTACTCTCTACTCTCTTCCACGAGAAGGGGAGGGTGGGAGAACATACATGTATTCTTTTGTGTTATTTTAATAATATTTTTTTAAAATTTTCTCAAGTTTATGCTAAATTTATGCATAAACTTCACAATGTAATTTACCCGCAAACATTTGAGACTCGCTGCAACAAAATAATATAATGTAAGTTGTAAGTTGTTCATAAAAATATAGGTAAAGTCGTAGATTTAATTAATTCTCCAACTTTTATTAAAATTATAAATTTAACTGTTAAACTTTTAAATAAATATAAATTTTAATTTTAATTTTGTATTTGATATATTAATTTATTTTTCAAATTTTCAAATTTATTTGAGCATACAAAGTTTACGAGGGGCAAAATTAAAAATTTAGTCAATTAACAAGTAAATGTAAACTCCAAAATTTAGATATTTAGCGAAAAATATAAATAATTCTAGTTTTATTTTCATTGTTATTTTATTCATTTATTTACCTTTTAGTCGTTCCCTGGCCCAACATTTGGCGCCTTAATTTATCCGCCGTCCGTTGCGGCTTTTGGCAAAAGAAGTTGATTCGAAGGCGAGATGAGTCGTCTTCAACCACGCCTCCCTGCGCACTCGTTTTCCGATTGGTTTGTGGGACCAAAACTTTATCCAGTTCATAATTTCAGTTCCTTTTCCCATTTCATCGACTCACATTAACTCGTGAGAGGAATCGCGTTCCAAGTTCATACTCACTGTTTTGGTGTCTCCATGTTAACTCTACAATATTCTAGCGACTGCTTTCTCAACGATGCTCTGTTTGCTTTGACGCAAAATGGTTCAGAAAACGTACCTGCTTCTTTACCATGAGAGCTTTGCAGATCATTAATATGGCCATCTGCTCTGTTTTCTTCAATTAATCAACAAGTTTTGAGTACAGCCTTCCCTTTTCAGAAAGGCCGTTTGTAACAACCCGGATGGATCCAACCTGACCTTTCAATCATTGCAGTGGCTTCCTTTTTCCTGCTCTATGTTGTGGGCAGGTGAACAATATTCTTACTCAATTGTAAATGTAATTGGGTATATGAACGAAACATTTTTGGTTTCGTAATTCAGATTTTATGTTATTGCGATTTTCTGAGGTTTCATTGGTATGCCGTCTTAGTATACATGGAATCTTGATTCGTAACTGATAATTTCAACTCTATATGCTTACCAACATGGAGTTAAAGTTTCATGAATTGTAAGTTCAGATATCATTTGATACATTGCTAACTGTGAATATAAGCCTAATATTGTACCGTCATAGCATGCTGCATATTCTAGCGGCTGATTTTCAGAATTTGTTTGTATTTTGTATTGCTCAATGTTTGATGATGGTCCAGATTTACGTTGTAATTATTTCTCTGGAACCTATTTGACCTCAATTGTTTCGTTCTTGTGCAATTACTTGGTGTTCCTAAACAATATTGTTGTGTGCAATTTGTTCTTTCTTTATGAGAAATTCTACTGTTTTTTTTTTTTTTTTTTTTTTTTTTTTAAGTGAAGAATGATTAGACCTTTCTTTATTATTCGTGGAGATCAGGGACGACACCCTCCTGGATATTGGAACTCTCTCTTGGGCCGCGGTAACCTGTAAGTAATACTATTCTCTTTATAATTTCCCCTGCACTAGTTCTTTGAATTCCAGATGTTCTTAAAGCCATTAGACGCATTCGTGCATTTTATCTCATGGATGTTTTAATGAGACTTCAGTAAATTTTAACTACTTGAGAGGTTAGTTTAATTTTAGCTAATTTATATCTTGAATCTCCTATTGTAGAGAGGGTGTCTGCAATAACCTTCGCGTCCCTTTTCTTTCAGTTCTTCATTTGCGGATGAACATCTCTTGCTTCAGCACATTGATACTACTACTATTTCACAGGTTAAGCAACATTAAGAAATGGAGAGTCACGAGAGGAGTAGTGTAGAGCAGGATCGTGATGCAGAACTATTATGTGTTGGTGACTTGCAGATGTAATCGGTTGAAGTAAAGGTTTCCATGAGATTGACTAAAGTGTCTGATCTGAAGGCTACTTGTCACCCATTCATCTGGCTTGTGAGAAGGTGAGAATGGTTTCAATGATTTAGTAACAATGGTCGAAATTTGAGAACGTACGTTGGTCAAAACTTTTATATGACTTGCTTTAATCTGGGATGTGTAAATTTTTGTAATCATATGCAAGTGTGTGGGAACAGATCATGGCTTTAGAGGTAGTATGTGTTTTAAAAATCCCACTAACGCACGCGTTTAGGTGGGGCCTCTTGATTTATGTTTCTGTCGCTAGATTTTGAAAACTCATTCTTGTTTTATGTTTCTGTTGAAGCCACTTTGAACTCTGTCTTTTTTGGTCACCTTTAGGGACTTCTAAAAATGAAGAGTTACTGATTTAAGTTCTATTTGTATCTATCCTTCTAAACTTCTCGGGATATGGCATACAATGGAATTGAGGGACAAACCAGTTCATAGAATCCTAGAAAGAAAAAGGTAATGAACACAAATATGTCCAGCCATACCTCGTTCTTGTAAGCTCGAATATGGAGGAGTTACGCAATTTGACACCTAAAAAAAGATGGATGGATTCGGTTACTCTAATGTTGAGGGAACTCCACTTCAATATATGAACCTACGAAATGTCACATGTGCAAGTTCAGGTACTTAATGTGCACGTGTATTTGGCTGGGCCACATATTGCACAGGGATGACAGTTAACTGTACGTCACTATAGTATTGTCTTTTGTGAATTGGAATAGTATACTGCAGCTCATGTAGAAATTAGAAACTGAAGTGGTTATCAAAATTTATTAGTTTCAAGTTAAATCCCCTTCTTGCACGAGTATTTATAATTCATATTCTTGATTCTCGATGAAGTTGTTAATGTTTTGGTGGGGATAGAGAGTCAGTCAATTGGTTGTATTTATTAATATTTTCTAAATTTATTTCCTTCGACTTTGAGAGCCCAGCCATCCTTTTCAGAACAACTGTCTGATGGGGGCTTTTTTTTCCGACAAATTTTCTAGGCCTGATGGACCTTCATCTGCCATTTTCAGCTGGTCAAGCTGGTGACGTGCAAAATGGTTCTCTGGAGTAAATGTGAAGTTCAGATGAATTCTCAGTACCATTAACATGAGGGTTGAGATAGGTTTATTTATTCTTTGTCTTAGTTTATTGTTTTTCATTCACAAATCTGACCTGCCAGCTTCCGTAATCTGCGACTTTTCCATCATCTTCCTGAGGCGCATACTGGGTCAAAGTGGTGGTGAACGGAGGTACAATTATGACATATAGATTCCCTTACTTCCATTGTTCCATATTCTTATCTGGACCTGAAATTCATGTTTCAAGTCATAGTTCTAGTCTTACGTAAACAGTATACTGATTCTCTTTTGTTTTAGTTCTGTAACGTGTTTGAATTTTTTTTGGCAATATGCAACTTAGTTGGCACGTATAAAACAATAGTCTTAGTATTATGGATATATTACTGGGTTGGAGTTCTTCTTGTCTTTTAGGTTGCCGCATCATCTGTATGTACTGATACTCTTGAGGTACTTTTTATTGGCTAGAATTTCTAGTTTTGTGCCACATACAGATGATGGCTGTATGGGGGGCCATTTTCGTCGTAGTATGAGGGCAACAGAATAGTAATTGCGACTTTTATTGAATTATTTTACGAGAAAAGAATAAACCGACCTACTGCATATTTGATTTCCAGTTTCAACATAACTTTTGGTAGATTTAATGACAAGAAAAACATCGATCTTTTATAAATCAAGAAAAGACAATACAACTAGTCGCTTTCACATCAGTTCATGTTTTTGTGATGGAATTATTAAAATTTTCTGGTGTTTTGGAATTCCCACGGAAGGATATAGTTTCTTAGACAATATGTTGAGTTGTCTCTTCTAGGTAAATATTTTGGCTAATTGTGAGAAGCTGAGAACTATGTAATGCATTTTCTGTCATACCATCCTTTAGTTTTGGCTAAAAATATCCGGATCTTCTATGTTATACTCCAAGATGCATCATTTCTCGCAATTAAATATCAGTTGTACAACGGAATCTGAAGTTAGATTCATGAATGCTAAGTTTTACAGAGCTCACTCTTGCCATTGCCATCAGTTACATTTATCTATAATCCTCGATCTTTCTGATGCAAGAGTATATTGTATATGCTCGTAGTTACAGAGAGGCAAATTTAAATGAGTTGAATTAGGCCTAGAGAGGAGTTGTACCTGACCTAATGATTTGAATTGGGTTCGGGTTGAATGAAGTCAAGCTAATGGCAAGAGTTGATGAACCAACCTGACGTTGTTAGACTCGGGCCCAATCGACTTAAGCTGTATTCATAATGCACTTTTTAGGTTAGATTGTCTTTCAATTGTGGTCAAAATTAAGTTGACGTTCTAAATATTTTTAAAGGTTTTAAAAATCATTTCAAACAGGTTAAGAGATATAGTGTACTATATGTTGGCAGTCTCTTTCTTCCACATGTCAACTCAAGTCTCCTCGCAGCTCAGGAAAGCCACCCAACAAAGTGTTGATGCATTTTAATTAATCACAGAACTTTGCAGGTATTAGTAATACTGTGGTGTACGTGCACAGGGCTAATGCATTGGTGCAAGAAATACCAATATGAACATAAAACAGTGCTATCAGCCATCAGTTCAGGTACTGTCACCACTCAATGCCTCCTTTCCCTTAATTCATCCAAAAGCTTTAGAAGTGGTCCAACTTTGAAAAATATCAATCACTCGGCCTTCATAATTATTTAAATAGATACTAGTTTATAAAATTTATATTTATTTCCTTCCAATTTTTCGGATGTGATTTTCAATCTATGTTGAAAAGGCACTTGAATTCTTAATCAAATTATAAAAACAAATATAAGTTTTTAAAAATTATTTTCTTTTCGTTTTCAAATTTTGATTTGATTTTTAGAAACACTGTAAGGAAGTGGATAACAAAACATAGGTAAGAGGACTTAAGTATTTGCTTAACAAATGGTTTGTGTAATACAATTACCAAATCAAATTGTTTGTGTTATTTGACTGTATATGATTTAATGTTTTGTTGAGTATAACATAATTCAATTTACTTTATTGAATGTAGTTCAATAATCCGAGTGTTGTATTTGTACAAGTTAAAACATAGATGTCTTTTGTGTAATATTATGTTAATTTCTACCAATTATAACTTGTTAAATGTTTTTATTATTGTAGGTTCTAAGTAGGTGGAATGGGCTTTTGATGTGGTGGTGAGATTGAAGAAATGGGGGCCAGGGAAAGACTTGTAAGCTTTGTGAAATTGATGGAAACGTCATGCATTCGCAATAATTTGTTGAAATGGCAAATACCCAACTATTTCCAAACACTCACATCTATACTTATACTTATATGGTATGATTATTACATAGGCTTAGTGAATAGGTTCAATATATACTTATTTATAAGTTAGGAAGACTTTTCAGGTAAAAAAAGTTGAAACATTATGACTAAAAGTAACAGGGTCGAGACTTAGAGGGTAGGTTGTTTCACCAAGGATATTCTTTTTTTTCATTTGTCTGGAAGGAAATTCACCCATGAAAACAATATAATATAATTGTTTGACACAACCTAAGGGTTTTTTTAGCTTGATTTGAGAGACTATACAAGAGAGGAAAAAAAAAAAAAAGACAGTTTCTTGAAAAGGTGTGCATAAATATATATATAAATGTAAATGTTTTTGTAATTAACGTAATAATTATTGTAAAAATTTAGCCAATAACAAAATTTCTAACTTATCAGAAGGCATAAATTCAAATGTCGCAAAATATAATATATATATATATATATATATATATATATATATACATGAATGGGATTGGTTAAAAATGTGAATTTATGGTTTATTTAATTCAACAATTATGGAAGGGAGAATCTATCTACTTCCTTTAAATTTACCTTTAACCTCATAAAATTTTAAAATAAAATGTATGTATCTATTATTTTGATAAAGTGATAGGTTATAATTTGGGGCGTTATTAGAACAAAAATGTTTTGGTAGTTTTAAAGGGAAGGCGTTGCCACATTTGATGCGTAAAGCAAGATATTTGGAGGTAGATAAAAGGTATGATAGCAATCCAAGATTGTGGCTAACTAATTTATATTTTGGGTAACAAGAGGAAGAATGCAAGTAAGTAGGCGGGATGTGTGTTCCGTGTTCATGCATGGGCAGAGATCAAAATTAAAGGCAATTTCATTAATTTCCAGGCTCATCATTAAGTAATATACAAATTCCCCCAACTTACGCCCCTTCTGCCGCCATGCAAACGGGATCCTCCTGCGAAACGCTTTAATGGCGGCCGCCTCTGCTTGAAATTGAATTGTTAAAATCATGAACAGAAGACGATCTGTTATTGAAGAGCGGCGATCGATTTGGTGAATGAGGAGGATGAGGCAGAAGAGAAGAGAAGAGAAGAGAAGTTCGTCTCTGGTTTGGGTTTCTTCTCTGTGTGGTTCGAGGAAGCGAGAGAGAGAGAGAGAGAGAGGGAATGGCGAGAAGGAAAAAGGAAAAAGGAAAGTGGGCAAAGTGGTGGCTGAAGGCAAGTGCGTTAAGGCTGTATAGATGACACGTGGCGATAATCCAGTGGATCGGGATTCCTGGGAGGCTTCAACAGCAACAACATCAACAACATCAACAGCAACAACAACCCAAAACCCAACACCAACGTATACAATCCACAATGTCAATCTCTCTCTCTTCTGCCATGTCAGAGTGTAACCCCGTCCTATGACCCCGGCGATTCCGTATTTGTGTGTGTGTGTATGTGCTTCTCTCTCTCTCTCTATTTATTCATTTGTCTCCCACATCTGTCTCTTTCATTCTTCTCTCTCCCTCTCTCTCATCCCCAACTCTTCGAGCCCTAACTCTCCAACCTCCTTTTGCCCCTTTACTCTCCTCCCCCCCTTCATCACATACTATCATGCTCTGTTTTCGCTTTTGATCCATAGGTATGCCTTCTACCCTTCTTAATTTTTCTGCCTTACTCTCTTTTTTCCTTAATTTACTCATCTATTATTGCCCAATATGCTTCGCTCTTTCTCAAATCCTGCAATTTCAGCTTACCCCATCTACCCGCTCCTTCCACTTTGTATACTTGGACTCCTTGATTCCGCTAATGTTTTCTTCTTTAACTTTTGATTGTTGTTCCAACTTCATATTTTTGAAGGGTTTGGTAATTGGGTTCTTCACTATTGCATGATAATTGGTTACTCAATGGGGGTTTGGGGTTAAGTATGTTCATTTTTGTGCATGCCCATGTTGCTCAACTTTTATCATCTTTTCAGTTTTGTCATTGTCGATACTCTACATTTGCAGCATTGGGTGCTTCTCATATTCTGGGCTTGTGGTTTGCTCTTCTTGACAGTAACCTGTGTCAATGCAATAGTTGCTTGTCTTCTGGCTAATCTGCATATTGCTAATGTTACAATGTATGTGTTGATTTGTTCCCCATGCTCCATTTTGTTAATCTGCTTATTGCTAAAACAAAAGATTTAATTTTCTGCTTAGCTAGCCTAGTCATGATCATCAACCGTGTTAGCATGCTAATGGGAATGGCACCTGCTTTACGTTTTTGTTCCCAGTACGCACACATACTTCTGTTCAGGGAACTCTAAATCGCAGCATATTAATTCTTGGTTGAACTAGTATCTTGAGGCCTCTTTCCAAGTATAAAATTCTTGGAGTAAATTTCTTGTAATAACTTCAGTTCCATTTGAGTTCACAGAAGTTGAGCTCTGTCGATGATTTGACTAGTGTTAAGTTTAAAGTAAAAGTGGATTGCTGGATAATAGTATGCTTGTCTGCTTTGAGAGGAGAAGTTTCTCTTCTCATGGCTTGTTTAAATAACTTGGTTTATTCGTTTTGGATCTTTTGGAGTATAGATATTATCATGGTCAAAAGTTTGTTGGTAGATGGAAAGTGTGGGATTGATGTCTGTTCTTTGTTTTCAAGACTCAATCCCCGATCTTACTACATTACCATAAATCGGCTTAGTTGTTGGAGCACGTGAGAAGGGTAGAGGAACTTTAGGGAAATAAGTTTTATTCCTATGCTGACCATATATCTAAGATAAAATCCTACGATTTCTTGTTAGGTAAGAAGGATCATACATTTTTCCCGCGGGATTAATTGAGTTACGTGGAAGCTAGCTTCGGTACTCACGTAATTCAAAAAAGAATCAATTGTCATACTAGTTGTGTGAAATTTTTGCTGATGGTTGTGGTATAATAGGCCTGCCGATGAGAGCAAAAGATGCCCTTTTATGGGAGGTCGGCTAACTCTTGTCTGTTAGGTTTTGCGCACATTTACCTCTTTGCTTTACCTTTTTAAGGTAGCTCAAGGGATTGGAAGGGACTGGAAGAAAATCGGGAATTTCTTGCAAGATGACGGAACGAGGGGTCATAGAGTGGATCAAAATTTAGCTGTTGGTTTTTAAGGATAAATGTGGATTTAAAATTGGTATTTATGAATGATTTTTTAAAATTTTCATACTTTTTTTTCTTTTTTGTTATGAATTAGGGTGTTTTTTAATTCGACTGATTAGAGGAAGTATGGATTCACGTAAATTAACGAATTAAAATGATGCTTGTTCATCTGTTTGTTTCTATTAAAATGAAAGAGTGCCCTAAAAATAAATGCAAAAAGTAACTATTACTTGGTCACATGTTCTGCTTTTTCATAAAAGAAAGTGATATTATGTTAGTACCTGTAACTTATAATGGATAATATTGCTATTTTTTTAAAAATGGCTTTGGTATAGGTGGATATGGAAGGTGCATTCGTATCCTGCCCAAAATTGTTTCTTGTTTCTTCAACGAAAGCTTTTATTCTTATATGAGAAAAAATATATTTTTGAATTGCAAGAGACTACGTTTTCTAGATGCTCTGCCCTGGTTGACCTTTATGTCAACTCACGATGTGGTACCTGTATTTTTTTCAAGACGCAGGGTTAAGGGATGAATGAGGATGAATCATCGAGTAGTAAAGTTATTAGTAGAAACTGGGTCATGAAACGCAAAAGGAGAAAGCTTCCTTCTGCTACTGATCTTCACAACAAAAGGGATGACAGGTCACTTGCAATAGAATCCCCTAGAAGTATTTCTTTGGCTAAAGAGAAGTTGAAAAGTGAGGTACGTTGTGATCAGTTTTCATCCAAGAAGAAAGGAAATGATGGGGTGAGTAATGAGTTCTTTTTTCTGTCTAATTAGAATAGCTCTGATTAGTTTTTTTCTACAAGTCTTTTAATATAAGGTAATGTTCTAGCATGCGGGATAAATGGTTATCTTTAAACGATGATTAAATGATGATTACTGGGAGTATGAACCTTGAGTATACTGTCTCCAACTTTCCTCTTTAATGAAAAAGTTCTCTTGATTGTGAATTATTTTATGCCATTCAACTTTGTTCCCTATATTTTTGGTTAAATGCTAATATTAGGCAATAGATATGCACTTGCCTCTCCAAGTTGAATATGCTTATTATTTGTTGATCCAGTATTTCTTTGAATGCGTGGTCTGTGATCTTGGTGGGAACTTGTTATGCTGTGACAGCTGTCCAAGGACCTACCATCTTCAGTGTCTTAATCCACCCCTTAAGGTTTGTTGATTCAATCTTTCATTTGCTATTGGTACAGAGATTTAGTCTTTCTCCTGCGGGCTTTACATTAAAATGAACTGTTTTTCCAAGATTGTCTGTTTACATTGTAAAGATTTGCAATGCTCTGGTCTAACTTCCGCATGAATCTGATATTTATTGAAGCGTATCCCCATGGGTAAGTGGCATTGTCCAAACTGCAATCAGAAGAATGATTTACCATTAGATGCCACAAGCTGTTTGGACACCATATCTAAGCGAGCAAGAACAAAAGTTGTTAGTACAAAATGCAAAAATGGAATCAAGTCTTCTGTCACTGAGAAAGTGTCCCGGATATTTGGAAGCTCCATTCTTGCTAAGAAGAGATCCTCCAGCAAGAGAAAATCAATCTTAGCTCATAAAGTGAAGACTTTAGCTAGGAAATCAGCCACCTCCAGTATGGACTTGTCTTGTAATGCCAAGCCAATTCATCCATCAGATGGTAATACTGTTGCAAGTGTTTCTTCTCCTGCCAATATTGATGATGAAAAGGTATGCGGTGCATCCCAATCAGACTCTCAAACGGAAGAAAAGTCGGTTCCTGCTGTTACGGAGATTTCACCTCATTCAAAAGCTGAAAAATTAGAACCATGTGATGAAGTTCCTGATAAAAATCTTGATATTCTTGAGAACAAGATTGGAATTTCTTGTGAGGATGCATCTCCGAGTAAGAACCTTGTTCTTGCAGTTACTGCTGCAGGGAAGGAGACTAGGAAAAGGAAAAAGAAGTTTAATAAAGATGTTGGTCAAAAGAAGCATAAGACTGGAAAGGCAACGTGTGTAACTAGCACTTCAAAAAAACATGGATGCAAAGTAGAAGCTCCTAGTCCTGGAAATAGTAAATCCATACGGAAACAGAAACATGTTGACCATGAGATACCGACTTCCTCTTCGAAGGAAGAGGTTGGGACCAAGAACTCAGATCTTGAGGGAAAAGATGAGGTACCTTTAATACTTCCATTGTTTCATTTGTGCTTCTTGGGATGTGAATGCATGAATTATAAGTTTACTGGAGTTTGACATTTTTCTGCTCTCTTGTACCTACGTCCATACTTCTTTTCCCCTGAAGTGAACCGATTGTGTTTTT
Source organism: Cucurbita maxima (assembly GCF_002738345.1). NCBI lineage: Eukaryota > Viridiplantae > Streptophyta > Magnoliopsida > Cucurbitales > Cucurbitaceae > Cucurbita > Cucurbita maxima. The sequence continues at coordinate 132,401 of NW_019272020.1, forward strand.
CTGTCAAATCATTTGTAATTCGGGAGTGATCACATTTTCTTAATGCAGAAACTTCCTGTTGAAGACAGAGATAAGTTGGTCGAGCTTGATAAAGCATCAAGTCATGTCGATGGCATGTTGGTATGTGAAAATGGACTAGATGGTGAGACGTTACAGGTAAATGATAATGCTTCTAAAAGTGAAATTCTATATGTTTCAATGGCAGACATTTCTCGTCTCTTTTAGGTTTCTTAGGTAACAAACTGATAATGTCTCACTGTTTGTTTTTCCTTTTCTGGGTTAACATCTCAGGTTGATCGAGTTTTAGGGTGTCGTGTTCAAGGTAATAGTAAGGAATCCTCATATTTACCTGAGATTGTGATTAATGACCATCCTGACGACCTTCTAAATCCAGAAGAAGCCAGAGAAATTGGAGATAAATCGGCATTTGATGATGTTTTAGATGTTGGAACAGAAAATGTTATCAAGGATCAAGAGAATGTAGGTCCAAGTGTTGATATGGAAGAAAGCTTGAAAAATGATACAAAGGTAGATAAGTTACAGGTATATAGAAGGTCTGTGAACAAAGAATCAAGAAAAGGTAAGGCCCTGGATGTGTCGAGCAAGGGAAATATTGATTGCTGTACTACAACCTTGAATAGTGAAAATCGAGATGAATCTTCTATAACGTTAGAAGAACAGGGTAGAACAATGGAAAATAACATCTCAGAGGAGAATGTTGGCATTAGCTTGAGAAGTTCTAATGGAAATGATGTTCTTAAAGTTTGTGATACGGTTGCTTCTTTTGAAACCAATAGTATAACAGAAGGTGATACAGCAGTAATAGGTATCAGTAGCTGTGTGGAGAATAAAATAGAAGATTCCTTCTTACGTGATACTGCTTGTAGGAATGCTGAGACCATACATTATGAATTTCTAGTGAAGTGGGCTGGTAGGTCTCATATCCATAACACATGGATTTCTGAGTCTCATCTGAAAGTTTTAGCAAAGAGAAAACTTGAAAATTACAAGGCAAAATATGGGACTGCTGTCATTAATATATGTGAGGATCGCTGGAAGCAGCCCCAGCGAGTTATTTCTCTCCGTTCTTGCAAAGATGGTGGTCTTGAAGCATTTATAAAATGGAGTGGCCTTCCTTACGACGAATGCACTTGGGAAAAATTAGAAGAATCTGTTCTAAAAGAATCTCAACATCTGATCCAATTGTTCAATGATTTTGAGCAGCAAACAATTGAGAAGGACTCTTCAAAGGAAATTTTACCTAAGAAATATGGCGATTCACAGTTTGAGATAGCAACTCTTACTGAGCAACCTAAGGAACTCCAAGGGGGTTCATTGTTTCCTCATCAACTTGAAGCTCTCAACTGGTTGAGGAAATGCTGGTACAAGTCAAAAAATGTAATTCTTGCTGATGAGATGGGACTTGGAAAAACAGTATCAGCTTGTGCTTTTATTTCCTCATTATATTCTGAGTTTAAAGCTAGACTCCCTTGCTTAGTTTTGGTCCCACTCTCCACAATGCCTAATTGGCTTTCTGAATTTGCTTTATGGGCCCCAAACTTGAATGTTGTGGAGTACCACGGTGGTGCAAAGGCAAGAGCAACTATCCGTCAATACGAATGGCATGCCAGCATTCCGAGTCAGTCGAATAAGAAAACCGAATCCTTTAAATTTAATGTTCTTTTGACTACATATGAAATGGTTCTTGTTGATTCTTCTTATCTTCGTGGGGTTCCCTGGGAAGTACTTGTGGTAGACGAGGGCCATCGTTTGAAGAATTCTGGAAGTAAGCTTTTCAGCTTGCTTAATACGTTTTCTTTCCAACATCGTGTTCTGTTGACCGGTACACCTCTGCAAAACAACCTCGGTGAGATGTATAACTTACTTAACTTCTTGCAGCCAGCTTCATTTCCTTCTTTATCTTCATTTGAGGAGAAGTTTAATGACCTTACAACTGCCGAAAAGGTGGAAGAACTGAAAAAACTTGTTGCTCCACATATGCTTCGAAGGCTTAAAAAAGATGCGATGCAAAACATTCCTCCTAAGACGGAAAGAATGGTTCCCGTTGAGCTATCATCTATCCAAGCTGAATATTATCGTGCGATGCTGACAAAAAACTATCAGCTACTACGAAATATAGGGAAGGGTGTTGCACAACAGTCCATGCTAAATATTGTGATGCAATTACGGAAAGTCTGCAATCACCCATATCTTATACCAGGCACCGAACCTGAATCTGGTTCTATAGAGTTCCTTCATGAAATGCGGATTAAAGCTTCAGCCAAGTTGACGTTGTTACATTCAATGCTCAAAATTTTACATAAGGAGGGTCATAGAGTTCTACTATTTTCCCAGATGACTAAGCTTCTTGATATCCTCGAAGATTACTTGACCATAGAATTTGGGCCTAAGACATTTGAGAGAGTAGATGGCTCTGTTTCAGTGGGAGATCGTCAAGCTGCAATTACACGCTTTAACCAAGACAAGAGTCGATTTGTTTTTCTATTATCAACACGCTCTTGTGGCCTTGGTATTAACTTGGCAACTGCTGACACTGTTATTATTTATGATTCTGATTTTAATCCGCATGCGGATATCCAAGCTATGAATCGAGCACATCGAATTGGTCAGTCGAATAGACTTTTGGTATACCGACTTGTAGTTCGTGCTAGTGTTGAAGAGCGCATTTTGCAGCTTGCTAAGAAGAAATTGATGCTTGATCAGCTTTTTGTAAACAAGTCTGGATCCCAAAAGGAAGTAGAAGATATTTTGAAATGGGGTACAGAAGAATTATTTAGCGATTCAACCATCAGTAGTGGGAAGGACGCAGTTGAAAATAGTAATAGCAAGGATGAGGCGGTGACAGATATGGAGCATAAGCATAAGAAGAGGACTGGTTCCCTGGGGGACGTCTACAAGGATAAATGTACAGATAGTGGCAATAAGATTGTTTGGGATGAAAATGCAATTTTGAGACTGCTAGACCGTTCGAACCTTCAATCTGATGCAACTGAAACTGCTGAAGCTGATACAGAGAACGACATGCTCGGCACCGTGAAGGTTATAATTTTTCTTATACTAGCTAAATTTTATAGCAATTCATAGTACGAACATAATAGATTGGTATTTATTTTTGGTTAAAAAAATTCCGAGTCTATAATTGTTCTGTTGTTAATTAGAAATTCCCAATTTGTATTCCCCTTAGTCGGTCGATTGGAATGATGAACCAGCAGAAGAACAAGGTGGAGCGGAATCACCGACTGGCGTAACGGATGATATTTGTGCACAAAATTCAGAAAGGAAAGAGGATAATGGGTTGATAGTTGCTGAGGAAAATGAATGGGACAGACTTTTGCGGATCAGGTAAAAACTTGTTTGCCTATTATTAGTATGAGTTCACTTGATTTGTTATATAGTGATGGAAGATGATAAGTTGTGTTAACCGTTGCTCGTTCGGAATATAGATGGGAGAAGTATCAGAGTGAGGAGGAAGCAGCTCTTGGGCGTGGGAAACGCCTCCGTAAAGCTGTTTCGTACAGGGAAGCATATGCTCCTCATCCTAGTGAAACATTGAGTGAGGTATGTCCATATCCCTGATTTCTATTAACCGCTTCTTTTTAGTGAAGTTACCAAATTCTGAGGAGTCGACATCCCTGATTTGTATTAACATTATACTTCCAAATACCAACCTATTCAACCCTCTCCTCCAAGGAGATCAAGTCATACCACAATTTTCTGATTTTTTTTCAAATAAATTAAAACGGAGGGAGGTTGAGCGATTTGCAACAAGCTTCCATACATCTCAAAATGATCTTTTTGAGTGCTTTACACTATTTTGTCATCTACATAATGTGTATTAATCATCATTGTTAATTTTTGAAAGCAGAGTGGGGGTGAAGAAGAAAAAGAACCGGAACCAGAGCCAGAGAGGGAATATACTCCAGCAGGACGAGCTTTAAAAGAAAAATAGTAAGTTCAACATTTTCAACAGTTCTTACCTGTTTCATTGTTCTTATCCTGTGAGGGGAAAATATAGTATGGAACATTGTTCTCTTAATATGAACTCTATTGTAATCCATTTTCAATCTTTGATTATTCAATAAAACAGGCTCGTTACTTCATAGATACGTAACCCCGTTAGAGCAGAATTTTACGCTTTTATGTACTAATATATTCTTACAAAAAAAAAAAAAAAAATACTTACAAATTTGACTTTGTATATATTCCTTATATTACTTTTATTTTGATGAACAGTACTAAGCTACGAGCTAGACAAAAAGAACGGCTTGCTAAAAGAAACGCATTGGAAGAGTCCTCTCGTGAGGGAGTGACTCTACATGGGTCACTTCCTTATCCACAGTGTCCTCACACCAATGCAGCAGCTCCAGATCAAGCAGCAGGATCATTGGAAACTAATAAAGACAGGACTTCTGTATTTGACATGGAGGATGACAAACTTGTTCACTCAACAGATGCTCCAAAGACCCGGATCGATTCAACCTTGAGGCTGGGAAGAATTTCAAGGCATAAAATTAGCAATTATTTAGATCTTGCTGTTGGTCCATTAGGTTATTCGTCTCCTGATAATTGTCTACCAAGTCAACATTTTCCGGGCACCAGTCATGCAAACTCAGTCCCAATCAACTTGTTGCCGGTCCTTGGACTTTGTGCCCCCAATGCTAATCAGCTTGAGACATCACGTAAGAACTTGTCGAGATCAAATGGTAAGCAGAGCCGAACAGGAGCTGGACCTGATTTTCCATTTAAGTTATCTCCCAGTTCTGGAACTTTAAGTGGTACTAATATCGGTGGTGCTGAGGCTGTGCCAGACAAGGAATTGGCAGCTGCATCAGGAGAACGCGTGCACAGCCATCTTTTATTTGCTCAGGTAAATTTCCTATTAAGATGGATGCCTTTCTCTGTTAACTATACTGCAGAATTTCCTGTTATTCAATAAGTCTATTTCTGGTTTACAGGAAAGGATGACACCACCCAATTTTCCGTTCGATGAGAAAATGCTGCCCAGATATCCAATTCCTTCCAAGAACATGCCAAGTGCACGGCTTGACTTCTTATCAAATTTGTCCCTGGATAGCAGAGTTGAAGCTGTTAATGGTTGTCTTCCAACTATACCTTTGCTGCCTAATTTAAAGCTTCCTCCTCTAGATGTTATTAGGGGCAATCAACAAGATGAAGAAACTCCCTCCTTGGGTATGGGACGAATGCTTCCTGCTTTCTCTGCATTTCCTGAGAATCATAGGAAAGTGCTCGAAAACATAATGATAAGGACTGGATCGGCATCAGGCAGCTACTTCAGAAGAAAACCAAAAGCAGATGGTTGGTCAGAAGATGAACTTGATTTTCTCTGGATTGGTGTTCGTAGGCATGGAAAGGGAAACTGGGACGCCATGCTTAAAGATCCTAGACTGAAATTCTCGAGGTACAAAACTTCAGAAGATTTGTCATCCAGGTGGGAGGAGGAGCAACTAAAGATTTTAGATGGGTCAGCTTCTCAGGTGCCAAAATCAGCTAAGCACAGTAAATTACAGAAATCTCCTCCGTTTCCGAGTCTCCCTGATGGGATGATGACGCGGGCTCTGCATGGAAGTAGACTAGTTACAGGACCAAAGTTTCATACCCATCTAACAGATATTAAACTGGGTCTTGGTGATCTTGTTCCTAACCTTCCTCGATTTGAACCATCAGATCAACATGGTCTGCAAAGTGAGCAATTTGCAAACATACCAACCTGGAACCATCACACATATTTTCCGGGAGAATCTTCAGCCGGAGTTTCTGATCGATCAGGGACTAATTCAACCATGCCTGTTGAAAACCCTTTTATATTCAATCCCTTGGGAACGAATCACTTAGGTTCCTTGGGTTTAAACGGCTCCCGTAGCTTTGATACACAGGCAAAGGAGAATAACGAACCTGCTCTCGATAGCTACGGGAAGTTGCCTAATCTTTTGGATAGGTCTTTGAAATTATTTCATGAATCACCTAGCAACTTGGAAAATGGTTCAGGACTGCTGCCTGATCATCCCAGCAAGGGGCTCAGTGTAGCAAATTCCAAAGAAGAAGTAACGGATAGCAATTCTTCAAAGGACAAACTACCTCATTGGCTCAGGGAAGCTGTAAATGTTTCTTCAAAGCCTCTAGACCCTAACCTGCCTCCCACTGTGTCAGCGGTTGCACAATCAGTTCGCTTGCTATATGGGGAAGACAAGTTTATTAACATTCCCCCATTTGTAAACCCAGGTCCACCTCCCTCTTTACCCAAAGATCCGAGACGGGCTCTAAAGAAGAAAAGAAAACGGAAATCGGTTATTTTGAGACACTCTCCAGCTGACGTTGTAGGAAGCAGCAGCCAGCAGGAGGAGCTTGAAGAGATCCCTGCCCATGGAGATGCTACTGTTTCTTGCTCCATCTCATTGGTCTCGCCGCATGCCATGCATCCACAGCCACAGGAAGTGGCAGGAACTTCAAGGCTTCCAGGTCTGGAATCTGACCGCAGCATGCCTGCTCTGAACTTGAACATGAATCCATCATCCTCATCTCTGCACGCGAACCAGCAGAAGAAAACAAGCATGAGCTTATCCCCATCGCCAGAGGTTCTTCAGTTAGTTGCTTCTTGCGTCACTCCGGGTTCACATATGGAATCTGTATCAGGGAAGTTGAACTCAAGTATCCTTGAAAAGCAGATCCCACCATCAACTTCCCATGACCCAGATGCTGATTTATTAGGTTCTAAAGGTTCGTCAGGAAAAAGGAAAAAACAGAGGTTGTCATTCAGTTCATTAGATGTGTACCATCAAGGTAAAGCAGATTCCCCTGGAAGCAACAACTCGAGTAAGACACAATCAGACCTCTCACGAAGCAAAAGAACTGATGGGGAAGGGGAAGAAATATCGTCTGAAGGGACCGTCTCGGATCGTCATGAAAGTGACCAAGAACTATAGTTGTAATAAGAACGTGTAACAGTATAGTCATTTTTTAGTGGTGCGCGAGGCTGTATGTCAATGTGCTTGAATTTTTGTAGGCATTCCCCAATGAGTTAAATGCATTGGTAAATGTAGGGTTATTATTAGAATATGTTATCTTGTGTAAAGCTTTTTTGAAGAGAAATGTCAAATATAGTTCTCTCTTTGGGTATTCCTCGTGTTGTGGACCTGTAATAACCTTCACATTCTTTTGTCTGATCCATATCTGATTCTTGCCTCACAAGTTTGAAGCAAAATGTGTTAAACATTCAGCTCAACCGAACCAAAAGCACTTGTACTTTGTTGAGTTTGTGTAAATTCGTAGCCTTGGCCGAACCATTTACTCCAAAGCTATACTGTAAATCTAATTCATTTCCTTTCTTGGATATCAAATATGCTATCGAGGTACTTTCTGGTGGTGATCATTTTCTTATTTGACTGACCACTTTGAAAGGAAGAAAAGTTATCCAGAGACACCCTGTGTGCATAGTGATACAATCGCACTTTTGAAGGCAGCGGACTAGCGATTGTGCGGCACTCATTTTTCAACAACAAGTGAGCTAAGCCAATTTATTCTTGCATCGCCTACGGCCAAGCGACATATGATCGAGCCTCTAGCCTCGGTTTTAAAAGAAGGTTTTAGAAAACGAGGGCAGAGAGAGATTTTAGAAAGAGACGTTATATAAGCAAGCAAGAGAGAGATAACGACTTACAATATATAACCATGGGTAGGGAGAAGTTGACAACTAGTCATATCCCCCTATAGTACATTCTGAAGCATTTCATGTCTAGCAGGCCTAGACATGATATTTTTGAGGCGTCATATGCCCTAGAACTACAAAAGTAAAAACACTAGAATGAAAAGACATGACAAGGGTTTGATTTGTCATGGGCATGCGGCCATGGGCAACACGCCCTGGACGAGCATGACCGTGACATCCTCCCCCACCTAATTGGTTGACGTCCCTGTCAACCGACTACTTTCAAACCTTGCGATGTGGGTGGCGGCGGAGTTCAGATCTTCGGCGCGTTCCCACCTGGTTTTTTCTATAGGGAGATTCTTTCATTTGACAAGGAATTCATGAATCGTCTGTACAGGTTTTCCTATCTTCCTAACCTTGTCGACTAGGATCTCCTTTACTTCTTTGGTTTATTTTTGGTCCAGATCGATGTTCGGTCTCGTGATTGCATTTCGTTGGTCGTCGTCTGGGTCGGGGTGGTAGGGCTTCAAGTTGCTCACATGAATTACTGGATGGATTTTCATTCATGCGGGTAATGCAACTCGGTAGGAGGTAGCCTCGATCTTTTTAAAAACTTCAACCGGACCTTCATATTTTCGAACTAGTCTCTGGTCCTTTCGGCTGCGAAATCTGATCTGTTCTGGTTTCAGCTTGATGAGGACTTGATCTCCTGTTCGGAATTGAAGGGGGCGACGTTTCTTGTCCGCCCACTTTTTCATATGCTTGGAAGCTTTCTCTAAATATGCCCGAGCTATATCTGTTCTCTGTTTCCATTCTCTTGTGAAGTTTTGAGTTTGAGGGTTTTTTCCTGCATAAGAATGATCAATAATATGGGGTAAAATCGGTTGTCGTCCACTTACAATTTCGAAGGGACTCTTTACCGTAGACGAGCTTGTTTGACAATTGAAGCAAAATTGGGCGACATCTAATAGTTGTATCCAGTTCTTTTGGCGAGCGTCGACGAAGTGACATAAGTATTCTTCGAGCAAGCAATTGAACCGTTCTGTTTGGCCATCGGTTTGAGGGTGATAACTTGAGGAGATGTTTAAGGTTGTTCCCAAGAAGGCGAATAACTCAAAATGTCCCAATGAATCTGTCATCCCTATCACTGATGATGCTCGACGGAATGCCCCATAACTTTACAACGTGTTTGAAAAATAGTTGAGCTGTGAGTTCAACCGAGCATAATTTGGGAGTGGGGACAAACGTCGCATATTTTGAGAATCGGTCTACGATAACCAAGATGGCGTCATATTCCCCGACTTTTGGGAGGTGTGTTATGAAGTCCAGAGACACACTTTCCAAGGTCTTGTTGGCACAGGCAGAGGTTCCAAGAGTCCTGAGACTTTGGCTTTCTCGACTTTGTCCTGTTGACAAATGAGGCACGTCTTGGTGTATTGCATGATGTCGTCTCGCATGTTTGGCCAGAAGTACCCCTTTTTTATTAGGGCGTATGTTCTTTGCCACCCATGGTGTCCGGCCCATAAGGTATCAAGACATTCCTGAATGAGCTTTTTCCTCAGTTCTCCCGTTCTTGGGACATACAATCTGTTTCCTTTCGACATCAAGAGGTCTCCCTCAACCCAAAACTGTTGTGTTTTCCCAGCTTTAGCTAGTTCGACGACGACTTTGATCGATGAGTCTTTATGTAAATGTTCTTTGATGACGTCGTGCATCGATCCATCGATCTTACTTGAGTGAATATGGGCTACCATGCACAGGGCCGCATGTTCGCCCTTCCGACTCAGTGCGTCGGCTGCTTGATTACTCTTTCTTGCTTTGTGTTCGAACTTGAAGTCAAATTCGGCCAACGACTCCTGCCACCGGGCTTGTTTTGCTGTCAATTTTGGTTGATCGAAGAAGTGACAAATGACGTTGTTATCCGTCTTCACTACGAACTGCGATCCAAGAGATATTGTCTCCAGACTCGTAGGCAATGGGCTACAGCCAGCATTTCTTTCTCAGAGACAGTGTATCTCCGTTCGGCATCGTTGAGCTTTCGACTTTCGTAAGCGATGGGGTGGCCTTCCTGAATAAGGACCCCACCTAGGGCAAAGTCAGAAGCATCTGTTTCTATTTCAAATGGCTTTGTAACATCTACCAACCCGAGGACAAGACCCCTCGTCATAGTTGTTTTCAGATCTTCAAAGGCCATTTGACAATTATTTGACCATGACCAAGGGTGGTCTTTCTTCAACAGCTCTGTCAATGGGGCGGCTCGTCGTGAAAACCTTTCGGCGAACCGTCTATAGTAGTTGGCTAATCCTAAGAAGGACCGCACATCGGATACGGAAGTAGGAACTTTCCATTCTTGGATAGCTTTTATCTTATTGCTATCCATACTAGTCTGTCCACATTTGACAACATGTCCAAGGAAGTTGATGCATGTTTGTGCGAAGGCACATTTTTCTTTCTTGACATACAGTTGGTTCTGCCGCAGCTTGTCAAACACCATCTTCAAGTGCACTTTGTGTTCCTTTAGGGTTGTGCTGTAAACAACTATGTTGTCGAGGTATACTATGACGAACTAATCCAAGTATTCATAGAAACTTGGTTCATCAACGTGCAGAAAGTGGTTGGGGCGTTTGTCAAGCCAAAGGGCATTACTAGGAATTCGAAGGCCCTATATCTTGTTACACACGTCGTCTTGGGCTCGTCCCCCTCGGCAATACGTACTTGGTAATACCATGATCGTAAGTCCAACTTTGTGAAGTATTTGGCCCCGTGAAGTTGGTCGAACAAGTCGGATATTATCGGCAATGGATATTTGTTGTGTACCGTCACCTTGTTTAAGGCTCTATAGTCTATGCACAGACGCAACGTCTCATCCTTCTTCTTCTGGAACAGTACGGGGGATCCGTAAGGTGCTTTCGCCGGGCGGATGAATCCCGCCGTCAACAACTCATCCAGTTGTTTCCTCAATTCGGCTAGTTCGGGCGGAGCCATCCGGTATGCGTTCTTAGTTGGTGGCTTAACCCCGGGGAGGAGTTCAATTTCGTGATCAATGCCTCGATGAGATGGTAATGTTTGGGGTAAGCTCTCTGGCATTATGTCGGCATAGCTGTTTAGTACCTCCTTGATTTCATTTGGGATAGTTTCTTCGGTGGTTGCTTCTTTCATTAATGGTATGGCCATAAATGTAGGTTCCTCTCGTGCGAGTCCTCTTTTCAATTGTATAGCCGAGATCATTTGAAGGTTACCTGGTTGCTTGATGCTTGCAAGTATTACTGTGGGGTTGCGGTCGGTGATCACCAAGCATTTTGTCAGTGGCATTGGGATAACTTTGTGTTCTAGGAGGAATTCCCTCCCAAGTACCACGTCAAAGTCGTCCATGCGAACTACGACAAGATCTAGCTCTCCTGTCCAATCCCCTATTTTGAAGGTGACTCTTTTGGAAACTTCCACATAGGCAAGGCCTCAGAGTTGACAGCTTACATTTCCCTATGGTGAGTCCCAATCTTCGGGCTTCTTGATCGACGATGAAGTTGTGGGTCGCTCTTGAATCTATCAGAGTGATCTTGCTCAGTCGAGAATTTATTGTCGCATCCACGAACATGAGCCTTTTCTCTATTATCTCATTCGGTTCGACCTTCCGTTGGAGGGCTGACAAGAACTTGAGCGCGCCCATTCGGGGGGTTGTCTTGATCTTCCTTCTTGTCTAGCATAGTCTCGACCCTAGCGTCATTGCTCTCTTGAATGGACACTTGGAGCGTAGTGAGAGAGGCCCAATGAGGACAATAGGATACTTTGTGGGGACCTTTACACAGTATGCATTGTAGAGGCGTCGTCGGGTGGTTCTTTTGATGGTAAGATCCTCGGGATGTCCCCGCTTGGCTGTTATGAGGAGGTCTATTTGTTCATCCGCTTGGTCTGTCGTTACCTATGTTCGGTCTGTTGGGGCTTCCATTTCGATGACCTGGTGGCTTGTATGTTTTGCCCCCAGTGTTTGGGGCTGGTGTCGTTCTCCTTTGGGATCCTGCTTCGTTCCCATAGTCTAGGAGTCTCTCGGCGCAGGCCATTGCAGCAGCTAGGGTTTTGACCTTATTCTCATGTAGATTTGTTTTGGCCCACGGCTGTAACCCATTTATACAGAAGAACACCTTGTCCTTCTCTGATATGCCCCTGATATCTAGCATGAGGGTTGAGAACTGTCTGACATAGTCCCGTATGCCTCCAGTATGTTTCAAGGCTACTAGTTTCTCCATTGCCATATGTCCTACGTTTTCGGGGAAGAATTGGTCTCTCAACTCTTTCTTGAAGTCTTCCCACGAGTCGATGGTGCACAATCCATCTTCGATGTCTTGCACCTTCGTACGCCACCAAAGTTTGGCGTCGTCTATGAGATACATCGAGGCTACAGTCACCTTCTTGTCGTTGGTACAAGCCTTTGTGGCTTTGAAGTACTGTTCGACACCAAAGATGAAGTTTTCCTACTCCTTGGCGTCTCGATTCCCTTTGAAGGCTCTAGGGTCTGGGAATCTCAGTTTGTTGGATCCTGCATTAGTTTGCCCAGCCGTGACGTTCTCCACGGCTTTCATGGTCACTTCAATTCGAGTGCTCATGGTGGCCATCCTTTTTTGGATGTCGTTGATTGTTGTTCTGAATTCATCAGCTAATCCATTGAACAAGCTCATCATTGTATTTTGTAGCACGTCGAACTCTTCATCACGTCCCTCTTTGTGCGCGACAGAGCTATCCATACTACCAGACGGTTTTGGGCTACTTGTAGGAGCAACTCTTTCTTCGAGCGAGGTCACTCGAAACATCAGTTCTGCGATCGGCAACCCATCCAGGCGGTTGCCCATTGTGTCAATTTCTACGACTTTCCCGCTTAATTCGGTCACTCGTGCTTCCAGGAAGCGGAGGGTGTCAGGAACTTTTTTGAGGAACAACAATTCCTCCTCTATTAGCATAAGTCGGTCGGCTTGTGCTTTGGGTGTCGACTTTGTCGCCGATATGTTTTCGGTCTTTGCTATGTCACGGAGCTAACAAAGCTCTGATACCACTTGACACAATCGCACTTTTGAATGCAGCAGACTAGCGATTGTGCGGCACTCACTTTCCAACGACAAGTGAGCTAAGCCAATTTGTTCTTGCGTCGTCTACGGCCAAGCGACGTATGATCGAGCCTCTAGCCTCGGTTTTAAAAAAAGGTTTTAGAAAACGATGGGAGAGAGATTTTAGAAAGAGATATAAGCAAGAAAGAGAGAGATAACAACGGCTTACAATATATAATCTTAGATAGGGGAAGTTGACAACTAGTCATATCCCTATAGTACATTCTGAGTCATTTATGTCTGGCAAGCCTTGAGTCATTTATGTCTTGAGTCATTTATGTCTGCCTACCCATGATATTTTTGAGACCCTAGAACTACAAAAGTAAAAATACTAGAATGAAAAGACATGACAAGGATTTGGTTTGTCATGGGCATGCGGCCATGGGCAACACGCCTTGGACGAGCATAACCGTGACACATAGCTCATACCGAGCACAAGTCATGAAGTCAAGCCGTTTGTGGCATAAAACTAATGTATTGTACATTTGCTACCATTCATTACGGAGTTTTGTCTGCCAAAATGGTACAAGTTTTCACATGCCACTCCACTTTGCTCTCTGCTACATTTCCAGTTCTCAAAAAGAAAAAAGAAACTAACTCCCCTTTCTCAGTTAAACCAATGCTCAGTTTTTTATGTTTTGAAGAAAAAGATTATATGAAGCAAAAGTGACATGATCATAATTGGAACTCTGACAAATTTTGATTCTTCCCTCTATCATTCCTTTATCCATCCATCACTTTTTCCCTACGATTTTCATGTGAACACATCATACGATCCTGACACTCTTTAAGCCATAATTATTGGTTCGATTATTTCACGAGAAAACAAGAGTATGAAATAAAAATGATATAAACTCGATCTTAATGTGCTTTTTCCCTCTCTGAAAGTCTTGAACCGTATATATTTATATATATAATCAAAATCAACCTGATGTAGCAGAGAAGTTAAAGGTCGATAAAGAAAGGGGAAAGAAAAATGCTAGGGATAGAGATTGCGCTAGCGAGAAGTAGTGACTGTTACAACAGGAGCAGAATGAGAAACATTTCCTGGATTGGACGCGAATCTGGATGAGAAAGCGCAGTACTGATAGTAATGTTCATCTAACAAGCCTCCGCAGCCGCTGGTGTCGAAGTTGAGAGAGTAGCTCAAAGGATCGTAGCGGCACTGGAAGGTGCTGCTGCTCTCTCCAGCGGTGCTACGGAGTACTCTGCTGCGTTTCTTCAGTTTGCGCAACAGTTTGGCGAAGCAGTTGTAGTTGGAGGAGGAGGCCTTCCTGGCGAGCGAAGTCGCAGTTACGGCGGCGGAGGATGTGCAAGTTTTGGCGCCAGAGGAGGCGTTGTTCTTCGGCCACCAGAGAAGCCACATTTGCGAGATGTGAGTTGAAGTTGCAGAGCAAAGAGCGGCGAAATGTGGAAAGCGGAAGGCGATGGAGATGGACACAGTTAGAGGGCGTTGAATGTAAAGTCTTGCTTAGTTAATTTATATAGGGACGTGGGCAGGTGTATTTTACGCGCTATCACTGCGCGTGAAGATGAACTTTATCCTTGGATCTCAGCGTGGTTATCAAAGATTAAAGAAGGAGAATAAGGGAAGCCGTTCTTACTTTCTAGTAAGTCATGCGTCCTCCACGTGATCGATCCAGCATTGATAAACCCTAATTGTCTTTTTAATATATATATATATATATATATTTTTTTTTTTTTTTTTTCCCCCAAAATTTGGTAGAATAAATTGAAATTTTAGGGAAGTTTTAATATAAATGGAAAAAGATTTATATTCCATTTTGTTGCCACCATACCGTTTTGAGTCTTTTGACATGTTTTCTATGGGCAGTTTTTGGCTTTTTCCGGACTAATTTGGTATTTTCAGGATAATTTATTAATGAATGATTATGTACCAGTAACCCATAGGAAAGCTGATCAAATTGAGTTGGACATGTATTATATTACATGTTTTTTTTTTTTTTTTTTTTATCATTAAACATGGGCATAGTGTCTCAATGAGGGCCTAAACGAGTGTCATAATGCGACCGAAGATGATAGTGTATCATCTAACACACCACACATAGTGGACATTGAAGAAGACGACTCCTAAGCAAGATAAGGGCATAGGCATGTTGAAGAGTTAGGTAGGGCCCCGAACCTTAAACGTCTTAGAGGGTATGAAAAATAGAAAACAATAAATTGTTAATGGGCATGGGTTGACACAACATGCTCATCTCTAACTTCACTTGGATCCACTTGCATTGCACAAAGTTTCCTCATTTTTTATTGTCTGTAAACATATCCTTATATTACGTATCGACCTCAGAATGTTTTTTAGTGGGTTATTATTTTTCCTTTTTAGTGTTAATCCATTGATTTTTAAATATTAAATAGTTTCAGACCAAAATTTGATCGTATGTTAGCATGTCCCCAATATTACGCATACGTTTGATTATCCACTTCTGCATGTTTTAAGTGTTTGCCTTTTCAGGGTCAATATATATACTCTTCTAACTTTGCCTTTTGCTTTAAAAAATACTCCACTTCTCTCAATTTTGTTTGGGTTAAGTTGTAAATTCATTGGTGGGTGATGATCATACCAGGACTCATATATTGGTTCGCTGATTATGGGCATTAATATCTCAAACAAAACAGGGTATTAATATCTCATAAATGAGTAGACCCTAACCTCTTGGGCTAAAGCATTGGAGGTGGGATTGTGGTTGCCCAGTTCTCTCCATTCAGTCGTTAGCTGTGAATATTCCAAATTTGCGTCTCTCCAAAGTCATCAGCCCATTTGAGGAACGGAATCTAAAAACCACTCATCTTAGATGGCCTTTAGGAAATATAATATTAACAAAACCGAAGAAATACTAATTTGATGTCACAAAAGCATTAGATAATGCACACTGCATCTCACAAGTATAAGAAAACGGAAGCTCATTTTCAATGCTAACTCTAAAATAATAAAAGCCGATGACTCACAAATAGAATTTGGAAAGGTTCACTCCAACTAGAAAGAAATTTCACAAGGTGCATGGAATGTCCTTCCACGGCATATCGCTTCTAGATTTTCTCCGGCATACGAACAAAGTGGTGATACTTCCACGCCTAGGATTCAATATCAAACATACATTATTTCAGAACACTGTCATGAAATGATCGAGATTTTAGTGTATCAAAATATACCAGTTGCATATAAGGGCACTGAATGTGTCAAGAATCCACCAGCTGCAACCACCCAGCGAGCATGGAGTCGGAGAACAAGCAGCCTAGCACTATCTGGAGTGTCAAAATTTGACCCATTGCCATTTTTCACAGGTGCGAACTCTTCTTCTCGTAAGATCTAGTTAACGATACAAAAATGAATCTCAAATACCAAGTATGGTGATACGAACCCTCCTAAAATAGTTTTAAAAAATTGCAAACAAGAGATGCTTCCACCTCAAATAGTGCAGTAGAAGGGGCATAAGGAAATGCATCGAATATGAACTGCTCCATTTTTAGTCCCATTGTATGCCCGTGAATGGAAGGAATTTTTTTCTCCGCTAGATGGTAGCTACAGTTAAAAGAAGCATATGAGCAAGCTCTTTATGATATCTATGATCCGTAGAATCGCTGTTAACTCTAGGAGATGGCCTGGCAATGTAAGGCACAAAAGAACATGCATTGAAGACAAGCATCTTTCTGAAACTGAGCAATACTACATACTAACAATACCTCATTTATCTAGCCCTTAACACGGTTATTAGTCAACCAGTACCTTGGTAGTGAAGATAAATTGTTATCTGGATGCTCCTAAGCTGATGGCTAAGTTACATCAGTTTCATCCTCCTTGGACATTAGAAGGAATGACAGAAACTAGTTATGATTCAGGGAAAGTGAGACAATATTGGAGGGCGAGGCAGACAATAATGCTCTTCATAACAAAATAAGATTTTTTTTTCTTGAAAAAAAAAAACAAATCAGAAACTCAGAGAATTCTTTGAAAACCCTTTTATTTTGCATAAATGAGAGTCTGTAAAACCGGTACACAAACGATCAAGGGCATCTGTGAATGCACGTGTATATAAATAATTGTGGGTATTCATGCATGTTTATATGCCTCAACTAATTCCATGGTATAACCAGTTAACCATTGTACAACAGATAAATCAACAAATTTATTAGAAATGTTAGGTTTTATAGGCTCCAATATTTGATTAACAAAAATGTGAACATGATAAAGTAGAACCACGAGAATATCCAACAAGTTCAAGCCTGAGTCAATATTTTTAATTAACACCATACTAGATTTAAGAAACTTTTTCATATTAAAAAATAATCCAATCTCCAATGGACACCAAGTCTGAAGTAGAAATATATCGCTACAACCTTCAACGGTAAAAAAAAAAAAAAAAATTAGGTTCTATGAACATAAATAAGATAAAAGAATTGTAGATCCTTGTTCATCTTCCGGTTAATTCAACCTTAGCAATCAAAACTAGTAGTGTACTACTCAACAATCTAACAGTAACCATTCATTGAGCATTTCAATCATTTCCTAATTTGAATAATAGTTAAAAACACTAGCAAGGACTAAAACATGTTCTAACTAGAACATCATTACCACAAGGATAGAGAATCATCAAATGGACAATTGGAACCTTACTCTGTTCAATTATAAAACTGGGGAGGGAGGGAGGGAGGGAGGGAGGGAGAGAGAGAGCTACTAACATGCTGTCCTTTTCGAGACCATTTGCCACTTGGTTTAGAAAATCCAATGTAAACATGTGTAAGCACACCTGAAAATGTACAAAAAAAAAAAAAAAAATTAAACATGTTTAAATTTCATTTTGTTGACATTTCAAGTGTCAAAGCATAGAAGATGACTGACATGATAGGTTAGTTGTATTGAGTGCAATTTTCAAAAAGGCTTAAAGATTTTGCTCCATCGAAAGTAATTTTAATCTTCATAACTAAAAAAATTAGGGTATAAGATTTATAAGAACGTATTACAATTTATTATATGGAAAGAATCTGATAAGTCTCCTATTAATTATGTGTATAGGAGTGTGCGCATGAGGAAGAAGAGAGGGGTCAAGGATGTTGTTACAAATTAGTTAGAAGCGGGGAGGTATAGGTGTGGGCAATGCATTCGTGTGATTGGGAGAGGAAGAGAGGGGAAGCTCTGGAATTCTTCTCTTGACATTGTACCCCTTGGTGATGCATAAACTTAGTTCTTATCAACAATGGTATAAGAGCGAGACATGATTGGGAATGGCTACGCACAAGGAAACTCAGATAGAAACTTAGGAAAAAAGAAGTTAGACTGATCTGCGAGTCAATGAAGGAGGTGGAAGTAAGTGTAGGAAATATAACCATACTTTGGGTTCACTATATCCAAGGCTTGCAGACTTTCGATGAATGGGCTTCTCTTCCCCATTTTCTTTCATCCATCTCTCTATCATCAGCAAATCATTCATGGAAGTGGAACATTAGTTCTTCTGATAGTTTTCCAGCACATTCTGTGATGGATCTTCTTGTGACGTAGGATTTATTATATATATAATATATAATTTCATTGATGATTGAAATTTACAAAAGGGATGTATTATCCATGATGTTTACAAAAGACCTTCTCAATTTACAATGAGGGAGGTATAACTATAGGAAGTAAAAATATTAGATAGTTTACACCAAGATATAGCTTGGTAAACGATATTGTCAAAGAGTTTTGTGCAAGCCTATGTCTTTTCCGCGAATATTTCTTTCTTTCTTTCCACATTCCAAAAGAAAATCATGATGAGGTTTTTCCATAGTAGAGTTTTTGCATTCAAGAAGGGATGGTGCGTTAAGGTCATATCCAATAGATCTTTTACCTCCCTAGGAAATATGAGATGTCATCCAAAAATTTTGACTATATATGCATTGCATAAATAAGTGGCTCTGCAATTCGTTTTCCTTCGTGCATAATGGACACCAATTTGGAAATAGTCACGTAGGACATTCTTTTTTTTTTATTTTGAAGATTTTTACTTGTACTAATGGCTTTATGCGCGATTTTCCAAAGGAAGAAATTCACCTTTCTAGAGTGTTTTCCTTTCCATATTGTCTTTGCTAGCATGGGATTAATTACTTTGACATTAATCTATATTCAGCCATTACTCTATATTATATTATATTGTGATGCAAAATGATAATACTTCCATTACTTTATATTCAGCCATTTGGCAAGGGTTCTATCCTCCCAAAATTAAAATCTTCCTTTGGGAGCATAGTCATGGTGGTTCAACCCAATGGATCAGGTTCAACTGCGAATGCCCTATATTTCTCCCTCACCCTCTTGGTGTTACATGTGTCACGTTCATTCAGAATCACCATCTTTTCGGACAATGTTCCTTTCCTCAACAGTATTGGAGTTATATTCTTTCAGCTTTTGGATGGAGCATTATTTTGCCAGGAAACAATTTTTATCTATTATCCTTGATTTTTGTGGGACATCCTTTCAAGGTGAATGCGAGAACACTATGGGAGGCTATTAATAGCTCTTCTTTTTTGGTCTCTTTGGTGCGAAAGGAATAGGATAATCTTCAGCGGCATATGTGGTTCTTTTGAAGGTTTTATTGATCCAACTCTTTTTAATGCTTCGTGTGGGTGCAAATGTTCACACCTTTTTACTGATTATAGTCTTACAATTTTATTAAACGATTAGAAATCTTACTTGTAACCCACCATAGGTGGCCTTTTCATTTCATTTATCAATGAAGTATATCTCAGTTTCTCTCTTGTATATACATTGGCTGATACTATTTTTTCATCTCTCCTATATTTACTTCTGTACTATGGATAACTAAGCTACCATACACATATGCAAAGAATTGCAAGAAATCCAAGTATGAAACAGTCTCCTAAAAGGTCAGCATTCGACCTAAATGGTTCGGGAAAACATGTATTATTCATGACTTGCAGGGAATGCTGGAGGATACTACTTATATATTTCCTATATTTACTTCGGAAATATGGTTATATTAAGCAACCATGCATAGACTAAGAAATCCGTTCCAACAGCTGCTAGCACTCCTTGATACACTTCTTAGAGGGTATGCAAAGTTTCCTACTGGTTCAATGCCTATGGTAATCAAAAACTCAAACATCTTTCTTTTTTTTCGTTTCTTCTTATCACTCACTTTTGGGCATAAGGGGAGAAACCTCTCATCATCAAGGTACTAGTATCTTTTAGTTATGCGAATGTTATTAAGAACAGTCCCCTCAAAGGTTTAAGCAACCTAACTGACCTCCCCATCATTCATTCTTGTGTAGGTTAATATTTGAGAAGGAACTTCTCTGATTATAATATTTACTCCATATCTCTGTGGACAGGAGTTATAAATTAGGTGGATGTGTTTTTTCTTCTTCCTCCTGAATTTCAGGAACAAACTGCTGGGGTGTTTAGGGTGTGTGCACACTGAAACCAAAACATATAATGCATGATAGTAAGGATTGAAGACGAAATTTGACCAAACGCAATACATAGAAGCAGGCAACCACTTATTAAGTTGCTAAAAAGTCAATTTCATGAATAAAATTTAGGAGTAAAGAAATATTGAAGAATTAATTTTAGTCCACACAGAAACAACCTCAAAACCTGTATGTGTAAATAATCGGGCTAGATACCAGAAAGTTAGATGTATGAAAAGTTCCGCAAAAGAAAAGGAGAAACAAACATTACATTACTCCAACAGAAACGAAGACGCCCTGTTACTTGATTGATATCAGAAGCCAGTGATGGATCCAATTCACTGTACTCAACAACAGTGAGCGGTCCTCCTTTACCTCGTCGGACAAATACACCAACCTTCTCTTGGGGATATGCCTAAAACCAAATGAATTACAAAAAATAAAAAATACGATCTAGTCATTGAAAAGATGAATGAGGTCAACTAAGGTTGGAGAAAATGTTAAAGAATCTATTTCATTTGGTGGCCATTCGTTGGGGTGGATGTCAGAGAAGTTACCTGAAGTGAGAAATTTTTTACAAGTACGCACCAAGAAACTAGATCATCTTTTACACTGGGTTTTAGACTTGAGACTATATCATTTTCTTTTATATCCTTGAGTGTTTGAGCTTGCTATGGTGCACCTTTTACATAGCAAGAACAAAAATTCTAATTTACATTATATCTATTTCCAAAAGGCAAATACAGTTTTCCGGAGTATAACAATATCTAAAAAGAGATCGAAGCCAACAGTACTTATCAGAAATCTCCAACTAATGCATAAATATTCTAATTTAGACAAGATGTTCCACAGAACCATGATTTTATCAAAGAAAATTAACATAGTTAATCTCTTCCCATATGTAAAATAAACAACAAGATTAATTACCTTACGAACGACTTTTGCTGCCGCAGATACACCTTTATCAATGAAATATCCCAAGAATGTTGGATCAGCCACGCGAACCTATAATTAAGATGCAGAAATTTGAAACATTTTAATAATTTTGCAAAATCACTCATCCAGCACAATGAAAATTCAACAGATACAGCAACTCACTAATGCATTGTCAACTCCATAGCAGTCAATATATTTAATCCCTCTTGCTGACATATCTTCTAATAAGTGTGAGGATCTTAAAGCTGATCAATAAACAACAGGTCCACATAAGAGGGTAAAGAATAGAGTTAGAAATAGCCAACAGCTCGAACCTATTAGTTTGACCAGCTTACCTGCATATACCCCTCCATTTCCATCTGGAGCCTTAGAAACCTAGCTTTTAAGAATTCAAACTTTTACAACCACAGATTCTATAGAATTGGAATTAGAGAATTAAAGCATGACATAGAGATATGGATTTCAATAATATCAAAATCATCATCACGGTAACTATTAGGATCCCAAGGAGATTGCCCCAAAAGAGATGTCCATTTAACCCACGGAGCCATTGAAACAGGGAATGGGGAATCCCCGTTTGAGAGGAAGCAGAGAGAGATTTCTCCTTATTAGCTAAACCGTTCTACGTTCCTGGGCCCACCCTGCCCACTTTAAATATATACATACATGTAGGTATATACATATGTACAGCAAATGTTAGTAACTTAGTAGCAGTAAACGTTATAGGGATTTAGGTACTAGGAAGTATATATGTAGAAGTAAAGCAGTAAGGATGTTTTACATTTTTTTAATAGAAATTACATTGAAAAATGAAAATTATCCATTGAAAATTTTCTTCAAAAGGAATAAATTTTTTAACAAAATATTAAAAAGAGAAAAATTACCCGCGGGAATCTAATTCCCACGAAAATAAATGGAGAATTTTTCTGGAATTGAGATTGAAATAGGTGGCAAGGACTTCCCCACCTGTGGACATCTCTAACCACCAATTTATCAATCCAGTACTCATCCACTATATAGCGTTCCCCTATATCCATAGCTTCTAACAAATTCTTTTCATAAGATTCTTCCCTTCCCCAATTAGTTCACTTAATACAAAGTATGAAATATTAATTTATGAGTAGTCCAAATCAAAATATATTCCCCCTTGGCTATGAAGATATCTCTGACAGCACTTCTTTATTCAAGAAAAATCAGCCACATTCCTTCATTTATTTCCTACCTCAAGAAATCGAAGATTTACGAGAAGAGCCACACGCATACAGGACATGTTAGAGGAAGGAGGAAAGGTAAATAGTGTGTAATATATATGATATGGATAATTGGAGATTTATCAATTCATGTGGGAAAAAAAATTGAAGCCATACTCTGTATGGTGTTTCCATCACAAATCTACCATCCTTGGATATACAAGGAATGGTGCCCTGATGAAAGAAGGTGACCTGCAATCCGGACATGGTGAAAGTGAGTGTCAGAGCAAGCAGGGAATAAAGAGAAAAAGAATAAGCATCTAAAGGATTATAACTTGATTAGCCTCCAAACCAAAATATTTCTGACTTTCAAAAAAATTGCGAGTGGCCTCGTCGGTAAATGGACTGGTCATCACATACCAATGAATTGATGCAGAACTGGTAGAATCTGAGATTAATAGTGCAAGTGAATAACTGACACTAACATCCATTATAATCTAAATTCATCAAAATTCTCCAAAGTTATACCCCGAGTCCATTATTTTCTAGTAAATTTGGTTACAAACACGAGGTCCCCACCGTCAAGGACAAAAAGAAAAATAAAAGGGAAGTATAATGAATAGTGAAAACTTACTATCAGTTGTAGCTTGAGCAGCTAATCTTTGAACGTGCAACATTCTCTCAGCTTGAAGTTGAAAGAGAGATTTCCCCGATGGAAGTCCAATATCTAACAATAAAGTATATTAAAAACAAAAATACTTGAGTTTATCAATGATATATATACAGAAACAAAAATGAGAAATGACTTTCCACCTCCCTTCAATGGGAAATGAAACTATAAATAATAAGGATTAGATTATTATGTGTATGAGATTGGGGAGAGAGATTTAGGTCATTAATCATCATTGTACCTCAAATAGTTTGAAAACACTCGGACATCACTCACTGCCATAGAAAACATTACAGTTACAAATATTTCAAGGAACACATTGTAGTTTTAGATCTTACCGTAAGTGTCCTCATGGCAATCTATCCCTTCATATCGTGACTTCCTACTTCGAGTGTGCTATTTTTAACGCAAGCCATTTTTTTTTCAAACTCTATATTACTTGTTTCAGGCACACTTATGTCATCGTTACACATTTATACTCTCTCTCTAGAATCAAACCAGAACCCAAACTGGGGAACAACTTGCCAAGCCATGACTATTGTTAGTGAATTTACAAAATGGATTGTAACCGCCTTTAGCCTTTGGGAGTTTTAATCCCACCTATTTAATTTATCAATGAAATTGTTTCTCTTCTCGAAACAAAATTTACGAGAAGGATTTAGGATAATGCAAAACCAAGAAAATCTCAACAAAACATGAACATGACCCTATGAACATACACACGTCTATTGATTGAATCATAATTCATAAAGCCATCAACTATTGGATTCTAGAATCAAATATCCACACCAAAACATTATGAAGATTGTTACGAATTGGCAAGTAGAAGGTAATTCAACAAGTAAATAAGTAGATGAGTAAACATCAATTCTACATGCAAACCAATTTAAATGACACCTCCATGGAGAACCCTAAAGTAATTGCTCTATTATTTAGTGACTATGATTTTACTTACTGACACAACCCTTAGGATCAGAACTGCCCAGCCGAGTTCCCTGCATTTAAATTTCAACAGAAGGAAAATAAGAAGGCAATCGAGCATCCACCCATGAAAAAATAAACCAATAGTACTGCCCCAGATATGAATCAATTGAAAATTAAATAAATAAACAAGAACATATCTATTTAAGCAGCTTTTTCGTATCCCCCTTTTCTTAGTAAATCTACAAAATTCATTCTACTACATTTAGACCCCTCAATTTTGTGAAGTAGATAGTTTTCAATCTGCTCAACTCCAATGAAAATCCGACCACTAGTGAACATTATTAAGAGTATGGGTAAGTCATTCTTAAGTGAAAGAAATACTTCGCATAAGGGTATACCAGAGATCGAAGTCATTACAAGAATATCCTCTTTTTAAAGGAAATAAGAAAAGGCGTTCTCGTCTTAAAAGAAAAGGTACTAAGAAATCAGATACTTTATATCCATCTATATAGACAGAAGAATTTTTTCTAAGAAAAAGGTTGAGCTTCAAGTTAAGGCTCGAAAGAGACATTAAGGCCTCAAATTTTCGTATCCACCAATGCTCATATCTTGAAGTCAGAGAAGAAGAAAAGAGAGGTCATATACGCCACCTTTCACCCGAAATTGCATGTGTCAAAATCGTACTGAAAACACTTTCCAAACTAGATGATAACCCTGCTGAATAAAGTATGTATTCATTTGTGTGACTACTGCAAGTAATGATCTAGCCGTATGAGGAGCTGCCACGAGTGAGTTGTTTCATTGTGATAAGTGTCAAGTGGCAGACTATTGTTCCAGAATTTTTGCTAATGGATCTCTCCGTAGGGTAATTATAACTATCTAAATTAATCCGATTTTTTTCTTATATAAAAGAATAACGTGATTTTTTTCTATTACCCAAAAAGAGAAAGATCGCTTATAGTGCATCATTAAATTAGATTGACAATGCTTTATAGTGGGGTATAAAGGTCGACATAAAGCAAAGGAATCATGCCACGCAATCGAAACAAGGTTTGCCAAAAAGTTACATACCTGACCACCAGACAAAAGCAAAACGGCCAAGTTTCCATCTGAGATGGCCTTCAACCCCGTCTTCCACCATCTCTCTCTTTCGTCAAGGGTTCGCTCCTCCAGCGTCGATACGCAGCTCTCTGGTACGGGCTCAATTGCTGCCGCAGGTAGCCCTACAAGCGCAATATGATTAAAATTTAATGAGAATTGATTGTTGCGATTAAAAAAGAGGAGACACGAGATGAGGAAGATACCGACCTTGCGAACGAAGCGAACATCGAATAATTCGATCTACCCTGGAAAGATCCAAACTCTGAAAAAAGAGATTCGACAATCATGTAACACTCACGCATTGCAGGATTAGAAAAGAAAAGAAAAAACTAATTTCCGGCGTCATGCAGGATTAGAAGCATAAGCTTCATAAGCCAAATTAGTTTGTTTAGTTGCAAAGAATGTGAAAAACGATGAGAGATTGAAAATTCTAAGAATTAGAGAAGTCTCATACTCAGCTCTCAACTAACTGAAATGCTTGAAATACGAATAAAAGCAGTAAGCGATCCGTCTGGTCCGGGATATCAAGAGAAGGAGAATTGAGGGATCAAAGAGGAGGTGAATTCAGAAGGAGAGATAGGGGAAGTATACCTCAATATCCTTGACAAGAAGATCCCGCTCTTCGTGAGAGAGCTCGTCCCAAAGAGCAAAAACATCTTCCTGGCCGTAGTCCTTGAGGCGCTCGAGCAAGGCCTGAGGTGGTTGTTGCAGAAGCAGCTGTTGTGGCGGTTGCTGCAGCGGCGGCGGCGGCAATGGCGCATTGGCATCGAAACCAATCACCGCCAAGGAATTGTCGGGCCTGGCCCACCAAAACAGTCTCCGCAAAGGAATTGGGCCGAGTCAAAGGCAGAACTCAGCAGCCTGCTAAAAACCATAATGGGCCGAGGTAGCCCATCCACTACTCCGGGATGGATGGATGGATGCTTAAACTCAAACTACGAGTATCTTTGTTTTTTGTTTGTTTAAATATGATTAAACTCTTCCAAACCGCCAAAACTTGTTTGGTTATATTAATTGGGGTATGGTAGGAATTGATTAATTATAACAATAAATGCTTTTATTTAGTGAGGATTGGAGGGTACGTAATTTTGGGCAACCCTAGGTAGTGATTTGAAAAGCATAAATGGGAGTACAAATTATTTATGGGCATTTGTCAGGGACTCATTTTTTGAGATGAATCAATTAAAATTTCAAATCAAAATCCTATTTCATATTTTTACAAACTCAATTCACCATTATTTTGGGTGAAACCTATTTAGTATAAATTTTGAAATTAAATATTCATCTTTTTATTTCCTTTTCTTCTTCCATTCCCACTATCAAACTCTCTCTCTCTCTCTCTCTCTCTCCATGGAGTAACGACAAGAATTCTGGAAAGTGGGGGAAAGCACCCAGGAATCCATTAGCAGGAACACCAAGCCCTAGCCCTAGTAGTCACAGCCCCAGCCCCAGCCCCACCCCAGTTTTGTTATAAAATCCACCCGTCAGATAGATTATCAGAAAGAAAGAACATCATCGGATTCCGAAGGATTTGATTCCAGGAAGAGATGATGATTTGATGAAGAAAGGGAAGAAGAAGAAGAAGAAGAAGAAGAAGAAGAAGAAGAAGAAGATGATGATGATGATGATGATGATGAAACCTGCATGGCTTGAAGGTTTAATGTCGAATTGTAATTTCTTCACCCCCTGTGGGCTCCACCAGTCTGGGAGGAAGAACGAGATGAACGTGTTCTGCTTGCACTGTTGCCTCAGCATTTGCCCTCACTGCGTTCCTTCTCACCGCTCCCATCCTCTTCTCCAGGTTGGGTTCTTCTATTTTGCCTTCAATTCATCTATTCCATTTTCCTCCCCACAATCGTTAGGGTTTTCTTTTCTTTTTTTTTATTGTACATGCTTCTTAGTAGAGTCGCAGGCAGATAGATAGATGCAGAGGTGGGGGGGAGGGGTTCATTCGGATTTGGTTCTATTCCCATTTATAGAATAACTTTTCTTCCTTTTCTGCAAACCCTTCTCTCTCACCTGTTGCTTTCAACCAAACCCAAACTTTGACCCAACTCTTACTTTCTTTTTCACCCGTTTCCCCAAATATCTTCATTTTGTTTTGTTTTGTTTTTGTTTTTCCCACTTGGAGTTGGTGCGTACCTGCTTAAACTTACTTATTGCAATTAATTTCAGTGGGTTGATTTGAATTTCACAGATTCGACGCTATGTTTATCACAACGTGGTTCGGCTTGGCGATCTGGAGAAGCTCATTCACTGTTCTTATATTCAGGTTCAACTTCGTACATCTTTCAAATTCGCACATGATCTTTTTTTTCTTTTTATTTTATTTGTAACATCATCTTGTTTGTGTTGCTTGCTTGCTTGCTTTCTTTCTTTCTTTCTTTCTTGCAGCCTTACACTATAAATGGTGCCAAAGTGATATTCTTGAATCACAGGCCACAGTCTAGGCCGTCCAAAGCCCCCTCCAATGTTTGTTTAACTTGTGACCGAATTCTTCAACACCCTTTCCACTTCTGCTCCCTCTCATGCAAGGTACCACTGCTTCATTTATGCATAACAAACAAGCAAACAAACAAACCTGTTTCATCAATTTTGCTGCAATGATCGTGGAAAACCTTTAGTAGTATAGGACGGCAGATATTAAAGTATGTGAAAGCTTGATTGTATCACAAAATGCGGATGCAGGTTGATCATATGGTGTTGGAAGGGGCAGATCTTTCCAGCATTCTGTTCAGGTTTGACGAATCAGATTTTGCAATCTCACAATTTGAAGGATTGCGGATGGATGCCTCCGAGCTCACCGACGACGACGCCCAAATCACTCCAAACTTCGACTCATTGGAATGCCAAGCTTACTCGATTTCGAATGAAGCCACCAGCAATTCGGTAGTCTCACGGGAACCCGAGATCGCGACGACGAAGAAGAAGAAGAAGAAGACCACCACCACCACCACCACCACCACCACCAATGGTTTCCTTCCTGGAATTGTTCTCTCTCTGGGAAGCCGGCGAAAGGGTGCTCCCCAAAGGGCTCCACTGTCTTAGAAGAATGAAGCATGTGAAGAAAAAAAAAATAAAGGTAGGCCTTAATGAAGAGCATTACTATATTAAATTTATATAGGAAGGAGAAACATGTTTGTTGATGATGGATCCAGAGTGGTAGGTGTTGTTGAGGTTAGGTGTGTGTGTGTGTGTGTGTGTGTGTGTGTGTGTGGAATAGAGGAACCCATCCATTGCTGATTAAGGAGGTGTCTGTCTCCCAAAACTTCTTCTCCAAACTTAAACACCACCAATTTTGTGCTGTTCATCATGTAATGGAATTTCCAATCCTCCTTTTCTCTTAAATCCCATTTTATCAGCACAATTGTTTGGATTAATATTTAGCATATAATAACAAAATATATTGCGATGCGTTTGGAGTGTGTGGGCGTAGTTTTGTGTGTGTCTTGGAACTTGAAGACTATGGATGAGCTGCTAGGGCTTTGAGAAGTTATGGACAAATAATTAAATAATATATATTTTATATTTTCAAATATTCTATTTTAGGGAATGGGTTTTGACTTGCCCTTTTGTCAGTTCCTGTTAACTTCTGTCTTATTCTCAACTTGGGAAAACCCCTTTTCATTGCAATAAACAAACAAACAAATAAATAAACAAATAGGAACACACTCACTCATCCAACTTATTTTTGATACATAGCTTGCACTACAAGGCATTCCAAATAAATCACAAACATTGAACACTTGGAACTTCATAATAATAGACTCTTCAGTAAACAACTCAATTGCTGCATAATTAAACAATTACATCACCCCATCATCTCAAATAATTAAATACAATTACAAATACCTTTTTTTGTTACAATATAATCATTTTTATATAATTATTTGGACAACACATCTAATTCTTCCACCTCCTCTTTCTCTTGGGCTTGAAAACAGAGAAGCAAATCTTTGTCGCTGGTTCAAACAGATAATATTTAATAATGGACGGCGAAGATGAAACAGTTTTGAAATTGAACGGAAAGGACAGTGGAGATTATGACACGTGGCAACTCAAATAGTAGAGAAACCACGTGACATGGGCACCATTGGAAAGGATACCACGTGGCGACATATATGGTAGGAATGTCACGTGACATGGGCATTTCGCCTCAATTCCGGCATCCATTTGGAACTGCCCTGTCATTATTTTAACAGCTTTCGTGAGGGTTTTCCACGTGGCACCAACATTTACTGTACACAAATAAACAAATATTGGGATTTATTGCAGTAGTTACCGATATTAAATGCAATATCCATAAGAACTCAAAATTATTAAAATTAGGGACATTCCAGCTCATCATTAATTATCTTGCCTACAAGATTTTATACGTACAAGACAGAAAATCAAATATTATCATTAATTATCTTGCATTTGATATTTATTATTATATATTATTTCATGAGATATAATATATTCTGATAGGTTGATAACTACCAACCATACACTTTCTTGATTAAGTCATTTATATTTTTCTCTCATTTTTAAACAAAAATTGCCCTATAAGTTGAATTGTAAATCATGTCACATATATATCTTCACATCAATTCTTGTATGTAATTCAATCAAAATTTGAGGGCGAATCAAGGATATAGATGAAACCTACTTTCATCACCTATTTCTAATAACAAATGGCCCAAAAGAATAAATTTTTGATCTCCATATGGGGAAAAAAAATAGAGAGGGAAAAGAAAGAGGGCAAATGAAAGGTTGTCCATGTGCTGGTTGGTTGCCTTCTTCTTCCTTTGCCCATCAGTTACAAAGTTTAAAGATTTCTGTGAAAATTGATGCTTGGCATCCACTTAGTTTTCACTTTCCATCTAGAGTGTAGTGCAGTATCTAATAGTTAAAATTCTACAGTTGAGTTCATAATTTGACAGGGAATACGAACTTGCTAACACCTCATATTATATCTTCTTTCTCAATAGCAATGCCCTTTGTCTCCTTAATTCCTCACAACTCAGACATTGACACAAACCACTCTTCTCATATGATGTTATAACCTCTACTCACCTAGTTGTCCCTATAAATCTACATACAAATAACAGGAAGTTTGATACGCCGTAGTCCACCACTAGCGTACCTAAGTTTGAGGAACAAAGATGGCTTATTTTTCAGAAACATAGATAGTCAGGGAAACAGCGTTACAACTATTAAGGCCAAATTTAATATCCGTATCACCTCTTTCTACTATTCAACCTGAAAGCCCACACAGTTCTTACCTTTGCCTGCCAATACATATTATTTATGAACAATATAGCTAGCTGAAGGAGGGGGGNGGGGGGGAGAGAGAGAGAAATTGAACGAAGGAAAAAGAAAGGGGACCCATGATTCAAAACGAGTCTGGAATTGAGCATAAGCATTGTACAATGCAGAATCAGACCTTTTCAGAAAGGATAATTAACCCTCCCCCCTTTCCTCCCATCACAAAATTCATATAATCACACGCCATACAGATCAGATTTGAACATCTTACGAAAGGGGATGTACAAGACCGACATATTATTAAAAAGAAAAAGTAGTACAAGGGAAATTAAATGGGCAGAGGAAAAGAAAGTGGGGGCAGTGGGAAAAAAAAAAAGGAGCGAACTGAAATGAGAGGATGGTGAGTGGGTGGTAGAATAATGGGTGGCATTTCCAACACAATAATAACAAGAATAAAAATAATGGATATATAGCATGCAATAGAAATGCAACTTTTCATGCATCATAAATAATTCTATATGTACCTGGAACGACCCTACCTGATATGACCAACCATGCATTGACTCTATCCTTTTTTCATTCAAACTCCATCATTCACCACTTTGCAGCCACCGATTTCCTGTTTCCATACTGTTTGATTTGATTTCCTTGCCGTTCTTCTTTTCTTTCCTTCTTTTTCACTATACCAAATTAGTTAGTATCCTACCCTACCCCAATCAAACTTCAACTTGATTGGAGATCACTGTGCATTTTGTTGGGTGTCGAAGGAAACCACCCAGGCCCTATAAATCTAGGGGTATTGTTCTTGTGAAATGTCGAAGCCTGTTTCTAGATCTAATAACAAGAGCACAATATAAACAATTTTGTTTTCAAATAAAATATGTAGAGTTCAGACTTTTGTTTCAAATATCTAACTGAGGGTATCATTCATTTAAGTATACAATATGGTTTAAGGGCTCACAAAGTCTTCCCAATGATCACTTGAAACAATAGGGAAAACAAAATAGAGATTGGGAATGGACAAAAGGATGAGATCTGAAGATTGAAAAGGAGACATTGGCCAAAAGAATAGTGCCTAGGTCATTCGCAAGAAGTTTGGAAAACAATAAAATTAATCTCATGTTAGGAAAATCTCTCCTGTTCAAAAACATAGAGACCATAGAGATGTTTAGAATAAAGACACATTTTTGGTCCGTGTAGTTTCATCCTGCAAATTTGTAATAATTTAGACTCTAAACTTTAGTATATAACAATTCAATTATTGTATTAGCAAATTTGTAATAATTTAGTTTCTATCATGAAAAATCTCATCAAAATAAAGTCTCAAATTTATGCAATCTATGAACATATTTGGTTCTTTTATTAGTCAATAAAACTTACCAATATTTTTTAAGTTGCAGAGAGGGGGTTTTTTTTGTTACATACCAAAGAACAAAAAAGACGAAATAGATACCTTAGTAAAAGTACCAGACTAGAAGTGCTTTTTAACCAAAATTTGTATAATGAGCAAGACACTAATACTGTTGTTGTTTCTTACATTTAGGAAGAGAATTGAACAATTAGGAAAATCATGCAATTGGGAGTAGGGAAATTGGGATTGGGCTCTTCTTTAAGTTTCAATTAAGAACATAAAGAATTGGGTTAAGTGGGCTCTTCTTTAAGTTTCAATTAAGAACATAAAGAATTGGGTTAAGTGGGCTCTTCTTTAAGTTTCAATTAAGAACATAAAGAATTGGGTTAAGAGGAAAGAAGGGAAGATTTGTAAAGGGAGATGATTGGTCCCCCAGTCCCATCACGATTCAGGAAATGGGTCAGGTCTTTTTTGAGTTGAAGCAGAGCAGGGAGCGAGCAGAGCAGAGAGCAGCTGGCTGCCATTGCCTTTGCCATTTTCTGATTTAGATCTCTCTCATCTTCTCTTTCTTTGGGTAGTTTTGGGTGTACCCGCTCCTTCTAACCTACGGTTACTCGATTACTCTCTACATGTTTCTTCTCTGTCTTCCTCCTCTTTCTATCTCTTTTATTATTATTATTTTAATAATAGATGAAAATTTAAGACACACATTTCATCTCTATATTTTCATGTTTGTGTAACTTCATCCCCTATACTTCAAAAAAAAAAAAATAATAATCAAATTTAAAGATGGCCAACTGGTGCAATTTGAGATAAGCTATAATTACAAAATTATTAAGAAGTAACGGGGCCAAGAAGAAGAAAACAATAACGTAGTTCATTATTTGAACATTCATCATAGTAAGATTCTCTAGATTAACAAATTAGAAGATCAAAATAAGTTTAGAAATAAAAGAAAAGAGAGACAGACAGACAGACAGACAGAGGAATGCAAGGACCAAGGGAATAATATAACCAAAGTGCTGAATTATAAGGATGGAAAGTAGAGAGATTAAGATAAGTCATGGTTGTCACAGTCGGAGTGATGGCTGTAGGCATTATGGGTGATAGCAATGGAGCCCAGATATCAGATATTCCAGGGGCCATCATTGTCCCAATCCTTTGACTCATTTATACTGATGCAACCCTTCCTTTGACTCTATAAAATAAAACCCTCTCTCTCTCTCTCTCTCTCTCTCCCCATCTCTTGCTTTTAGGTTCAGTGCCTATACACCTCCTTTTCTCTCTTCATTCATTTTTATCCGTTTTGGTTGGAGAATGTCTTGTCAACACAACCCTCGCTTCATTTCTGCCTAATCTTACCTCACCCCCCTTCAGTTCTCACTAGCATTCAACAACTCCTGCCTCCCTTCCCCTTTACAACTCTGCCATTTACATCTTTCCTTAGTTTCGAGACTCTCTGAAGGCTAAAGCAAAAGAGGCATTTGTGTAGACCATGTAAGAGTAAGTTTAAATGCATATGAATAGAATTGTGAGATCTAATCTCATATAAACCCACGCCTACATCCACACTAAATACTCCTTAAAATTAAAAGAGGCATTTGCCTACAGAGTTTATATAAGAATAAAATTTAAAATGCATGTGAATGTGAATGGAACTGTGAAATCCAATATCTCTGTACTTTTGAGCTCCTAGTGTCAGGAGATTCGAACTTTTGAAGACATTATATAACTTAATCAGGCAAAATACTTGACCCGTCTTAATTGACTCTATTTAATTGATTGTGCTCTAGAATTAAATACTGTTATTCAAAGTGTGTGTGAATTGCTTTTCATGCAGTTTTGATTTGAGAATTTCATATCATAAGAGGTCTTTATCGTATTTACTAGAATTGCAAGGTAAATCGGTAGTTGGAAGGGGTGTTGGAAAATGATATTCGTTCTTTTATTTCTTTGGGTTGATGTCTATCGTGATATCATTTTGACCACTAGATTATCTTGCTCTAGTTCAAGTTTGGTTATTTTATGTGTTGTTAAAGGTTTGCACATTCTCTAAGTACAGCATTTTAACCTGCAGGCTTCGTCAGTTTGTAAAGAAATATCAAAATTGGCTCAACTATTCAGGAAAAGTACCTTCCCTCAGCTTCTATTTGTTCGGATGTCAAGAAAATAGGCATAACTTACTCCGAAGTAGTCTAATGGTAAATGGAGTTTCTTGATAGCATGAGTTCAACAGGTCCAGAAATCAGCAAAGTCATGTTAAAACATGAGGTAGGGGAAAGAAACTCATAGTATATGTTAAAAAAATTAGCTTGCAGCACATCTCCACTTGAATTCTTGATGATTATTTTCAGGGTTTCAACTGGTTATGTTATATACTCTAGACTTCCTATCATCCAGTTAGAATAATTTTGTAGAAAAAATTCAAATGGTGTACAGAGTAAAATTTCAATCTGTAGAGAAGGTAAAAAATAACATTACATGGCTTGGACTGATATTGTTGCAATTCCAATGTTCATCGCAAGACAACTTTCAACTTGCTCTGAACCTGCTCTCTCACGTTCCACTGCATTTGCAACCACAAAATATATGAAGGCTGTATCCAAACTTCCTTTTCAAACAAGTTAATATATAATAGGGATACAACTTAAAGTTGATAAATACCTGCAAATCATTGATTTCTTCATCTGTGAGTGAACGTTCCATAGATCGGTAAGCAATCCTGTAACAGTGACTCGTCATCCCTTTCTTCTTGTTGGTAAAACTGTCTATCAGTTTTACCTGCCAGCATCCATTTGTAAAAAAATAAAATGATTTTATTAAACGAGGTGCAACTTTCAGGAAACTAACAGATCAGGTTAATTGAAAGATTTCAGATTTACACAACCAACTTTATCCTTTAAAAATTAAACTTCAGCTAGCAGATTTTCTCAAACATGTATTTCAAAAAGAAAAACGTTCTCATGCCCCTACCTTAAGCATTTACTTCATTAAAATTATCTTAAGAATTATTTATGCGCTTAAAAAGTTAATAAAATACCTCTTCAACAAGGTCGCCGGCAATTCCTCTAACAACTTCACATAAATTATTCTCGGTGAAAGAATCATTGATCCAAAAACTAATGTCCTTGTAGCAAGGTGGAAACTGCAGCAGATTGAATTACTAAAGTTTTTTAAAATACTTTAGAAGATGTAATTTGTTAGAAAGCATACTGAAACTATTTAGATGTTACTAAAAGAAATAGAATTATATGCTCTCTCAGGAAACGGAAGATTGTTATCCCTTCATGCCTAAAATGTTGGGTAAAAGTACCTTAGAAAACGATTTAAACTTAACACCTAGCTTGCCCTTTGAGAACTGCAAACAAAAAGTCCAACGTGATGATTGGATAATTTATTTTCAAAGAGAAAACAGAGTGGAAAAAATGAAAGAGTATAGTTTAAATGGTGCAATTAGGTACCTGCGAGGTAAATCGCTCGTCAGCTGACCAAAATAATCGGATATCAGGTATATCAAAAAGAACCATAGCTAGCCTTTCCAACCC
This sequence comes from Cucurbita maxima, assembly GCF_002738345.1. NCBI lineage: Eukaryota > Viridiplantae > Streptophyta > Magnoliopsida > Cucurbitales > Cucurbitaceae > Cucurbita > Cucurbita maxima. The sequence continues at coordinate 167,573 of NW_019272020.1, forward strand.
GAGACCAAAAGCCCATGCAACATTATTTTCTTTATCACTTCTTTTCAATATTTCTTGCTCCATCACCCCGCATCCCAATACTTCCAGCCATTTCTCCTGCGTGGGTAGGACATCAAATGCCCTCAAATTTTAGGATTACTTTTTATTATATTTTTTATTGAACAGAAAGAGAGAAAACAACTATAGATCCAAAGAAGGAACTAACAGCAAATGCAATGTAAATAATTTGACGAGGAAATCTCATAATTCAAACATCATCCATTCATTCTTTTATAGGATTCATGGGAGGAAATAATAGCTGAGAAATGATTGTGGCCAATCCTAATTAGAGGAACCTTTTGTTACCCTCTTGCCTATGTCAGGCAGATAACTTTATCATTTTTGTATTGTTTTTGGGTAATGAAAGTTTCTTTATCCCAAAATAACCCCCCACCCACACACACCCAAAAATACAGAGAAACATCTATGTCCCCTCCCAAGCACGTTTTCACTTCTTGGTTCCCTCGTCTAACTTATCAAAAGTCAAAAAGTTGTAAGGTTCTCATCTAGGTTCTATTTAAAGTTCATATATGATAAAACAGAAATGTCATTGTGTAAATGGAGTTAAACTTGACATATTTAAACTTATATATATATCGGCGGCAAGAAAGTCATTCATAAAAGAAGTAATGCAGTGTACCATAATCAAATTATCGAGTTCTGAAGAGCAAATTGACTAAACGATCATCTGATGTACCTGAAAGAAAATCTCAAGTTCAAATGATGGATTTGTAAATGGGAAATATGTATCAACCCAGCGCATTTCCACAGCACCTGGAAATTTTAATACATCAGTTTATAATAACATAGCTCCATAATGTGTACAACCACTGCAAAATTACAGAAATTATTTTAAAAAATCAAAGCCTACTTACGCGAGTTGGGAATCTATTTTACGTTGTTTAAAATGTAACTACATTTGGAATAAGTTTTTATAATAATCATATGCAAAATAAAAATAATTAATACTTATCCAATACATTATACTTGTTACTCCTACAGTTTGTGTCTTTTAACCGATTATTCTGCAAGTGCTATTGTTTTGTCTCTACCCAAAAATCATTTGTATTTCCCATATGAATTTTCAATAGAATCCCCAACCATAACTAAGGCAGAAAGGGAAGAATCATGGGTTAATTCTTACACAACTCTTACCAAATAAATGCCTTGCCAAACCTTCCAAACATTTCTTCAAGTCATCAGCTGCAAGAGATGTTCCATCTGTACCAGATGCCTCCCAATCATTCAGAGAAAAAACACGGACACCTTCCATCTGAGAAGTAGGCAAAGAAATTCATTAAATGAAAACTACTGTAAATTTTGCAAATGACATGATTAATAAACTTATTTAGGGTACCTGATGAAATACAGGGTAATGAGTTGAATCAATGGAATCTCGACGATAAACATCTCCTGTCACAAGAAACTGAGTATAGCCTCTTCTCAACAGCTCCGCTTGGTGAGCACTTGTATGACATCTCAGAACAGTTTGCGAGTCAATGTAGTATGTATCATTATAACTTCGGCTTACATGATCTTCTGGAACCAACACATCATCAAAATTCTGCAGACATAATTATACAGATACAAGAGGCTTTGTATGTTTAAAAATAATTGTTATTATAAAATGATTAATAAATAAATAAACAACATGATAAGCTATTGGAATTTAGGAAAAAAATTTGACCACTCAACAGGAAAGTTGACAAATACCAAACCGATCCGCCATCTTCCAAAATAAATTCAGTACTTCAATAAAAATCACGAAAAGAATGAAAGTTTTTTTTTTTTTTTTGACAAAATACACTTTCGGTCCCTTGGTATTGAACTTATAGCTTCTAATTGTAACTGAGATGTCAAAGCCAAAACTTTTGGTCCGTGAAAATTAAATTTAGTTCTATTTGGTCCCAAGATTTGAATTACTTCTTGGTCCTTAAAGTTCGAATGTAGTTTCTGTTCAGTTATTTCAGATGTGATACGTTTGGTCTTAGTGGTTTGCATTTAATTTTAATTAATCCATGAAGTTTGAAATTGGTTTCAAATATGTTATTATTACTCTAGAGAGAAAATTGATAATTCCAAATTGACCACATTGGCCTCCATAGAAAATAAAGATGTAAATCAAAAAGTTATTAGTGATTCAAATGAATACAAGGATGCTAATTAGTGAACTTCATGAGATCAGAATATGCTCTTTCATATGAGTTTATTTGGACCACTGGACGCCACAATTTCTTTGTCTTTCATATGTGTTCTGTCATTAGTTCCTTCTAGATCAAAGATTCTTCAATCACTCTGATATATTAATCAGAATGCGGTATATCAAATTCAGAGGTTCTAAAGCAGCGTAAAACCCATTTTTCAACGAATTGGCTACGGGACTAATCAATTTCTGGAGACCAAAATTTCCGCAGCCATAAAGATAGTCATAGAATGAGCTTCATTTGAGCCTCAAAACTAATTGATGAGTTTAAAAGGCTTACCTCCTTCACAGAAACGATTGGACTGAGGTCATCAAACTTAGTGAACTTATTTGAGTAATTTGTATCAAAATAGTTGTATATCTCATTCTTCAGAATGCCAAGTGGATGGTTATCTCTTTGGTGGAGTTGCATACCAAGTTTTGAAAAAATGCTATCTGGGACATTGTTCGTGGGATCATCCCTCACAACATCTGCAAGCCTCCAATAATATAGCAAAGCAATCACATTAAAATTTAACTTCAACGGCAAAAATTCGGAAAAAAAATTGTTTATTGACAACAAAGTTCAACAAGCACCTAGAAAATCAAATCCATAAGACTTTGGATGGGTTAACAAAAGAGAAATGTGAAATGTAAAGAAATGTTGTACAACTTCAAATCGGGGGGGAAATGAAGCAACATAACAACTGAGAAACATTTTTGGAAGTGGTTATATCTCCTCAACGCCAAAATAAAAGTGGAATCCAAGAAGTGGATAAATTATGACTCAGAACGACAGAACCAAGCTTAAAAGTTATTTCTCCTTAGAAATTAGAAATATGCACAGCTGCTGTACCCAGCTCTTTAGCTTAATTCTCTCGATTATATTTTTAAGTTAACATCAACAAGAATGTGAATAAAGACAAAAAAAAAAAAAAAGAACTCGCTCTTAAAACCAATAAATTCAACGAAATCGCGGAAGTTCAACCACAAAATCTCACAAATAGGAATAAATCCGTGCCGCAGAATACATTAGCGGATCATGAAAACAATAAAACGAGATAGACAGATAAAATAGAAGAAGAAAGAATAGTTGACCATGTTTCCCAATAGAGACTCCGCCAAGCTCAAGAAGTGAAGAAACCGGCTGCCTCCATTTCTTCTGGTGAAGGCTGTCGGAGGAGAAAGATGCAGAGAAGGAAAAGGTTGCGAGGCAGTTTCTGCGAAGAAGATTAGAAGCATTAGTGAAGAGAAGGGGTCGAGTGAGTGACAGAGTCGACGTCATTGTCGTCGTCCTGTGCACTTCGGGAGATGGGGACACGATCTTTTATCGCGGGAGATTTTCTGGCGCCGTCGATCGCAAAAGAAAGAATCCATCGAACGAACGAATTGTGGGCTTGCTTAGGCCCATTCTTAACCCAGCATCGAGGCCCAATAACTTAAGGAAACCAATCTTGTGGAGAAGGCACATGAAGTTTATTTATCCGTAACCAAAATTATAAATTGAAAATTTATAATTTAATAAACTCAATGAAAGTATATTAATTCGTTAATTTGTATGGCGCTGACTTATTTTCTTTCCATTTATATCAACAAAGATAATACGACATCTCTTCTCTTTTTATGTATAACAAATGTATAGTAGAACGAAAAAAATATTACAATTTTAACCAAATCATTATTCATTTTAAAATCAGAAATTTATAAATAAATATTATCTAAAAAAGATTGTGAAAAGGATTCCCTTTTATTACTTCTCTTTTACACGTTACACGTTTGGTAATAAAGAATCACTGTCTTCGGGGTTTTATCAATCAAATTTATTCCTCATTTAATCATTGGAAATTGCAAAGAGAGTAGTGAAAAGTGAAAATAAATAGTTTTTCCTTTTTAAAAATAAAATTTAAATCTACAAACACAAACACTCAACAGCCCTAAGTTGGCACCTCAATTATTGACTCTTAAATGTACTTTAAATAACTACAAATTGAAAAATATTCCTTTCCTTCAAGTTCAAGTCAGAGGTTCAAACACTCCTTATGCCAGTGCTACTAAAGGCGAATTCCGTATAAGGATGATTCCCATCTGCCAATCGTCACATGAAGCGACAGATCGATCTGGTTACAACTACATTACATTCATTACAGTCTGCTGGGTATCAAATTTCATTATTAAAACTAGATAAGCAGGCATGGCTAGAGAGTCAACGTGTCAAATGGTAAACCTGCTTGAAAAGAGATGAACCACCAAAATGCGTGAGGAGGTCATTTGTAAAGCTTCTCCATGATATTTTTTATGCCTGCAACATCAGCACCGATAATCTCCCCTGCCTTTTTGCCACTCTGAAAGAAATGAAGTGTTGGCTGTTACCCCAACACAACAATAAGCATATGAGAATAGTAAATTCCGACAAGTTTTTAAGGTTGTTTGAGCTAGAGCCTTTTAAAATTTAATATAAAACCGCATTCATAATGGAACCTGCATAAAAATAACCTAAACTTAGAATTACTGACATTCCGACATCATACACAAGACACGGCATAATCACATGAGATTGTAAAATTTTGCTATAGGGAATATTCTAAAAACTCAAAAGGAACATTTCAGAAACATGAAGACAAACCAAAAGGCTCAGATATGACTTATATATGACAGCACCAGTAGGTTTTTCCCAATCCCCCTCTCATTTTCATTGATCAACAAAGTGGAACGAAACCAAGAAGACAAATCATGATAAACCAAACTACCAAAGCAAAGCCAAAATGCCATCCAACAGTTTTAAGTGGAGCAAAAATATCTAGTCACCATCCATTATAATTGACTAATGCAAGTCTAGGCAGAAACAAAGTTATTTACCTTTTAAAAAAAAGAAAAGTTAATTCGATTAGTTTGTCCTCTCAAGATTAAAGCTTCTAGAAATATTAGAAATAAACAGGCAGATCAAATTGCAAAATGCAATCAGAAAACATTGAATAGTACTGCTGAAATTAGGCACGAAAATAAAAAAGATTGAGCTCTCGAGCTATTCATAAAATTTATTACAAGGCTGTAGGAAATTACAAGAGCTGAGACTCTTACCACAGAGGTAATATTTAAGTCATTCAAAGCTCTTTCGAGTCCCTCCTGTAAAAGGAATAACAATTTCATTATGACCCATTTTGAGTGCATGAGATGATAAAGGCATAGTACACTAAATCGTCAAAGAATATGAAGAAAGGACTGCGCGAAAAGAAGTATGCAACAGATTCAATAATTTTCCCAGGCATAAAGTACTCTAAAATAAGCTTCTTCTTTTGGACACGAATAAAAAAATAGAAAATATAGAAGAGAGAAGAAATCTTCCCACACCCTAACCAATGGAGATTAGCAAAACGCATACAATAAGAATGCAACATGGAAAAAGAGAAGAATCCCTTAGAATTTTAAAATACATATTTTTATATTAATAATTTTTTTAATTAAATAATAAAAATAGTAATAAAACACACACACGCACACCCTGATTAGGAACTTAATCTAGAAGCTAGAAAGAAACTGGTGTTCTTTCTAACTAAAACTACCAATATGGATCCTCAGAAACCTCCTCTTTCTCTCCAACCGAATCATCCACACTGATCTGCAGCATGCATTGATTTACAAAAGTTTTCCATTGCTCTCCAAGCCTTGACCTAACCAGCATTGCAAAAACTCAAAATTGTTCCCCAATTAAATCAATCAAAACCTCACTCCTAATTCCTTTCAAAAGTTTACAATAAAGAAGGTGTATTTATCCTGACTTCCTTGTTCCACATACTGCACCATTGACAGATACGGTTACAATGGAGTTCTTCCCTGAAACTGGACAAGTCTTTGACGTTCCCATGCAATAAGGACCAAAGCAAAGACTTTCCCTTTTGTGAAATTTGAAGGTTATTGCAAACCTAATCCCTTTCTCAAGGCCGTCACAGTTAACAATCAGCTGGATCATATTCCACAAGATTATTGAACTTAAAACATGTAGGAAGTAATACAAACAAGTCCATCGTTGACAATCAGTTGGGCAATGATTCCAATGAATGTTGCACAATTTGAGGAAAGCTGATCCTTTTTCTTTTTGTCTTTTTAAAGTTCAAAAATATGTGTGTGTGGTTGGGTGGAGATTTCAACCTCTGTTTTTTTTTATTGATATAATGCCTTAGGAAAGCTATCGACATCGACTACCTACCTGATCAATGTCAATTTTATATGTTGTCACCTGCGGATGGTTCTTACTCAATTCTTTGATTACAGGGGATAACAATCTGCCTGCAGATATAGCAATAAAACAAATTGAGCGTCCATAAAATACATCAAACATCTAGCAAAAACTCCAGGAAAACTATATGATGTGCACATGTTTATGCATAGAAATTGAATCGACCGTATGTAAAACTGTTTTGGAACTCACAAGGACCACACCAGGCAGCTGTGAAGTAGAAAATTGCCGGAAAAGCTTCATCTACAACGAGTTTTTGGCAAGGAAAAAAGAGATCCAGCGGTATTAAGAAGCTGAAAAGGCAAAGGAGGAAATTTATTTGCCAAAATGATTTGCTAAAAGGGTATACCTTGTGCTTTCCCAAGTGACTTCTTGAATTGATCTTCAGACTTTATCATGATAATATTCGAAGGATCTGAAATCATGTTTAAATCATCACTTAATTTCGTTCAAACCGTAGAGAAAAAAATAGCAGTACTCAAATCCCAAGCTCCAAAGGAAGGAAAAACGATATGAGCATACAGCAACAGAGCGAAAACTACTGTAAATTATTGTGCTAAAAACGAAACGACAAAACAAAACACAACGGTTTCTCGAGATTTATTCGAGAAATAATGTACTTTTGCAATTTATCCATACCAGAAACAAGTCAATACGCAGGAAATACCAAAGAATAAGAAAGATTTATGGTGATTTAATCAAGAAAGACCTGCATCGATTGGCCCTTATTGAGCAGCGAACCATGAGATTCAAAGAGCACAAATAGAAATGCTAAGAACTCGAACGAGAGAGATTGCCTTTTTAAATGTCCGTTATTTAGGTTCTCAGCACAACCTCTAAATTGTCAAACCGACACTTGCATAGAGCACATACACAGAGAAGATAAACGCAATAAACACGACACTCATAAGAATCCAGCAGTAACAAACAATCGCAGGGAAAGATTTTGGTTGAAGATGAAGGAGGGGGGACGTGAAATGCAAAACCTGACGCTGAGCATAGAGGTCGACAGTGCTGAAAAGGTAGGGTGGGGGACTGAAAGTCCGGCGCACTGCGATGGGAGGGAGCGGCTGAAAAGGAAGATGATGACGAACTTCCAAGGAGTATTTCAGAGCGACTGAAAATGGAATAATTGCGATAACATGGACCTAGCCATCGGCCGTGGTCGAGAGCTCGCCGGAGTAGACGCCACTGAGCGATGATATTTGTTCCCATTCCGCCGATTCGCCGAAATTGAGCGTCGCTCTCTTTTCTCTATTGTGTTTATTTATGTTGCAAAATGAAAATTTAGTTGGAGGGTGATAGACATGGAACTGGGCCTTGGTGGGCCTAATTGAGGTTCTAAAAAGAGAAGTCAGGCCCAGAGATAAGCCCAATATCAGGTCCACACAATTTATTGATAGAAAAAAATAAAAAAAAATATATATATGGGACCTCCAGCGGACTTCCAGAGATATGGGTTTACATGATAAGGAACTAATCTGTGATGCCTTTTTAGCTTGAGTGTGGATTAAGGTGATGACTAATATTAAAAAAACGGTGACCAAGATCTCTAAGATATGGAGAGATTATAAATTAGGAGACAAAAATAAAAGTTGGTTTAGGTCACCTGTGTTTAACTGCCTTTTGGGCCTTCGTGAATCAGTGGGTGACCGGCTCCTCGAGGTCTCAAACCACCGTGGCTTTTAGCCTCCACCGAAAGACGACATTGTTACCACTTTCCCTTGAAAACCTTCCAATGTGCTCCTTGATATTAACATATTTTATTTCCGTATAAATTAATTCCCAAGCCTCGGTGTTGTTTCCATAACAAGCATGTGACTTCGCCCAACTCATCCACTGCCTTCTGCCCTTATTATAAGCTCAGCTAGAGTTAATTAAAATCCAAATCCCCTTACATTATTCATCTGATGTTGTTTATTTCGAATTATTTGAAGTTTTAAAATTTATATTCTAAACCAAACAATTTATATTTAATTTACAAAAAGAAGACAAGTACAAAGAAATAATATGGGTTCCATTTTCCTGTATGAAGCTTATCCAGGAAAAGGATTGCCATAAACCCCGTGTCCAAACAGGGAGGCAATATTTTTTCGTGTCTAATTTGATGTCCGGTCAACGCCGTTACCGTGTCTGCAAGAACAGTGGATGATAATAGATGGGGTTAAAAATTAAACACAAATCAGATGGTTAAAAAAGTAATTTTGATTTGAGGTGCAACGAACAAAATGCAAACTTATCATTTTCAGCAGGCAGTGCAAAGAAGAAGAAGAAGAAGAAGATGGGCGCGGAGGCGAGTACACCGTCGGTAACATTTGAATTTGTTGGGTGGGGGTAAAATGGGAAACGTAAAAAAGTTTCCTCCCACCACCTCCACCTGCTTTAGTTAGAAAATTGCTGTCTCAACCGCTCTTCTTCATCTTTGCATAAAAAGTCTCCCTTCCCCTTTCAATCTCTCTGTCTCAATCCTCCTCCATCTTTCCTTTTTGTCTCTGATTCATTTCCCTCTCCTTTTTGCTCGGGGTCCTTCAATGGCGCCGGGTCTCAGAGACCTCCAGCTCGCCCAGGTCGCCGCCGCAGACCCTCGCCTGCCGGATATTTCTTCTGCTGCTGCTGAACTTTCCGATGATCTTGAGGATGTGCGTTTGCTTGATTCCTACGAGAAGCAGGAGGAGAATTTGGGCGAAATTGAGGAAGGTATGAGGAGGGTTCAGGTCTCAGTTTCTGGGATGACCTGCGCTGCTTGTTCTAATTCCGTGGAGGCTGCTTTGAGGGGCGTTAATGGCGTTTTGACGGCTTCCGTTGCATTGCTTCAGAACAGAGCTGACGTGGTTTTTGACTCCAGCTTGGTTAAGGTTTTTGTATTTCCTTCATTTTGGTTTCTTCTTTCCGCCCTAGCGTGTGATGTTGTTAGATTGGCGATGTAGGGAAGACGGTTGGTTAGTTAACTGGACGAGGTCGTTCTATTGCAGAGCGTTTTATGGGAGTTTGTTTTGTGTGAAGTTAGAAGAATTTTGAACGACAGAGGAACAGATGGAATCTAACAAAGAGATAATCGAGATAGAACAGAAAACTATTTGTTTCGACACCATCAAATCAATGTAGGCTTTAGGTTCACATCATTCATCGGCAACTTTTTTTGTGATTGGCGATCCATTTGGAGTTTGTTATCCTCGTATGGACCAACAAAGTGATTTTAGTTTCCAAAAGAACTTCTACAAGGAAAATATGTACATGTAGATACCGAATTGCACATATTTTTTTTTATTTTGCTAATTGTTAAAAAAATTCAGGAAGAAGATATCAAAGAAGCAATAGAAGATGCTGGATTTGAGGCTGAGATTATACCTGAAGCTCCTTCAGTTGGAAAGAAGTCGCATGGAGCACTGGTGGGTCAATTTACCATCGGTGGTATGACATGTGCAGCATGTGTGAATTCGGTAGAGACCATTTTAAGAGATCTTCCTGGTGTTAGAAGAGCAGTAGTTGCTTTGGCCACATCATTGGGAGAAGTTGAATATGATCCTACAATTACCAGTAAAGACGACATAGTTAATGCAATTGAGGATGCTGGATTTGAAGCTTCATTTGTACAGAGCAGTGAGCAAGATAAACTTTTACTAGCGGTTGCAGGCATTGCTGGCGAGGTTGATGTACAGTTTTTGGAAGTCATACTTAGCAACTTGAAAGGGGTGCGGCGGTTTCTCTTTGACAGTACATCAGGAACACTTGAGGTTATTTTTGACCCAGAAGTTGTTGGTCCCAGATCCTTAGTGGATGAGATTGAGGGAAGAAGCAACAGAAAATTTAAACTGCATGTTACCAGCCCTTACACAAGGTTAACGTCTAAAGATGTTGAAGAAGCTACGAACATGTTTTGGCTCTTTATCCCCAGTCTGTTTCTCAGTGTACGTGAATATTCTTTCCTCTCAGCTACATGCCTTTCAAATTTTTATGTTTGTTATCCATAGTTCTTAATGTTAACATTACTTCAGATAATTACTTCTCTCACCACGTGATTGAAAATTTTCTTAGTTGGAGATCATATTGCGTTTTGAGTTTGCTTATTTGTGTATCTGATCCCATTACTACAAAAAGAGAAGAGTTTAGTTTATTACAGATTTGCATTTTGTACACATGTACCTAACAGATTTTAACTTGATTCCACCGATGATTTTTTCCTAACATTTGTGATGAACCCTTGTAACATGATTTTTTTTTATTTATTTATTTATTTATTTTTGAAAAACTCCTCTTTTCTGATAATATTTTGATTGTTTCATGGTAATGTTTCTTCCAGGTACTGATCTTTCTTCAACAAGTAATATGTCCTCATATTCCTTTAATCTACTCATTGTTACTCTGGCGCTGTGGACCCTTTCTTATGGATGATTGGTTAAAGTGGGCATTGGTGACTGTTGTGCAATTCATCATTGGAAAGCGCTTTTATGTTGCAGCTGCTAGAGCTCTTCGAAATGGTTCAGCTAACATGGATGTCTTGGTTGCTTTGGGTACCACGGCCTCTTATGTCTATTCTGTTTGTGCACTTCTCTATGGTGCAGTCACCGGATTTTGGTCTCCTACTTATTTTGAAACAAGTGCTATGTTGATAACCTTTGTATTATTGGGAAAGTACTTGGAGTGTCTTGCCAAGGGGAAAACATCAGATGCCATCAAGAAGTTGGTAGAACTTGCTCCTGCAACTGCTTTATTGCTCATCCGGGATAAAGGTACTTGGGTTTCAAGGAATCAATAGTTTTCTGGTTCTCTTTCTTACAGACATTTTAATGAATTACATTCCAGATATTTCAACGTCCTTTAATAAAAAGCTCCAGGTTGAGCATAATGCTAATATATGACCCCTGAACCATCTAGGAGTTATGGATCAAATTCATTTGAATCCATATAATTGAGACATTAAGTATTGTGCTTCTTAACAAAATATTTTAGGATCGAGTTACTTGAGAGATGAATATTGAGGATGAAAAAGGTTGAGATATTTTTTAGCATTAAAAAAGAAAATTGTTTGTTGTCTTCTAGATCGTTGACTGGTTCTAATTTTGTGTTTCTAGGTGGGAATTTGATAGAAGAAAGGGAAATAGATGCTCTGTTAATTCAACCTGGCGACATGTTGAAAGTTCTTCCTGGTACAAAGATTCCAGCGGATGGTGTTGTTAATTGGGGTTCAAGTTATGTTAATGAGAGTATGGTTACTGGAGAATCTGTACCTGTTTTGAAGGAGGTTAACTCCCATGTTATTGGGGGTACAATTAATTTTCATGGAGCTCTTCACATCCAAGCAACGAAAGTAGGATCTGATACAGTTTTGAATCAGATTATTAGTTTGGTTGAGACAGCTCAGATGTCTAAAGCCCCAATCCAGAAGTTTGCTGATTTTGTAAGTTTCATGATGGGTACTTTACTTTTAAATTTAATCTGAGGTCTTCAGTTTTGGAACAAATAGTAGTTTTTTTAGTAAGAGGGGTGCAGGGGTGAATATTTTCATTTTAATCTTTTATTACATGAAGCAAAGTAGAATAGTAAGATATGAGCTCAACAAAAAGATCATGGCTGGATAAGGAAGTTTGTGTCCTAGATTTTACTAGCTTTGAGTTGGAGTGGAAGAGTTACTAGAAATGAAATGCAATGACTAATGAATGAGCTGCTGAAGTCGTCACCCTACATGTAACTTCAGTAAGTCTGAATGAGTGATATTCGTATCCTTATGATGAAGAAACCTAGGGGTTGTTGAGCATGCCTTTTGGTTTATATGCTGTAGAATTTGCATATATGGTGATTTATGAGATCTGATCTTATAGGCAGTATCGTTGAATAGGACATTGTTTTTGGCCTTTCCCTCCTGTAAAACTGTTCTGTTGTCTTAACTTCTTTTTTGCTAACAGTTCTGTTCTGCTTGTTCTTCTTTTCCATGACCAAATATTTTTTTCCATGTAACATGGGGCCTGACCTGTTGATCCATTGATATATTTTCTTTAAATTTTCTCTCTTGTTACAAAGCAAAAAGCACATGGGAGACATATATAGGCTTACCAAAAAAAGCATATATAAGCTCGTCAACTTTTTTCCAAATGAACACCACTGCACATTAAACATTGTAAAACTGATTAGTCGGGCATACATACCTATAGATGTGATGGGTTGGGCATGTTGGAGTCTGCAAATCATCTAGATTCTGTCTTCCACGCTGCAGCACTCTATTTGGACACGTGGGGCTGTCAGAAAATTTGCAAATTTCTTAATTCTGGTGTTAATAGGCTTCTCTTTGGCCCACAGGTAGCAAGTATATTCGTTCCTACCGTTGTTGCTATAGCATTTTGTACGTTATTTGGTTGGTAAGTATGATATCAATGCACTTTAATTATTATCTGAGTTGACAAATTTGCAGTGTGGTTAAGCGTAGGCAAAAACATCATCTAAGATCTGAAGCTTCTGTTGGCATCTGTAGGTATGTTGGAGGAATTCTTGGGGCTTATCCAGCTGAATGGCTCCCAGAAAATGGAAATTACTTCGTATTTTCCCTCATGTTTGCAATAGCAGTGGTAGTTATTGCATGTCCTTGTGCACTAGGCTTGGCCACGCCGACTGCTGTCATGGTTGCTACAGGGGTTGGTGCCAGCAATGGTGTCTTGATCAAAGGAGGAGACGCTTTGGAGAGGGCCCAAAAGGTTAAGTACGTGATTTTTGATAAAACAGGCACACTAACCCAAGGGAGAGCCACCGTCACTACTGCCAAAGTATTCACTGAAATTTCTCGAGGAGATTTTCTTAAGCTGGTTGCTTCAGCAGAGGTGATTTGCAATTTTTTTTTATAGCTTTAATTCATTTTTTGAGTAAAAGATTTTTGTTCATATCTAATGACAGAATGGTTTATAAAACTCAATGACGTATACTTCAAGGATACAAATTAAATATTTTATTATCTGTTGAGAATTGGTTGTGATGAATAATTCTGGTATGTTTCTGTGAACCAACTCAACCATTAACTACTGTTACTCTTTCTTCTGGCTAGGCTAGCAGCGAACACCCTTTGGGAAAAGCTATAGTCGAGTATGCACGACATTTCCATTTCTTCGACGATCCTTCTGCAACAAAAAATGGGGAAAACCAAAGTAGAGAATCTTCTGGATGGCTTTTCGATGTCACAGATTTCTCTGCATTGCCAGGGCAAGGCATCCAGTGCGTTATTGAGGGAAAAAGGATTCTGGTAAGAATTCATTTTACTAGTTGAGGAAATATGAGCGTTGATTTTCTTGTATCCTGGAATATATATTCTAATATTTTGGGGTTCTGCTTCTCAAAAACCTGTTGTCCTAAACAGGTTGGCAACAGGAAGTTGATGAATGAAAATGGAATCTCCATAGCACCTGATGTAGATAATTTCGTTATAGAGCTTGAAGAAAGTGCAAAGACAGGTATTCTTGTTGCATGCAATGATGAATTAATTGGAGTTTTGGGAATAGCGGATCCACTTAAGCGAGAAGCTGCCGTTGTTGTTGAGGGTCTTGTGAAAATGGGTGTTTCTCCAGTCATGGTTACGGGTGATAATTGGAGAACAGCTCGGGCTGTTGCCAAAGAGGTTGGCATAAAATTCTCTCCATATCTCGGTCCGTTAAATACTAATTTAGAGAATTAAGTGATTACACAAGCCTCTCCTGGTAGAACGATTTCATTTAAATGCAAGCTCTAGAAATTAATGTTGGACGCTGAATTTCTTGATGGCCGCTCATAGATCAAAATTTGGTCCATTCATGCTTTTCTTAAATGAGACAAATGTTGTTGTGGTAAAAGTTAATGTTTTTCTGCCAATTTGTTGTGCAGCTTGGTATACAAGATGTGAGGGCAGAAGTAATGCCGGCAGGAAAAGCCGAAGTCATTCACAACTTCCAAAAGGACGGAAGCACAGTTGCAATGGTAGGTGACGGTATCAATGACTCGCCTGCTCTCGCTGCATCTGATATCGGAATCGCAATCGGTGCGGGAACTGATATTGCCATTGAGGCAGCAGACTTCGTCTTGATGAGAAATAATTTAGAAGATGTAATTACAGCCATCGATCTGTCAAGGAAGACTTTCAACCGAATTCGGTTGAATTACGTGTTTGCAATGGCGTACAATGTAATAGCAATTCCTGTTGCTGCCGGAGTCCTGTTTCCTTCTTTGGGGATTAAATTGCCTCCATGGGCAGCCGGTGCATGCATGGCTTTGTCATCTGTAAGTGTCGTTTGCTCTTCTTTACTTCTTAGGAGATACAAAAGGCCAAGACTCACAACAATACTGAAAATAACTGTAGAATAGGAAATGTGTTGGAGTTTTATGATGAAAACGGAAAAAAAAAAAAGAGAAGAAAAGAAGGCAGAGTGTCCCAATTTTTGCGTTGAAATTAGCATACGAATCCCCTTGTAAATGTCAGTTGTATCATAATTTGTCGATGTTCTCTTGTTTGTGTTCTTTCCAAGTAAAATGGTCGGAAGTTTGCAGCTGAATTTGTAAGATGCTGTCTGAATTGGTTGAACTTTCTTTTATCATCTTATTGTCTGACACATAATGAATGAGGAGGAGCAGGTCAAAAACTTGGAAAAGAAGAATTCAAAGTGAGTGTGGTTGAATGGGATGGGAAAGGGATGCTTGTTGAATCAAGTTCAATATCTTGATCAATGTGTTTGAAAATGATCTAAATGCTTTGTTTAATGCAATTGTTTTCTAATTTTTAAATAAATGTTTTGAAGCTTACAAAGTTGCAAACATCAGCAGTGTCCCAAGTCATTCGTTGACTTTGAATTTTCTCACAGTTTGATCCATTATCGGCTCGGACCTTCCGCACGAGAAAACCTTAAATATCAGCTGTACTACCCATATGAAAATCAAGTTATTATTAAGTATTATTCAAGTTTATATGAAAATTCAATCAAAATTAGTATTTTTATTTTTCATTTTTTCCAACAAATCATGATTTAAAAAATAAAACTTTCACCAATTTTAAGCAAGAGAGAGACTCAGTCAAAGTTTGGAATTTGGGGGAAAACATTGACCATCAATTCCCACTTTTCCTTGCACTAATCATTGTCCCAAAAACAAATTTCAGCATTTAAATAATATTTTAAATTACAATATTCGATGTCATTTTTAAGATGATAATGACGTAAAATATGATAAGTAAGAGTGCTAATCGTACTATTCTAATATAGAAAATATAATTAGTCATCGTCTAATAACGAGTCTTTCCCATTTGAAGGGAAATGAATGGTATAATTGAACAATATCAATAGAGATAATGGTTTTGTAATTTTTTTAAAAAATTTTTTAATTATGAATTGGAGTGAGGAAGCGAGACATCATTTCCAAATATTAATTAAAGATGTAGCTTGACCAATATTTTTATAATTATTTGAATTTGAATACATAATTGAAATAATATCGGAGTATATTTGTATATACAATTTACAATAAATGGCACACGAGGAAAAAGGTTGAGTGGCCCCATTCCTCCTCAAGTAAAAAGAAGAAGGGGGAAAGGGTATATATGGAATTACAATTTATTAAAAAAATGGGAAAATTAGGATTAGTTTAAGGGTCAAAATCAGGCGCAGTTACATTAATCGAGAATCTAATCTTCTCACAATATCAAGGCATTGAATTTTATCCTTCTTCTTGACCCTTTAAAATATTAGTTTTTGGAGTTGAGTTCATTTTTGGTAAATATGGGAAATTAATTAAAAAAAAATGGTAGGCATTTATATGAAAGTAATTGATTACTGAAACTAAAATTCATAATTTGGATACAGAAACAATAAAATAAAGTAAAGGGGGTTGGATTAGAGGGTTGGTGGGGGGTAACAAATTGTGAGAAGGAAGCTAAGGTAAGGGTAGCATAGCATTCTTAATTCCCAAGTCATTTTATGTATTCTATATAAATAATAAATATAAATAATTTACCATTTTTATGTCCCCATTGATGTCTACTCACGTAGCTTCCTGGAAGCATCAGTTTCTTCCTCCTCACGCACTCACTCCCAACTCACAAATCTCCTCCATTCTTTCTTTCTTTTTTTTTCTTTTTTTTTTAATTTAATAAAATTATATATATACGCACACATGTTTTCCTCTCAGTTCATCCCATCGCCATTAATGTATTTCATATAATTCATCTCTCTGCTCCATTTATTAAGCTACTTTACACACACACCCACCCACCCACATGTCTATCAGCAGCAGCAGCAGTGATCAGTGGAGGGCCCAATTCTACACCCACGGCGGCGCGCCTTCCTCTACCACTGTCCCACGCGACGCTCCCAATAATAACTCCATTTCCAAGCCCAGACGCCGCTCCAGGGCTTCGCGGAAGGCGCCGACCACGCTGCTCAACGCCAGCACCGCCAATTTCAGGGACTTGGTGCAGCAGTTCACGGGGTTTCATGCCGCAGGCGCCGTCGTGCCTTTCGGCAGCCACAGGGGTCCGGTCAACCTCAGCTTCGGGCAGGCTGGAGATGAGTTCCATAACAACCACCCCTCCGTGATGCTCCCTTTCTCCGATGGGCGCCATTTTCAGCTCCGCGAGACGCCGAGGGAGCACGGGGTTCCCATCCCGCAGGGGAATCGTGGGCTTTCAGGGGCGACGGCGGAACTCATGGAAATTCAAAATCTGATTGATGAGGATTTGAATTACGATCTGGAGGAATTGGGTATGGAGTTCTGTTGTTCCAATGGGAATGGGAATGGGAATGGGAATGGGAATTACGTGGATGGGTACCTCGGTTGAACAGATAAGATTAATTAAGCAATTAAATTCAATTTAAAATCCAAATTGTTGTAATAGTACGAACGAGAAGAAGAGATTAGGGGTAGACCAAATCAGTAGCTTTGCTGCATGCTCCCTCTTAAAATTTATTTTATTTAATCATCTCTTTTGTTTATTTGTTTGTTTCTTTCTGTGAGTCGATTATGGTAAACATCAAACCAAAATTTATGTTTTTTTTTTTACTTTCACTTGCTCTCATTAATATATCACATTTTAACTTTCTCAATTTTATATCCTATTTTTTTTTAAGAAAAGGTTAAATGCGTAAAATACTAAAATAAATGGAGAATTGAAGTTTCAAATGGAAAAGAATAATTGAAGCATGGTTGGTTGGAGTGTTGTGGTCTAAGTCTAAGTGTTGACTTCAACATTGAATTGAGTGACCAAATGAAGGGGCATTTTTAAAACACGAAGGGCCATCGTGTTTTGGGTAACAAACTAATTTTGTGGGAGTCAATGGTAAACCCCCTCCTAATTACTTAATCTTTTGTATTAAAATTAGTGTATTTGGATCGACCAAGTTTCATTTCACGACCTATTTGTGTATTTTGTCCGAACAAGTTTCATTCACGACTCGGACGATGATCCTAAGCCACCATCACCCTTCTCAATCGTTTTTTTTAATTAAGAAAAAACATCATATATATATATCATGCTTTTGAATTTGGTTATAGATACTAATTTTCTAAAAATATTTGGTTAAAATGTGAACAAGTGGTAAGAAGACGTTTTTACCCATTAATTTTTAAATGGTAGCTGCAATATATATATATTGTAGATGATATTAGATTTGCATCTATCAGTTGGCTTCCGTCATTTTAATTGTTTTTTTGGAAATTAAAATCAAACATTTCGAACTTCTGAAATATAATTGAAATCTATCTGAATTATAATTTTTAATTTCTTCATTAAAAAAAAAAAATGTTTATATCTCTTAAGTAATTGAGCGGATATGGGTATTGTTGGGACGAAGTAAGGAAAGGCAAAAGGAAGCATTTTTATGTAAAAATTGTTTGAGGCTATGGAAATAAAAAACCGCGAATTTGGGGTTTTACTTTTAAGGTGCGAACCCGGGAACCTACAAAGCTCCACGGCGTCGACTGGGCAGATTTCAGCTCCATCATGTGGGCAGCCACCGTCTCCTTCCCTTCACTTTCTAACCTCCGGGGACCCATTCCTCTGAATAATCGACTGGACTCTTCAAAGCGCCAATCTTTGAATCTTCGAGCTTCTTTCTCTGATTACCCTCTTGCCAGCAGACTCATGGTTAGAAGTAATTTCACTTCCCTCTTCCTTTCCTCTTCCTCTGCATTTTACGACACCTTTTCCTTGATTTCCTCGATTTCCCATTTGGAAATTCCCCCCCAATTTCTTGTGTTCCCTGTGATGTTGTTGGAGTCCGTTCTTGGCTTGCAATGTGAATTTTTCCGCTTTGATTCATTTTTCTGTTGCTCCTCTTACTTGTTCCTGTTTCTCTCCTTTTGTTTTAGTTTTTTTTGGCTGCTGTCCTGTTTCTTCTTGGCTTTACCCTTTTGTTAATGATGCTATTTTTGTTCCTTTGGCTTATTTTTCAAGTCTTGTTTCTACTGGAAGTTTATGGTGCTGTCTGCCTGTTTGCTTTTACACCAACGATGAGTTTTATACAAACTGAAGAGAATGTACCATGAAAGTTCTGCGTGGTTCATTATAGATGAGCGAGCAAGATAGATATCCAAAGGCATTGAGTTGAAAATTTCCCCATTTTATTAAGGAATGTTTAAGAAGTTGTGAGAAAGAAATTCAACCTACACGAAAAAGGAAGGGAAAGCTGCAAGAAACTACTTCAATCTCAATTAATAATCCCATCAGCTACTAAAATATTATATGGACTGTAAACTTCCAGGCAGTGAGAGAAGACAAGGTCTTTGACCATGTGCCTCTTTATAAAGAAAATCTTTTATTGAATTGATTTTGTTTGAAACTTTTCTTAAATTCACGTCTCTGTGTGAAATTGACTAGAGATGCAAGCTTGTTTTCTTGTTCATGGAAGTTGTAATTCCTTCAAACTTTTAGCATACTCTGTGACTCTATTTGGCCTACACAACTTTAGTTAGATATCACAAGCTTAAAGGGTAGTTTGTTCATCAAGTTTTGATTCCTGGAAATGGGATCGAAAAAGTAAAGCACAATAATGTTGACACCTTAGATGTCCACTTGCATACAGATAAGGATGTTTAGTGCAAGTGATGTGGATTGGATAATAAAGCATTAATGGAATGCTGGAGCTAATGTATTGAGAATTATGTGGACTTTCGCGTTTCAACAAAGATATTTGTTTCTTTTCATCCTACTCCTTTTACTTTTAAGAATAGGGCCAGAAAGGATTAATAATTTATTTGAAATGTAAAGAAAAAAGAAAGAGTTTAAGATTGACTGTGGCTCTTGGTGTCTATCTATAAAACTTATCGACCTCTTCGCATTGCCTTTTCTCGTACTTTCCTGTCAACTTCCTTTCCTCTATTTTTCATGGTATGTGTTGTCTTGCAATATGAATGACTTTCACCTACCATAACGCTGTCGTTTATCCAGGCATCCTTCACTTTTGGACAATGCCTATCCACATTGAGTTCGTTACCGTCTTATCTATTTGTTAACAGTTTTATTTTTCAGTTTTTCCTGTTCTCAATATTGTTTCTCAAGGTAATTGATTATTTATTATGATCACTGAGTTCTGTTTATGCATGGTGTAAGTTAAAAAGAACCTTTCCAAATTGTCTTTCGAAGTAAACTAAAAGAAAAACAGATCTTCAGTACATATTCTTCTTGATGTTTTGTGAAGTCTTTTGGAATCTCAAGATGTCTATATTAAAAAAAAAATGCAGATTTACCATACTCCACCAATGAGAATCGGCTACAAGAAGAATTTTCAAATTTTGGTGAGATTGCTGAAGGTAACTGCATTTCTTTTCTCGTTGAGCGATTAAACTATTATATGATGTCAATTTCCAGCCGAGTCCAATATGCCTTATGATCTTGCTGCTTCACTTATCAACCCATGACAGTGTTATTAGCAAAAGATCGATTAACCAAAACACCAAAAGGTTATGCGTTCATCCAATACACTAGCCAAGACGATGCTATGCTTGCGCTGGAAAATATGGATTGCAAGGTTAAACTTCATCTAGCTCTGTCATTGCCACATGAGGTAACTCATGGTTTAAAGTTAATGTGCTTTCTCTGTCTCTCGAAACCAGAAATTTGATGGAAGGACGATCTATGTGGAACTTGCAAAACCTGGCAGTGGATCTTTTGGAGGATATCCGGTAACCTCTGGACCCCCGAAAGAGCGGCCTATACCTAAATTGGTGCCAGAAGAGGTAGCAGATTGCTGGTATTGATCTTGTTCTTACTGAGATACACAATATAGGACAGAGATGGGTTAACAGTTAATGACAGTTGTGCACAATGAGATCAATCCCAAAGAATCTGTGAGGGTTGAAGTGTTTGCTGTGATGGATTCCTTACATTTATCTTAATAGTTTCAGGCTTTAGATGCTGATGCCATCCTGCAACTTTGATATCTATTTGTGTTTACACTGTTTACGACACTTGATGCGTCTTCTAGCGCATATTGCTGTATGTAGCGTAGCAATTGAGATTATGGATCATGTGGTAATTCATAAAGCAAATACTTTTACTACTCTGTTGTTTTTTGGTCCAAATTCAACGTGTATTATGGTTTTTTAGTCGGTTTGTGGAATGATAATTGAAGCCTCAAGAAGTGTGCCCCATTGACTAAGATTCATAGGTTTTTAGGGACTCCTATAAGAGGTTACACGCTCGAATAAGAAAAGTCCTAGATGTCTCTAAAGTACAGGCGCCAGGGGGGTCCCAGTCCAACCACGCCTACTGCTTCCCCTTGTCTTCTCAAAAAAGGGAGAATTCCAAAGTAGCTTTTATGAACTTTTGCAGCTTCATCAATAGATACGTCTCTACTCTTCCCTCATCAAAACAACACAACGAAAGAAAACAAAAACACCAAAATCTAGTTTTATCCCAAACAAGCCACCTGACTTCAACTAATTTCCTCATCAATCTCAACTCAACTCTTGGGGGATCATTTTTATTGCATACCTGATTCGTTTTTAAGTGTACTGCTTCTTGATCTGTGCAGCTTTAGTTGACATTACACTATGTGATGTATAGAAGTAGCAGAATCCTTGGGGGGCTTCAGCTGATGCCTGCAGGTGGGGCAAGAAGAGTGAGACAGCAGCCACTGGTCTATGCAAGCGACATGGTACCTGTGAGCACAGTTTGGCAACATCCGTAGTTTATCTCCGTTTGAGAAGTCGACGAGGCAGATAGCACAGGCCGAAGTCGGTGAGTCAGAATTCGTGTAAGTTGAAGTTGGGAGAGCAATCATGTCTTGCTTCTTCATGCCCAAGTTCAGTCCTCTTAAAGCCACCCATTGGACTGTCTGTCTGAGGGTGTGATTGGCGCATTGAAGTATGCATGTGAGCATGGTATTTAAACCAAGTGTGCAAACAACGGCGCAAACAATTGCAGCCACAATGACAACGAGGTTGAAGTTGCTGCCTTGTTCTTGATCGTGAGGGTACGCGAAAGATACGCTCGGCAAGGGATTAAAGGAAGGAGTCGGAGAGGAGGAAGGCTCCATGTAAGAAGAACCGAGCATTTTTGCAAGCTGAAATGGCCGAGAAGGAAGCAGCATAAACACAGGTATGGAAGAAGTTGAGATGAAGAAACATAAGAGTTGAAGATGGAGGGTGAGAATGTGATGTGAAGTAGTGGCTCTTTTTTCTTTTGTTTGTGCGCTACAAACAGGAAAGGCAGTCTCATTGCCCCCTCGCTTTCTTTCATCCTTCGCTCCAAAGAAAAACAATCAATTCCGTAGATATCAGTTTGGTTCCATTGGTGAGGGCAAAGGCAATTAAATAAAAATATAATTATAATTTTTAATTTACCTGAAATAAAAAAATAATATTGAAAGTTGGATAGCTTTTACATAATTCAGTATTCTCTCGGCCATATGGGAATTAGGAACAAAGCCTTCTTCTTCTTCTTCTTCTTCTTCTTCTTCTTCCTCCTCCTCTTCTTCTTCCTCGACGCCTCCTCTTCTTCCTCGACGCCTCCTCTTCCCTTGTTCCACTTCCAAATCTCCTAACCTCGACACCATCCCCATTTCTCTCGTCAGAACCTCAAGTCGCTCACCTCTCTCGCGACTGCATTTGAAGAAGCCCCAGTTCGGAACTTCGAAGCCCTAATTCGTGCTCCCAACCTGCCATCTGGTAAGGGTCACTCAATGTTTGTGATTTGCATTTACGAATTATGTACACGGGATTTCTAATCCAGACTGCGTATAAGTGGATGATTCGTCTATCGGATTTGTGTTCTTTTTTCTAGTTTTTACTTCTTTGCTCTCTCTCTGCTTTTTCTCCTTTTTGTTTTATTTCACCTATAAACGAAATCACTGATCTTCAAATCTGTGACCGCGTTACTGCTTTTCCATTTTCATTTGCGCAGGTATCCGCTTGCTGCTGGCATACAGGTTAATAAAGTTTATGAAATCTAATTTGTGAGGGTTTTTGTTTTATGGGTTTAAATTGCGAATAGAAACGTAAATTTCTTTCTAAAATAGCATGTGATTTTATGTTACTTTGTTACACACTTCAAAGTATGTGAACTTACCAGTCTATTTTGCGGCCTGCCCTTAAAATCATATATCTAACAACTTCCTCTTTCCAAACATTGTTGACAAATTGAAGGCACCAATGGCAGGCGTCATTACGAAGTTCTTCATTGCATCACTGTTTATGTGGATAACTCCCATCATATTGTTATATGGTTTTAACCATAATTTGATTCCTGGTAAGATTTATTGGCATAAATACTAGCATCTATTGCTTATGCAAGATTTTTAGCGGTCATCTTTTTCAGTATGTGCAGACTTGTGTTTAATTATGAATCCAAGATACCAGTCTTGTGTTGGACTCACTACCCAATTCAAGAGGAACCAAGAGCTCTCTCTACGCAGTGTACTATTTTCTCAAAGGCACCCTCACACACGCTGCCTACCACACTATTAAAAGCCCACACCAGATTACACTAACTTTCAGAATTGGACCTCCCATTTATGCCCCTCTTGTTATATTGTGATTAGAGGCCTGATACTAACTTACTTCCTCATTGATATAAAGAACCCAGTCTTTTCTAGCTTTCTTTTTATATTCTGATTATTACCAGTAAGTGCATTTTGTTCTTGTCTGGATGGTGTTACCTAAAGGGCATGGTTTGGTATGCCATCTTTACTGCTTCATGGCTACTGGTCGTCAGACGCAATTATTGATTGATGATGCATACGTTTAGGGAATCGTAAAATTTTAATTGCACGCTCATAATAATCCATTTATCTTCCTGTCTGTAAATTTGTTAGTATAGAAACAACTTTTATGTGAAATGTAAAGTATTTCTTAGGAACGTGGAAACCTTGAACCCCCTCGTTTTCCTTCCTGAACTAGGTTAATGTAAACCTCTCTCAATAATGCTTGTCCCTCTTCCTCACTACCTTCTTTACTCATAACTGTTGGTCATTACCAAATCACTCTAACACGACTTCTGATTTGGTTCTTCTAAGATAATGAATTTTGTGTCTAACAAAAGTATTACTTCATATTTGTTTATTATTATCTTTTATTGGCGTTTTGTTCGTTCTTTTAGTTTTGATCTTGTACTTTTTGTTTATTGTCATTAACCTGTCTTTTCTTATTATTTTCTTGCATGCGCGTGATTACATTTCTAAGTAAATACTTTCCTGGACCAGGTTCAACACATTTGAATCCGCATTCTCTTACGCTCTTGAGTGGATTCCTTGCTGTCATATCAGTCAATGTTGTCATTGCCATTTATATTATCATGGCAATGAAAGAACCCTCTAGTAAACATGAACCGGATCCTGCATTTGTTGCCGAGGCAAAAGCTAGTATAAACCAGGCTCCTGGGAAAGCAGAGGACCCCTCACAAGCCAATAATAAGAAGGAAGAATAGGAAATGAGAGAGGGAGGCTCTGAAGAGCTTAACCTTTCCAGGATTTCAGGTGATAATATGTCTCATGTGTGGTCAGACGGCTGCTTGTCAATTGAGACTTGGTTTTTTTTTTTTTTTGCTTTTTTTGCTTCTAATGATGTTATACTTGAAGAGGAGATGTAATATTTGTATTTCTGGCTTCATAGTTAAAACTTTATAACATAATCCTGATGGTTTCATTCTCTTCATAGTCCAAGGAAAGACACCATTTAACAAGAACACCACCTTTGAACATCAGATTTAGAACCTCATCCTTCGGCTACCACCAAGGGTTGGTTTGTAGGACATGCTGTTACTCTAAAATGTGAAAAGCCCTATTTACCCGAATTCATACTCCATAACTAACCAAACCCTCTTGCGATTTAATTAAAAATTTGGGAACCCAAATGGTATAACAACAATACCAATGCAAATAATGTGTAAACCAAACCTAGGAGTTTAAATTATGGATAATCATATTCCCTAAAAAAGAAAAATACGCATATTAGCTACATAAATTATCTCGAAGGCAAATATTGCAATTATACAGCAGATATTTATGGTTGTAAGGATCTTTTTTTATTATTTAAAATTTGTTGACTTCCGGAAAAGATAAATAGCTGACCTGGAGTGTCCATATATATATATATATATATATATATATAAGAAACCATTGATCGAGACGAAAAAAATAAAAAGGAAAAATCGGAAATTGCTGCGAGCGAGTAAAATCAGAGATCGGCGTGAGGGGCTTAATCGAGTCGGGAGACAAAAGAAAACCCCCTCTCGGGATAGGGGTTCCCCCACCAACAAAACCCTAAATCTTCGTGATCTCTGTTCGTTTGATTCCCCGCCTTCTCATTTTTCCAGAATCCACTGCCTTGGGAAGAACTCGTTTCGTTTCGGGATTTGAATTGAAGCGCAACGGTGTGCGTTCTGGTTATGGGGAAGAAGAAGAAGAGGGTTTCGTCTAAGGTATGGTGCTATTATTGCGACAGAGAATTCGACGACGAGAAGATATTGGTGCAGCATCAGAAGGCCAAACACTTCAAGTGCCATGTCTGTCACAAGAAGCTTTCTACTGCTGGTGGTATGGTCATCCACGTTCTTCAGGTTCACAAGGAGTCGGTCACCAAGTATGTAAACTCCTTCCCCCCCTCTCCTTTTCTCTCCTCAACTAGAAGTCTACATTCTACTTTTTACCTTTTTTAGTGTATTCCTCTCTCGCCTTCTTTGTCTGCAAAGATTCGAGGGTATCTTCTGCCTTGCTTAAGCCACTTATTTTCCGACCAGTCACGTTTTTTTTAATTGAACTCATCTTTCTTAATATGTTTGAGTGATGAAATTCTTATTCAACGATATATTTCATTCCAATCGCGATGAATTGTTTCATTGGTGGACTGTATTATATACTTCTCAACGTCGTAGGAATTAATGTGGTAGAGTTCACATTTCTTCCTTCCATAGACTCCCGCATGCGAGATTGTAAGATTTGAACATGGAAGTATATTGAGATATTGTAGTAGGTAGGAAAAGATATACCAGATACACTTGCCCGTCAATGGAGCTTTTGTTTTTCCTAAGACCAAGCACTTGTTTTTTAATTAATTCCTGAACTGGTATATTTTGTGTTGGTCACGTTTATATTCTAACGTTTCTGTTGTTGGTGGTGATCTTGTGAAAGAGTTCCTAATGCAAAACCAGGCAGAGAATCGACAGATATTGAAATATATGGAATGCAAGGAATTCCTCCCGATGTCTTGGCAGCACACTATGGCGAGGACGGTGAGGAATCTATATAACTCATACGTGCACTTGTCTTTATATTTATCTACCTCCATTACTATTAATATCTTACTTCTCTTCCTCTTTCTCTCAGTCTTTCTCATGCATACATATACGTACGTGTAAATAGACATATTAGAAGACAGAGTTTATGGGTCTATTATGTTTGTGTTTTTGCAAGGACAACTCTCTTTTACAAGAAAATATTTTTTTTCCTTTTATTTTCCAAACTGAGATGTGAGTTTGCTAAATCCCCCCTGTTTTTCTTGTCTAATGGGGGACATTTCTCCTGTAAGTTCAGTAAAAGTTAACTTGCCCAATCCCCATCCCCACCTCAACCCTCACCCATAGTATCTCTATGCTCTTTCCTATGATAAATCCTTGACAAATATGGTATCTCAGAGTTTTTTTTTAAAAAAATTTATTGGAGCAGTCTGTGTGCGTATTATTATTTTAAATAATAGAAAACAATAGATAGTTCATTGATTAGATGGAATATACAAAAGAAGAGATCACATCGAAGAAGCTGGAAGTTATCAAAAAAAAGAAAAAAAGTTTCCCCGGAAGTTATGGTTAAAAGTTGAACCAGATCAGTCCTGACCTAAGTACGTTTGTGGTGAGGTATATAAAATTCCAGGAGGTTAGTGGAAGGGACTTGCGTCTATGTTTGGATTGGGAGCAGACTATATTAATTTTTTAATAGGTGACATTCCTCAAACTACATGACCTGTACAGTCCGAGGTCCCAAGGACTAAGGAGTATAATTTGTGTTTTGGTCTTGGAATGATTCATTCTAATTCCCTAAGGAAACTAACCATAAAAAATATCTGAGGATAGGAAACAGAACCTTCTTCATTTAGATAGTGGTTTGAAGAGGAATTATTCTTGGAAGCCACCCAGTAATATCTGAGGATGTTATTGTATGCCCTTTGAATCAGAGGTTCTTCAGAAATAACCTTAGAAATGTGAGACGATGGGACTTGTTGAGATGCAACCCTATCTAATGATGGGTTCAAAATAGCGCGTTCTTGTTGGTGTGAATAAGGGAGGGTGAAGGGGAAAAAGGAAAATATTCATTGTATTCTGTGGACTGAATCATGAATGTTAATAAATGGATGTTTGGTTGGAGGGATATGTGTGTGTGTGTGTGTTTGAGAAAAATAAAGGAATACACAAGGATATTAAGAATGAATATTTTGTTTTTCAAACAAAGTTTTCTATCTGAATAGTATGTAGTACAAACAAAGTGTTTCTTTAGTTAGTTTGTATAAAAATTATGAGAAAAACGACATTTCATAGATGATAGGAAATTGCAAGGCAAGAGGAAAGCCAAACTCCTAGTTGAGGAAGTTGCAAACAAAGTTAAAAATGTAATTATTATCTCCATTCTCTTTTTTTGTACGTGCCACATCCATGTGAAACAAATTCTACTTTAATTTTGATGGCCCTCCTCCCCTCTTCCTAATTTACATTGGTGTGCTAACATGAATTTTTTAAAAAAATGATAGACTATTTGTAAGCATCATGGATTTTTTATACCTTTTGTGAATTTCAATCATCAATTGAATTGTCTCTTATAAAAAAAAAATGATAGACTACGCTTTCATAGGGAAGAAATGAAAGAATACAAAGCAAAAGACCAACATGCATACAAATAAACAACCTAGACTAAACAAACCTGCCAACTAGCCATGCAAAAAGGGACGAACCTGGAAGAATAAGACCTAACAGGTAATTACAAAGATTTGTGGAGACCAATGCTTAGATTGAGATGTTAAACCTGGCTAATGAACGAACCTCCTCGTAAGCTCCCTCCAAAATTCCTAATAATTCTGTTATTCCTTTCAAACCAAAGACCTCAAATGACCAAAAAGAAGCCAACCTGCCACAAAACTTGACACTTATCATGCTAAACTATAAATAATCTTTATGATCCAATATACTTGCTATGCTTAATTACTGATGGTCCTGAATAATCCAGTATTGTTTGATTTTTTTTAAAAAAATACAAATTATGAGGGGAGTGCATGGTATGCTTATTGTTTCTGTTCTCCAAACTTCTCTGCTGAGCTCTTATGCCACATAATGATGAATGTTGTTGTGTTTGTTTCTTATGATTTCTTTTCTTTCTTCTTCTTCTTTTTTTTTTTTTTCTTTTTTTTGAGAGTGGTATTGGAGATAGTGGTATAATTATAGAATTATGGAAATGCTCTTCTTTCTTGTAGAAGAAGAGTCCTTATCAAAGGTGGCCAAAGTGGAGATGCCACCGACTCAGATGGTTGGAGGTGTGGTGCCCGGATCGCTGGGCATTGTATACCCTCCTCAGCCAGGTTTAGCTGCAATTCAACCTATGTAAGTATCTGCCTACCTTTTTTTCTTCCAATCACTATTGCTGCTTAACTTGAAGTTTTTGCATTTGTTTGTGTTAACTTCAGTAAAATGTTGAATTATCAAACAATGTAATTTCTACCAACTACCTTGTTACTGCAGTTATCCTTCGACTGGACAAGCACAGCCTACTGCCTGGCCGGTCCCACCTCGTCCCCAACCTTGGCTCCCTCCAAATTCAGCCGTTTCAATTTCGGCTCCTGCCCCATTGGGCTATGCTCAGCAGCCACTATTTCCTGTGCAGACTGCAAGGCCCCCACTTCCAGTATCATCAACTCCTATGCTCCAGTCTTCACAAATAACACATCCTGGATTGACTTCAACCACTCCTTCAGTTTCTGTATCTCAGCCGTTGTTCCCTGTTGTTAATAATAGCCACGGTCCTACTCAAAGCTCTCCTTTTCCTTCATCTACACTTTCAACAAGCATTCCTTTGACCTCAGCAGCTGATATCAAGGGCTCAGTGACACATCTGGGCACTAACTCCTTTTCTACTATCAGCAATCAGGTTTCAAATGTTCCAGGTGCAACTAATTACTTATATGCAGTCTCTTCTATATGACTTCTCACAAAGCTTGATCCAGTTTGGTTTTATCCCAATGCACTGAATAAGGACAAATATAGTAGTACTTCCAGATGTTTTTTTTGGTATGCAACGGTAATACGTATTCATGTCTGTTGATAATTGAAGTTTGGCCTTTACATAAAGTCATAAACAACAAATCTTAACAAATATAGTAGTACTTCCAGATGTTTTTTTTGGTATGCAACGGTAATACGTATTCATGTCTGTTGATAATTGAAGTTTGGCCTTTACATAAAGTCATAAACAACAAATCTTAAATTTTCTATGTTCGAGCATGGTTACCTCTTGTAAAGGGTTATCCAGTAGTAATTTCAATTTTAAATTTCAATAGGAACTACAATCTATGCATTTCTCCTAATGTAGTTTCAATTACAAACTCTTGCATAAAATTGTAGAAAGTCAGAAGAGCAATTATCTAGTTTTTTTTTTTTTTAAACTACTTAACAGGGTGCCTTATCTGCATTTAATATTGTAGGTGGAATATTAAGCAATTCACACTCCTATGCCTCGGGACCAAATACGGGTGGTCCTTCTATCGGACCACCTCCTGTAATTGCAAATAAGGCTCCTACTCAGCCATCAGCAAACGAAGTATATTTGGTTTGGGATGATGAGGCGATGTCTATGGTAAGTTTTCTTGTGTGCTGATCTACCATGATTTATCTTGAGATTTCCAACCTGGTTTCACTTTCTTATGGTAAACGTGCAGGAGGAAAGAAGAATGTCCTTAACCAAGTATCAGGTGCACGATGAAACTAGCCAGGTAAGTTATACTACAACTTAAATATTTGGAGTTGGTTTCAAGTCTCTAACCATGTGCGGTAGGCTGTACATGTTTCTGTTTTTGGATTCTTTGTAGTATACATGTCGAAGTAAATCTGATTTTTATTTTATTTACACTTTATACAATGTATTTTCTTAGAACCTTGAGCCTGAACTCACTTTTTACCTCGAACTTCATCATCATGTAAATGCTGTTTTATTTAACTGACTTTTTCCAGTTTGCACGCCAAACCACCAATCTTGTGGCATCAAAAGGCTCAAGTAGGTATTTATGTTATCCCACTTACAGTGTGTATAAGGCCTTACCTATTGTTGCATGAATATGGTTTAAGACCGTTGTATATGCAATTCTTCCTTTTGGCTTTTTAATCTATTATTTATGATTCACTCTCCCTATGCGCTTGATGCCTAAGTGTGGGGATTTGGGTGGAACAAGATTATATACCCTACAGATTTTTGCTCATTTTGTAGCATCATTACAATTTATTTTATGATCGATCAGTGAATACGGCTTTGACCAGGTCAGCCTCTTTTGCAATGTTTGGCACCTCTTACATAGGACTCAACCATATGATTTGGCGATGGCATCATTTCTATAATTTCTGTCTAATCATGTTGTGTCGTATTCTTGGTTTCAGATGAGTTCAATTGATGCAGCCATAGACAAACGAATCTTGGAAAGCAGGCTTGCTGGCCGAATGCCACATTTTAATTGAAGGCTCCTCCATTGGTCTGTGGCAGTTGGTTTCAGAAGAAGCTGTGGAATTTGCAAGTCACCAGGCAATGTTGATATTGTTCACAGATTGAGCAACTTCAACATAAACATCTACATTGAATTCAATGCATTGCCAGAAATTGCGTAGGGAGAGTACAACAGAGTTTTCTTTTTCCTATCTATGTTGTCAATTATTGAAAGGTGATTTAAATGAGGGAGTTCTTCATTTCTTTTCTTTTCTTTTCTTTTCTTTTCTGTAATTTAAACCTCTTTGTACCCATTTTTTCCTTAGTAGAGTTTTTGAGTTTAGAGAAAGATTTGCATCTTCGGCCTTGGAAGATAACTCCATCTTCCTTTCTGTATTTCGTTGGTTCTCTACTCTTCCCTCTGCTGTGTTGGAAAGGAAACATGATTCCTTCAATATTCAATTTTAGCAAAATAATAATAATAAGAGGAAGAAGAAGAAAAGAACAGTATACAAATTCATAAGAACTCTATGATAATGTTTTATTATTTAGTTAGCAAGAAATAATTTTATTTTTCAAATATAATATTTGAAGCGGCAATTTATTAGAGGATTTAAAATTGAAGTACTTGAGTTTAAAAGTTGAAATATATTTAAAAGAAAAAAAAAATTAGTTGAAATTGGATAAAATTTTTTGCAAAATTGTTTTTTTTCCCCCTATATATGTACTATATAAACAAATGAAATGAAACCACCGCTAGTTGTGGGACACCATCACCGAACCTCTAAACCCCCAAAACCCCAACTGCTGCGACCCGAGCCAACCCTTCTGCTTTGGTTGTTCATATCATTGCGCCGCTCTCCCTCGCTCTCTTCATCAACCTTCTTTCCTTCATGCTTTGTATGAGGATTTAAGATGAACGCTTTAAGGGCTCTGAGAATAGCCACGACGATTTCTGCTCGATCCCACCAGACTTTCCTCATAAATCCATTGTTTTCCCATCGATGTTACTCTGCCCAACCTGAGCAAGACGATTCGAATCACAACCCTACTTTCTCGGACACTGAAAATGCCCCGGATTCTGTATTCGATAGTTCGCAGTTCACTATTCCAAACATGGATTCGTGTACTAAAACTGAGTCTCACTCCCCTGCAGAATCCACTTGGGATAAAAAATATAGGGCAAGAGCCGACAAACTGATATTTGGGGAAGAATCCGAGGGAGTAAAATACAAGATAATGGAGGAGGAGGAGGAAAGGAGACGGAGAGTGCTTGCCAAGGCTCTGCTTGAGGCGGCGTTGGAAACTGCTGACGATCAGGAAGAAGATGACGAGAGAACGGTGAAGGAGGAGGACCAGAAGTCCTTGGCTGTTGGGATAATTGGAGCACCAAACGCTGGCAAGTCCGCGTTGACAAACTTTATGGTTCGTTCTTTAAGCTTTCACTCCTTTGGCCCGCACAACTGATCTAACTTTTATGACCAGTTCATTTTTCGTATGATTTTTTGAAACCTATAGTCGCTTAGAGCATTCAAGAAGATTTTTTTTTTTTTTTTAATTTTTTTTTTTTTTCAGATGCTCAGATGAACTAGTACTAAAACTGCTAATTTGATAAAACTTCGTTTTTTGCAAGATTGTTGGATTCGTGAAAAATTTTAGGGTTGTTATTCTTTCTTTCAAGCTTTGCATACTAAACCAATTATTGTCGTTCCCTGAACTGAAAAACTGCCTTTTTCCCCTTTTTAGTCTGAAATTTTTCGTTTCTTCATTTTTTAACTTTGCTTAATATAAAGGTGGTTATGTGGAAGCAGTCAGCTTGTATTGACTATCACATAAGAGATTGTTAGAAGTGATTCGGTTATGTTTTTTTTTTTTTTTTTTTTTTTTTTTTTTTTTTTTGTGTAGGTGGGAACTAAAGTTGNGTTTCACGGAAGACAAATACCACTACTCACGAAGTCCTAGGAATAATGACCAAAGGAAATACCCAAATTGTATGTATCACATTTTTGTGAGGAAATGTTGCTTTGTTCTGTGTTTTCTCATTGCTAGATAGCTAATTTGGGCTTTTCTTGATTCGTTATGCCAATTCAGTGTTTCTTCGACACACCAGGGCTCATGTTAAAGAGTAAGGGACTTCCTTATAAAGATATGAAAGTGCGTGTGCAAAGTGCTTGGAGTTCAGTTCAACTTTATGATGTGTTGATAGTTATTTTTGACGTCCATAGACATCTTACAAGGTTAGTAGTAATTTCTCCTGGTCTCAAATGTTAGAATATAGGTTTCTCAAATAAGAGGCTTGACAACCATAGGCTTTACAAGTTTTCCTATTTTTCTTTTATTGTGCTAGTCTTGTGGTCAACTCTAATGGTT
The DNA here is from genome assembly GCF_002738345.1 of Cucurbita maxima. NCBI lineage: Eukaryota > Viridiplantae > Streptophyta > Magnoliopsida > Cucurbitales > Cucurbitaceae > Cucurbita > Cucurbita maxima. Next base: position 200,499 of record NW_019272020.1, read on the forward strand.
TAGCAGTTATCTCTTTGATTTTCTATAGGCCTGATTCAAGGGTGGTAGGATTAATCAAACGAATGGGAGCTTCATCACAACCAAAGCAGAAGCGAATATTATGTATGAACAAAGTTGATTTAGTCGAAAACAAGAAAGACTTGTTAACAGTTGCAGAACAATTTAAAGATCTTCCCGGATACGAAAGGTATTATTGGTTCTTGTTTAGAACGTTGACTCGCTTAGAGGTATTTGAGCATTTGTTTTCACTAACAGAGCAAGCTCCGTATAGGTACTTCATGATCTCAGGGCTAAAGGGAGCTGGAGTAAAAGATCTTTCAAAATACTTAATAGAACAGGCATGTCTCCTATTTTGTTTCACTACTGTTATTCAGAGGAATATGTCTGTCGAGGATTTTTCACTTGATTAATAAATATTCCAAATGGTCTTAAACTCATCGTTGCTTGAAAGAGTTAATCTATAGGTTTAAATCCTATTTTAGTCCCTGGAATTTTAGATTTGTTCCATTTTGGTTCTTAAACTTTCAAGAGGTATATTTTGGGTCTGAACTTTCAAAAATGTATATTTTGGTCCTTGAACTTTCAATTTCGTTCCATTTTTATCCTTGTGCTTTTAAAATGTATATTTTAGTCTCTAAAAGGTTTTAAAAATAATTATTTTGGTCCTTATTTGTATTTCATTTTTAACAAAGTCATTATGTACTAACATGTTATTACGAATGTGATTTCAAGCATATCAGATACAAGTCTTAGGCAAGTGAAAATTAGATGGAAAAATAATATAACATGGACCGAAGTTGTTGTTTCTAAAATGTTTGTGACTAAAATAAACATCTATAAAAATTTAGGGACCAAAATATAGTTCTAGAATCAAAATAAATATTTTGAAAGTTTTGGGATTAAAATGAAACCAAATTTGAAGTTTAGGGATCAAAATAGATTTACATTTGTGATTTGATGTTTTCACAAGTTTGATGATGATGCTAAGCTTATGATACGAGAAAAACTACAAAAGTTGCGCATGGGCTCTAGGGGCTGTTACAATCACACCTTCAGATTTTCAATTTGATTAATCAACACCTGAACTATTTATGGATTTTCAATTTCAATGCAACAATTTCTTAGGTATTAAAGGTGATTGGTCAAATTGAAACATTGGGGTTGTGAATGTTACAACTCCTATAGTTTAAAGGTGGTTGTATCAATTTTTTCCATCTTTTATTGTCATCAGCCAGCTAATTATTCTGTTCACTCAGCTTATACCTGCATCTAAACCTGCTTTCCCCCTCCCTTTTTAGGCAGTCAAAAGACCTTGGGATGAAGATCCATACACTATGAATGAAGAAATGATGAAGAACATATCACTTGAAGTTGTTCGGGAGCGGTTGTTAGACCATGTGCATCAGGTAGTCATTACTATTTTATTTTTATCTGAGCTGGCCAAGAAATTCTTTTTTATTCATGAACTTTGCTTCTATTTTCAGGAAATTCCTTATGGAATCGAACATCGCCTGGTTGATTGGAAAGAATTTCGAGACGGTTCTCTTAGGATTGAGCAACACTTGATCACTAATAAACCAAGTCAGCGCAAAATTCTTGTGGGAAAAAATGGCTGCAAAATTGGGTAAGTAATATTACTAAAATGTTTACTTTTGCAAACCAGATGATATAAGTAACTTAAGTGTTTTTTCATATACAATTTAAAAGATTTTTCTCTAAAACCAGGAAATAATGAGAAATTACGAGTGATTTTGAAATAGTTAAGTTACTTTTGTCGTGTTTAGAATCACTATGGAATTTGTCTGAAAATTTTGTTTAAAAGTGTAAAATAAAATATTAAATTGCTTTTGAATGATTAAAAGCATGTTTGTTTTATTCAAAATCACTCTCCAGTTTTCCCGAAAATTAGAATTGATATTATTTATTTTGATCTAACTGGAAACATATAATCTTCCATCTAATGAGCTTTGATCTTTTGTAATCTTCTTTGCCTTTTGAATTGGGAGGATGTCTGTACTTCTCTCACATTTTGCATTCATTTAATTTTTTAATACATTTATTTGTTTTGCATAAAGTCGAAATATTAATCTTTAGTTTCTAATGTTCCTCTACGGATTCAACTGAGTTTATACAACAATTCAATTTCGAGCATGGAAATTTAAGTCGTTCAATTTCACAATTTCAGGAGAATAGGTATTGAAGCAAATGAAGAGCTAAGGTCTATCTTCAAGAAACAAGTGCATCTCATCCTCCAAGTTAGACTTAAATGATGCATCTGTCTATCTATAGTTCCCCTATGTTCATATAGAGAATTGTTTGTCGGTTATCTTAGAAATGCAGATATCTTCCCCGCTATAATTTATAGTGGACGTGAAGATGAAGGCTTCAGAGCTTGGAATCAGTTTATTATTTTTAAAAGGGTTGAAATGCATTTTGATGAAGAGAAGAATTTGACATCGTGCATGAAGCCCATGAGAAGTGAGAGCGAGAATTAAGAACTTTTTTGGAAGGTTATCGCTTTCAATCTACAATTCTAGTTTTGTTTTTCATAATTTTGTTGAAATAAGTTTTTTTTTTTTTTTTTTTTTTTTTTTTTTTTTTTTTTTTTTTTTTTTTTTTTTTTTTTGTGTGTTTATTATATTGCTGTAACTTTAAGCATAATGCCAAGGTGTTTCAATTTCTAAATGAAGAAAGGCATCTTCGCATTGGTACCCAACAACAAACTAGGATGAAATCTCGTCTATTTCTTTGGAAGATATTCTCTGAACTTTTGCAGCTCAAGGAGGGTTATTATTTGGTAGCCTTTTTATACTCTCTTTTTTTTCTTTGGTTATGATCTTAAAACTGAAATTAGGATACACATTGTGTGTTATTTCTTCATATTATTCTTCTTAAACAAACTTTTTTTTAATCTTCTTTCTCACCTTATTCTTCAATTTAAGGATTCAAAATCCCAAGAATATAAGTCATGGCCATACGTGTCTCTACGCAAACATGGAAATTCGAATCATGAAAATTGTCGGGTAATAGGACAAGGGCATCGTCATAACACTGAGATTTAACGGTCATGAAGAGGACAGCAAGTAATGATGGGGTCATGCATCTGAGGACCATGTCTTTTGCCGTAATCTGGTAATGGTCAAGCCACCTACTCCAAAGCCATCCATTATAGCGTTTGCTGAAGGGAACTCAGCTCGTGATGTCAAACTACAAAAAATAAAGACCGGGAAGTTAGGAAGCGTGCATGTGGTCGTTACGTTGCAACTAGAAATTGCAGATTATGTTGATTGCTAAAATCGACATTGACAGTAGTCTTTTTTTATCCAAGTCCAACTTGAGCAAAATGTTTCCTGCCAAGCCCTGACGCATGATTAGGAACAAAATTGACAAGTTATATCATCAAGGATTCTAGCTTTTAGACAAATGTAGTGCCACTTTCTTGATATATCGTAATGATTTGGTAAAGAGACTCGTGGGAGGAACCAGATTGAAAGTACAGCTTTTCATACGAAGCATGAAAGTGATTAGGTTACTTAAAGATAGAAAGACAAGTGCTCTGATCTGTCAACTATGGGTCCTTTCTATATTCAATCTAATGCTCAAGTCTAAAAATTTCAATTCTTGATGTTATCTTGACGCAGATAGATTCTTAACTTCATGCTATCAAGGAAGAGGAAGGAGAAAAGAGGATGACATTCAGGAAAGACCCTAAATGCTTCCACAGCTGTATTCCCGAGTCTTTGGGTTCCTACCTTGAACCAACTTCCGGGGTCCAATTTTTCTCCTGCTGAAAACTTGATTAATTCTAATAAAGCAGGTATTAAGACCTAATTTGTCCTATAAGACACTCTAAAAGTGCCTGCATACTAATCCCCGAGATGTAAACTTACAATAATCAGGGAGAAAAAAAAAAGTGAAATCTAATTTGAGAATCTAGATTGGGGATTACCTGCTACGGAGCACAATACGCGGCATGCCTATTCGCTCAGCTCCATCAACCCCAGACTGGGTTCCTGCAATAAGGATGCAATTGGAAACAGGTATGTCCGCAAGTTCTGCTCCAGCACGCAATGCACATATGATCTTGTCCAAACTAAGAAAAACACACAATGATATTAACTAACGCACACGATATTGCTTTCTGTAAACATATATAATATTAAACATTGTTGTCAGATAAACCAGCAATCCAATTATTTAAAATAAATTTCCAAGAATAGTGCATATATCATGACAGCTGCAATCATAGGATTCTTAGAATTTGAAAATAAACCACATAACCAAGCTTCTAAAAGCGTCCCATGAATACTACAAAGAAGATACATGTGCATTTACGTGTAAGTTTATAAGATTGAAAAGCATGCACAATACATATTTTCGTGCAGAGGAAAAGTATGAGAAGGGTCTCCAAGAACCGCAACATATCTTTTTTTATAACCATAAGTCAATTGAACCATTGGACTATTTCTATTACTTCTATTACAATTCCATTGTTTGCATTGTCTTCTAACATTCTTTAATAATCATTAGTGAACAGTTTGTACAACAGAAGGCGAAAGAAGCTATGAAACTAAGCTAAAAAGGAGAGGATGAAAGGTTGGTCAATTTTACTTGGTAGCTTCCTCCCCATTTCATGAGACCAGGTACCAGTACTGGCAAGCTGTAAGAATACAGGACCTTCTCTCTTCTTAAACTCTATATAACTCCTCAAAAATTGGCCAACCAAGCTAAATTACAAATGAACTTCTGTGTGTGTGTGTGTGTGTGAATAGGTTAGAAAGAATATGGACGCCAATAATCCACTTCCTTTTTAAAAAGTCATGCAAATCAATGCTTAGAAGCCTTGAGGCTTGAAGTATCAAATGATTGATGGCCCTACATTTCATGGCGGTCAGCCGGCCATTAACATGAAAATTATAACTATTAACAACAATAACAATAATGATACAAAGATAAAAGCAAACCATAGTACACATTCACATCAACTTAATTTTAAAAACGGAATGACCTTTCAGATGAGGTAGTATTTATCTCGACGCTCAACTTCAGCGCAGATGCAACTTTCTCGGCAATCCTTTGTTTCTCCGCAGAAGCTAACCCATCAAGCAAGAATACAGCCCTTCAGTATCCAACCTTCAATATTTAAATTTGGAGTGACAGAAAGCATGTCAACCAACATGGAAAAAGGACTACCTGCTTTCATTGCTTCCTTAGCTAGTTGCTCGTCCAAACCTGAATGCTTTGCTTGACCACGCACAACTTCACTGTATAAACTCTGTCTTGTCTCCTCATTCCCAACAATCTTTACTTTGGATATTCTCTCAGGTCCAAGCTTATTAATGATAGATCTAACAATTAAGAAACACATTGGAAATATTAGCTTTAACATTCATATTGTAAAATTAAAAGAAAAAACAAACAAACAAATTACAATGACTCATGATATTGTGAGAAAATGACTTTTAATCCAACATTAAAAAAAAATGTTTTTAACTGTGGTATATAACTTTAACATTAACATGAATATACCTAGCAATTTCTTCTCCACTTTTGCTGTAGGCTGTGAGAATAATCACAGGTATTCCCTCGTTATATGCATTGTCAATGAAACTGCAGAAATGAAATGTAGCTCCACTTAATAAAGAAACAATCAAGAGATTGATTTGTAAATTGATACACTTTGACAATTGACTCATGATATCAACTATTATTGCAAGTGTTATCTCATTCGAAGTGAAAAGCAGCAAGCAACAAGTTAACATGCATAGCATGACATTAAGCAATATCTGAAACTGTGCCTGAAATTGTACCTTCCCTTACAAAGCTCCTAACATTTATAGATTGGTAAACGACCAATGAGTTTCTAAGGAGAGTTAATTTTCCCACTTTTCATAACATTTCAAGGATAAAATCCTTACATTTCCTAGAATTTCATGAAGCAATTTCATTTCATGATGATCTTGATCAGATTAAGCTATGCTAGCTAATATGCCTGCCTATTTTATCTCTATCTTCTGATGCTGCAGCCAATAAGTTTGAGGAGCTAACTAGGACTTCTTCAGAAAGATCCAAGTCTTGCATGTTGTGGTCATTTGAAGTAAATGAGCATTATAGAATCAGGCTTCTTCCATTTGGAAGTATATTAAAAATGGGAAGCCCATATAAAAAAGATTTAGACAAATCAGCAACTAAATGAGCATTATTGCTTCTGAACCATGGATCACATAGCCTTGCGTAACTCAAAAAAAAAAAAAAAAAAACCAAATGAGCAAGAAAATCAAAACAATATAACACGATAACAGAAAGATTACTACAACCATTAAATGGTCAATTTCCCAACACGGCATCCAAACATCATAGCAAACCAATTTATTTCCACTCTGACAAGAAATAGAGGCATTCAAATTAGAAATAGGTGGACTAATTAAACAATACAGATGACGTAACAGAAATTCCCATGAACCATTCAACCAGTATTCAGTTAGGAGCACTTACTCTTCAACTCCAGGCCGTAAAGGTAAACTTTGTGAAACCATCAATTCATCTGATGCATTTTTCTGCCAATAATGGATCAAAAAAATGTTCCATCATATTTTTTTAAAAAAAAATTATACGAGATAGAGAAGAAAAAAAACATTGTTTTAGCATCAATTTAAATTTTAATACTCACAAGAGGAATGCCATAACAAATGAATACAACGTATAACAAAAGAAGTATATTCTACAAAAATAGTTAGAGACGGAGAGGGGCAGGTGGGGGCATGCATACAAACTTAAGCACCAGAAGATATCAACAAAGAATAAGACCTAGACGTGACTGGCTAATCCAGACAAATTCACTTGTTCTTCATTGTAAATAGACTCAATACATAGTAAAATTGTAAGCATTTGTATTCAACTCCAATCTCAACTAGATCCTAGATTCGTGTTTGAGATCACTAATTCAGGTCCTCTCTTCATAAGGAAAGATGCCTTTTTTTTTTTTTTTGGATAAATGGGAGTCAGAGCTTTGCTCCCCTATACCCGGGGGCACCCGCACCCACCCCTAGGTCCAAACCTGGGAAACATAAGGGGTTTGTGGCATTAAGCTCATCCAAGGGTTCGAATTTGGGGGCAGAAAGATGCCATCTTAGGAAGTAGTTTAGAAAGGAATAAATACAAGATAGTTTTAGGAAAGGGATAGAGAGGTCCTGTATATTTGGGAGTGAGTCAAGATTATCAAGGCTAGATGTTTGTTTTTTACAAAGAAGTTATTTAATTATCCAATTTTTTTTTATCATTTCATCCAATTAAAAGCTTTTGCCAAGAAATGCATGGATGTCAGAAATTGAAAGGATGGAAAATCCTCATCGCAAGCTTTGTAACTACTAACATTTCAATACAATTTAAGTTATTTCCAAAGACATGTCAAAGAAGGGAGACAAGATTAACCTAATGGTTAAACCCTTCTCTCGTGAGGAGAAGAGAAAACTTTAAGACATATAGATAAATTTTACAGAACTCGAAGCTTCTGAATACAAGCAAGTATCTGCAAGAGAAAGAATAGTTATGCACTTCTCTTTGAATTAACTGCCCGAGGGAACCTACAATCAAGCGCCTAAGCAATAACTGCCAGATATCTCATGCATATATGGTTAACAGAATTACCTTTTCTCGCAGAACACTTTTAATAAATGATTCCTTCTCATTTGTTGGTAGTGAAGTCGGCCAACCAATCTGCAATGAAGAAAGACTTCGACTGACTGAAAAATGTATTTCATACCCAAGGGAAAAGAAGCAGTGACCAAAAATACTAGGTCAGAATCTCAAAACAAGAAAAGAAACTCACACGGTTAAAATACATAATTAGCATTCGTTCCTCATTAGCAGCATTCTTCCTGTGAAAGAAATTGAAAAGATTTTCAATAATCTTGACTCACGATAGTGATAGAGCCTTAGCTTGATTACGCTATGCCAAGTAGGGTTCCGGAACATGTTGATTTCTTCTTCTCAATGATCTTTTAATTCGTACTGCAAAGTGGCTGATAACCTTTTCTCTATTTTCCTTGATCATCTATTTGAAGACGAGGAAAAACTTCTTTGGCTCAAACTTTATCAAAAATTTTTGTGGTGATTGGATAGAAACCTCAAATTGTTTGTAGAATTTTTTAATCTTTTATGGACACCCTCTTTGTTACAGCTTCTTGGTGTAGGCTTTATAGAGTTTTGTAATAATTCTCCTCTAAATGATATTTTGACTAATTGGAGGGCTTTCATGTAACCTCCCGTGGCTCAAGGGTCACCTTTCCTCCCTTTTTCCTTGTATATTTCATTGATCTACAAATACCTTGTTCCTTGATTTTATAAACATCCGAGAGGTCTGTATCTCTCCTAAACTAAGCTTAAAGTCCACCAACTTCAACATCATATGGTCAGAAAAGCAAAGACGCCTAAATTTTGTTAAATTGAATAAATCAGACTGGAACTGTACAAAAAAAAGTGAATAAATTTTTAAGATGCTAAATTTATCATATATTCATTTTGAAAACAAATATGAGCACAATGGCATTCGTTCAAAATATAGGTAGATTAGATCGTATCAGCAAGAGCTAAACCTGACAAGGTCTGAATATACAGGATCAGTCCAATTTGCACAGTCAAGTCCAAGCTTCCGAAATGCTGCCAGCACAAAGTTAGATAATGATCATCCAAAACACATAAATCGAAATTAACTATAGAATTTAGATTTGTTAATGAAATAGTATGAAAAGATTAGCACCCTCATTGAAAGCTTGGCGATTAGTTGAGCGATATGCATCCACAAGGACTCTGGAAGGAACGGAAAAAAAGAGTTAAAAGGGAAGAAACTCCAAACCTACCAGACTCATGAAACATTACAAAATTGGAGAGCATAAAATATTGATTGTTTATTAGGTCAAATCACCTAGACAATATTGTCCAACGACCCAAACTCAAATCAATGCAGCCTATTGCCTCCCTGGCAACATTGCGTTCACACTATGCTTCTTTTTTTCTTTTCTTTTTTTCTTTAACTTCTTTTCTCAAAATTTTGTCTTTCTTTCTCTAGTTTAATCAAATATCCGCAGAAGCTTTTATGAGCAACACAATCATCACAACTCATAAGGAACTTAGTACGTATTCAAAGATGTTGTAAAACAATAAGTTAGTGATCCAGAGTTATGGTTTGAAAGGGAAAGACCTTCTTGGTCTACTTTAACAGCTGGACATGGACAAGGGCCCGTTTGAAGTGATTGGTAGGTTGAAGGGAACAAGGCCACAGTCTAAGATGAGTGATTTGGTACTTGGTTCCTCTTGGTGAAAGCTTATAAGATCTGGTTGTTCATCTTTCATATATAGTTATTTCACCGATGTGAAGGGGCGAGGGGTAGTTAAAACTGCCAGTTAATCCTAACGTAGTCCAATCATTTTTCAGGTCTGAATCAGATTCTCTCTTTCCTAAAAATAATTATTATTATTATAAATAAATAAATAAATCAGAGATATTTCCCACTTTGTGATTCTTTAACATTTATGTACTGTTTATGATGGTTACGTTGCCTCTATTGATGCAAGTATTTTCCTGGAAATGAATTCTATCATCTTTTCTTTCGTTTAGATCTACAAATGAGGGAAGACAACCAAACTGCCAGTTTCCATACTTGGGCCGTTCGAAAGATCGTAGGTCCAATAATTTAGAGTCCTGTCTACCGATTTTCTGATGGTGTCCTATAATGGCCTAAAATTTTCTTGATTCAACATGCCAACAAGATAAAAGATGAGCTTGGTTAGGAACGTGATAAAACTAAAGAGCGTAAGGAATTCAAACTGCAAAAAGTAAACACATTGATTTAGAAATCTAAAGGCACATTGGTCGGGTAAAAATGGTGGAATAAATCGTCATAATTCAAGCATCTGATAGACTTGACCTAAACAGCGTCCACCTTAAGAAAGTTTGTAAAAATAATAATGGTAATATTACAGATGACACCATAAAGCTATAAACAAAAACAGTTTCGCGAACTTAAAACAGAAGTCGAACTGAGAACGACGAGTGTTACGGCGTCAATACGTTCTTGAAATTAAACACTATCTAGGTATTTGTCTAGTACTTATCCATAAAGAGAAGAAACGTATTCGGATAAAAAAAAAAAAAATCGAACCAGCAATAATAAGTAAAGAGATTGAATGCATGGAATTAAAAGACAATTGTAGGAATCACCCTTCAACTTCGAGAAGAACCGCGAGTTCTTGGGATGAATAGTTGTTAGAACGGCTGGTAGTGCTGAGAGCAACTGGTGTCCTGATTCGTAAACTCTTCCCAGTGGAGGTAAAGCTTCTCGAGAAAACAGAGAGATGTGGAGAAGAGGGATGGAATCTGGTTGTTGGCAGATTAAGTCCGGCATGGGAGTAGAAGCAATTGCAAGATGTGGTTCTTTTGATAGGATGAGTATAGAGCGTGGAGCAGGAGGTTATTTCCATGGCGGTTGTTGAAGGATTTAGACCACAGCTCCAATGACCTCCTCCCGCTGATTTCACCACTGTTTTTCCCCCTCGCTAAAAGGATGCGTCCACATCCGCAACTGAAGTTATCGGAAATAAACAAATATGCTGAAAATATCTTTGACCTCTGTTGTTTACTTGGAACCAATTTTGGCTTAGATATTGTTTAAAAAAATTGTACTTATTTTATCGCTATTAATTATTTTAAAACAATAAACTCATAGTGTACTCCATCTTTGTAGAGTAACTATGATTTAGTTTATGATGAGTTTAATCGCTATTTGTATAAATTTGTAATGGTTGAGTTGGTAAATTTTAATATATCATTTATTTATTTATTTATTTTTACAAATTAATATATATAATAAAAAAAAATAGCATTTAAATTAATTATTGATTTCTCTGTTTGTAACATCTGGGTTAATTTTGGATTTAAGGAACATACTAGAAGGGAAAATAAAAAAAGCCCCATAGAAATCTCGACCCAAAAACATAACTTATGACCCAATCATACGAAAATTTACCCAAAGGCTCCGTTGTTTGCCTTAGCCTATGTAGGGCCGATGTAAACTTTTCAATCTCGTGCAACCTTAGCTAGCGAAGTTTTTGTGTTATGTGTGTAGTCGGTTATTTGTTATTTATAAGACAATATTTGGTAGCATTGTTTTTTTACACATGTGTGAAGTCTATTTGTAAATGATGAAAGTAGCAGCACCGATATGTCAACCGAATAGTTGGCTAAAGTTTTACATTCTCTACGACGATAAATCACTCGGATCAATTTTGTAATCAAGTTGGTAAGTTATAATATATTATGTTACCTATGCATTGTTCAACAAGTTTTTCGAGAGGTGACTTCTTTTGCTTGCTTGTTACACGAGTTATCTTCCAAAGGAGATGAATTAATCTTCTCCATCAAAGACTTATTACAGAGACCCCGATACTAACGACAAAAATAATTTGCACTAAAGGAGGTAAAAAAATACAGGCCTGTCTCTAGAGAAACACAACACGGAAGATAGCTTTTATATTTAATACACGTCGAAATATATTCCAAAATCTCACTCCTAACCTTGTATGTGCAGCTTCAAAACGACGCTTATTTACATAGACGTTTATGGATAAAAAAACAAGAGTTACCCTCATGTATTGACGTGCAACCATAATCTCGTATAAGTTAGAAACAAGTGAAACCTTGCACATAGGTAATAATTGACTATATTACATTGATACAACAACATTATAAAAATAATCAAAGAGAAAATGAAGGCCACGTTAGGTCTACAATAAATGTAGAAATACAAGAAGGTCTAACGATATCTCGTTTGTACTGTAGTGTGAGTATGTCAATTAACTCATACAAATATTTTGATAAACATACAAAAATAAATCATATCATAAAGCATCGATATTGACCCGCCACTTATTTTAGTCGCATGCCTTTATTATTAGTTATTTAAAGTTACTGGCCAACTTATATTTATCTTTGTATTACATCATTGTGGAAGAGTTTTGTCCAATAATTTTATTATACCATTTCTAAATTTAAGAATTATACGTAGTTGAAAATGACCCAAAATTGATAATTATAAAAAAGTAGAGATAATTTGATGATAGTTTTAAATTTTAATATGATTTTTAAGTATTAACGTGAATATCAACATCATTGATGATACCTATTCATTAGTTTAAGACGGTAAGGCCTTTTAACTTTATGTTTATTGCACAAAAAAAAAGAAAAATTTAGATAAGATCAAACATAATAATAATAATATTATTATTTGAACGGAAAGTGGGAAAGTTTTTAAATTAAAACAAAGAACTCAACACGTACGCATAATTCGGGCGTATTTAATATAGTCAAGAAAAAAGTGGAAATAATAAATATAAGACAACGGTCAATCACGTCACATGCAGCAAAGGAGGCAAACCAGTTATGTGATTTAAAAAAAAAAAAAAAATATTCGTTACTAACTTACCATATCAACTCAAGTCAGTTTAATTTTTTGAAATTAATTTTCTAAAAAATAAAATAAACTATTAAATATAAATATAAATTTGATGTGAAATAAAATATTAAAATTGTACTTGATAGATAAAAAAAAAAAAAAAAAGAAAGTTGGGAGATTAAATCAGTAATTTAAAATTTTATTTTTAAAATTTGAGGTGTGTTTATTTGAAAAATGGGCATTTGGGAACATTTCCAGGCTTTGAAAATGCCCGCGGACGGATTTAAATAATCTGAATTAGTGCAAAAAGAAAATCGAGCGGGCAGTTCCATTGGATCACTATCCGCTCCCCAGCTACTCTCACTATAGTCTTGTTTATAGCTTTGTTTCGGACCCCACTGCGGACCCTACAATTTGAACCGCTCAACCATTGTAAAATTTAATCTAATATTACGTCACGCGCTGTCAAGAATGTTCGTAAGACCACGCGCCTTCCTCTGCCACGTTGTCGCTTTTGATTGGTTCATACCGACACGAGTGCAGGCCGACGAGTGGGAATGGCTCTTCCCGAATGCGTACACCCCAAAATACCCTTCTGTCTCACAGAGAATGAGAAACGAAAAAAAAGAAAAAAAAGAAAAAAAAGCGGAGGAGCGAAATCTCTTTCTTCCACTCTCTCCCCATCGCTTCTTCTTTCGCGCTTCCCTTTTCCCCCTCTCTCTGTCTGTTCGCTCTGATTCAGGGCATCGCTTTGTAGCATTTCTTCGTCGAGACTTGCGTTCTGCCTGTCGCAGGTACTTGCCGTTGAGGAATATAGAGATAGAGACAATTCTGCATTTGTTTTTGTTGTAGATAGGATCAAAAGTTAGTAAAAAATGTCGGAGGAGGAGAAACTGCTTAAGGAGGCGAAGAAACTACCGTGGGAGGATCGGCTGTCGCACAAGAATTGGAAGGTCAGGAGCGAGGCCAACATTGATCTAGCAGCTGTATGCGACTCCATTACGGATCCTAAGGATTCTCGTCTCCGCGAATTTGGTGAGTCCACTTAGGTCCATTTCCACTTATTAGATCTGTTATAATGGCTCTGCAGCTCACCATTGACGATCGAGTGTTTTGATTGGTATGGATCTTTGCTCATGCATTTCGTTTCTGATTTCTTTAGGTCCGTTATTTAGGAAGACCGTCGCGGATTCTAATGCACCAGTGCAAGAGAAGGCACTGGATGCATTAATTGCTTACTTACGAGCTGCTGACGCAGATGCGGGGAGGTGGAAATTCTTTTGTTGCTCTATCTGAACCCGTAACTTTATTTAGTCATCCACATTTGTGTTTCTGGTTCTTTAGAGTTACCGGTTAACGTTCTGATTGTATTTTCTTTTGGAAATTGTCGTTTATAGGTTTGCCAAAGAAACTTGTGACGCAATTGTTGCAAAATGCTTAACTGGTAGACCTAAGACCGTGGAGAAAGCCCAAGCAGTGTTTATGCTCTGGGTAGAACTAGAAGCCGTGGATGTTTTCCTGGTATTTTTTTCCTAATCCCATAGTTTCAAGCATTGATTTTAGAATGTAGCATTTTGATGCCAGCGGTTTATATTCCATGGTTCACGTTTCAATCATTAGGAAGTGTGCTAGCATACTGTATACAGTTTTTGAAGATTGAGAGTGGTTTATGAGATTCATAGAGAATATCACTTTTTGGAGGTGTACATGCTTTGGCAGCTTTCAAGTATGGAGGCTTTGCTTCTTTTTTCTTTTGGGTAAAACTTAAAAGTTAATTTTCTAACTACTCATATGATTCCAATAATAATAATATCAAATTCATGTGTTATTCCACCAAATTATACTTTAACGACCAGGACTAGATTTTAAGACACAGTTATAACTATACTTACAGATACTTGGACGCATCATTAAATTTCTTGGTTACACCTGAATATTCAAAATAGGGAGAACGTGATCATATCTGTGCCTGGAGGAAGAAGCATACTTATTTCACATTGGTCGTGAATAAGAAATAAGTGTATTGATCTGTGTCAATGGAGAGACTAGTACGTCCATGGAGGCTGCATTAAAGAGCTCTAGTGAGCTATTTTTGTTATTATTATTTGATGAGAGACAAGACGTATATCATGCACGTGATCGAAAAATACAGCCTAGGGCAATTGGGAAGAAAGAACCCTCTTCCACACCAAAAAGATTGAAAGGGAGCTTTACTAAAAGTAATTGATTATTTATAATTAGTTAATTTATTTTACTTGTAGAAGCCCACAAGAAGCAAAAGAAACAACCAAAGAAAATTGGTCCCTACCCTTGTTAATTTCAACATCATGATACTTGAGACTAGGATAAAATCACAAGATTATTACATATAATCAACATATAGCATTTTGTTGATGACACAAAGCCTTTTGAAATAATTCTCTTGTTAAATTACAAGAAACATTTTAATTCAGAAAAGGAAATGTACTAAAAGGGGAGAGGAGGATAGGCTCAGCTTGTGGTAAGGTATAGAGCAAGTTTGGTATGAACTTTCGAGATGAGGCCATTTGGAAGCTTGACTAAACAAAAGCATACACAATGAAGTCGGTCTGTTATTTTGGCTCTTAAAAAGAGAGAAAAGCAGCCTATACCCATTTGTTATCAAGACGATTGGGATGAAAGAAATACAAGGAGACGAAATTCTTGCTATGGACATAGTTTTTTGTAGCTTCAACATGTCAGATAAGGTTCAAGAGAGGAACCTACTTTGTGTCAAGTGCATTAGAAATGAAGAGTGTAGCGACTATTTCTTCATTTTTTTTTGGGTAAGCTCATTGTTCTTTTTGTTCGAATGAATAAAGAGTTCATTGATGCCTCCTTGCTCACTTCTTTGTTGACCAATTTCTGTTCCCATGTAGGAGTGAGGGATATTCGCTTCTGGTATTCTAGTCCATCTAGGGAATTTTCATGTAGCTCTTTTTTCTCTATCTTTGTGGGTCCATCCCTCTGATTAGTGTCCTTAATCTCCTTGCTTTGGATGGTTTGAGTCCTCAAGAATGTCACTTTTTTGCTTCATAGATCTTCCATAGGAGAATTAACACCATGAATTGTATTCCAAGAGTGTGGTGTAGCTTAAGTGACATGCTTGAGTTTTCTCCAAGAAGTCTAACTTAAGATCTTATTATTATTCAAAAGACGAAATCCTCTATTTGCAGGTAATTGGAAAACAAACTGAGTATTTAAAGTACCAAAGAGAAACTGAAAAGATTTAACCCAAACTAACAATCTGATTCTCCACATCATATTGTTTCAGTTTTCCCTTTATCTTTTTAGTTTCTTAAATGCCCTATTGGGAGCGGCTTAGATTCCTACATACTTTTGGGTGGGGTGAGAATCCCTTTGCTGTTTGGACCTAGATCATGTCCTCTAGATTTGTGATTTTTCCATTGTTGTTTGAAGTTGTTGTTGTTGTTTTTTTTTTTTTTAACATGTACAACTTTAACTTAGCTAACTCTAAGAGTTGTAAGGAGACGATTGGGGAGCTTCTTCTCCATGCGCTTTTCGTTAGGGGTAATTTTTGGGGGAATAACACATTGTTGATTGCTGGATTGATGACTGGAAACATAATCTATTGAAGCAACCCTAAAATAGTTTACATAGGTTGTGGTTTTCACTGAAGGTTAAGTTTAATAATTGTTTCGAATAAAAGAATTCCTGGTTATTATGCTGCCAAAGCACGATAATATGAAGTCCATCGATATGTTGCTAAACTCTCTTTGTCCGTTGATGGTTTCCTTGATACTGTGCTAGGATTTATATTTGAGTCTAGCATGAGCTTATGTTTCTCAATATATAAACTAACTTGCTTTTATCGTATTTTTTTGAAGTTTTTTCTGAATGCTGGCAGTGATTTTTTTTTTTCTTTTTGCAAACTGCATTTTCATTTTTTTCCTTCGTTTCATCAGTAACATATATTTCAGATCTTTTAAAATAAAAAACTAACGCAAACTGCAATTTCAATTCATTTGACATTTATATACATGTATTGAGGCTTATTCTTGCATCTCACATCAGAAGGTTTATGCTATTATAGGATGCAATGGAAAAAGCTATAAAGAATAAAGTTGCAAAAGCAGTTGTCCCTGCAATTGATGTCATGTTTCAAGCTTTGAGGTTTGTATTTTGATATTGATGGTGTAAATTTTTTGTCATTTATTTTTTATTTTATTGTGTAATTCATTTATGATTTTCCTCATGAAAATAGTGACTTTGGAGCAAAAGTAGTTCCTCCAAAACGAATTTTAAAGATGCTTCCAGAACTCTTTGACCATCAAGATCAGAATGTTCGCGCATCTTCTAAGGGATTGACGCTTGAGCTTTGTCGTTGGATTGGGAAAGACCCAGTGAAGTCTATATTGTTTGAAAAAATGAGGGATACAATGGTATGATGAATATTGATAGCTAATATAACGTCCTTTATCAGTTCCTAAATGTAATTTTTTTTATCTTGAATTTTCAGAAAAAAGAGTTGGAGGCTGAGCTTGTCAATGTTACGGGGTCTGTTAGGCCTTCTCGGAAAATAAGGTTAACAACATCTTGTCTCTTTACATTCTTGCCAGTGCAACTTCATTTTTTATTTATTTATTTATTTATTTATTTTGTAAAGATATTATTACTATTGGCCTGATGGTGATTAGATCATGTCCTCTAAGCTGCCTTTATTTACTTGCCGTATTCACTTCAATTTTCTTTCATTGGAATGGCTACCATGTCGTTTTATTTTGATAACGAGATCTTATTTTTACTGGGATATTGGCAATTGTTTTTTCTTTTTCCTTTTGGGTTTGCTAACACCAATGGTAGACTTGAGATAAATTTTGTTTTATCAGTTTAAAGGTATAATTTTTTTTAGTTGAAATTATGTTGACATTTTAATATGCTGACATGTTGAATGTTGTTGCTGTGTTGACAATTTCAAGCATTGTTAATTTGAGGATAAATTGAAAATGCTGCTATTATTGAAGAGAGAATGTAGAGAGAGGGAATAAGCAAGCTGTAGAGTATTGTGGGTGTCATACTGATGATTGGTGGGTGGACAACTAAACTTATGGTACTTATCTTGTATGTAGCTTCTTGCCGCAAGGTATAACATAGCATAATACCACAAAAATTCTGCGTCTACTGTTAATGCTGGACAAAGTTTAATAGTGGTTTTCCTCACATTAATTATTAACTATTCTCTATTGTTTTTCCCTCTTTTCTTCCCCTACTTTTTAAACCGTTCAAATGATTTTTTTATTCTTCAAATTCATAAATTTGGAACTTCAACTTATTTTTCGATATTAATATTTTCTCTATTGATTTCTTACTGATAGTATCTTGGTTGTTTAACAAGATGATCTCTGTTTTGTGGTTAATTTTGAATTTTGTATGATGTTATGAATTATAACTTTATACGTTTTTTCAGCTTTTATATAAATCCCACATTAGCTATTTTTATATTGAACTTTTTCATAGCAGCCAATTTAAAGGTTTCCTTATTGTATTCCTGTTGAGATTAATTATGTTACTTAGTTAGGTCCGAGCAAGACAAAGAGCCAGAAAAGGAAGATGCTTCTGAGGCTGTTGGTACAGGACCTTCTGAAGAATCTGTAACTGATGGTATGTAGATGTTTACATATCAGTTTTCTTCATTTATTGTGATTAATTTTTGTTTGTCTAATGCTATGTATTTTGAGCAACATGAACAAAGCATTTATTAATCACTAAAAGCTTCTGACATTTAATACCCTTCAATTGTCAGTTCCTCAGGAAATAGATGAATATGATCTTGTTGATCCAGTAGACATATTGACTCCATTGGAAAAGTCAGGATTTTGGGATGGAGTGGTTGGTGATTTTGACCTTTTTCAATATACATTTTCTATTAAAATATAAATTGTAATATGTATTGTAATATATATCTACTTTTGTTCCTACTAGCTGATTAAACTTAATGTTGATAACCTTGAACTTCACTAGTTTTGCTACCCCACAAACTTTTTTGTTTATTCTTGTTTTCTTTAGAAAGCTACAAAATGGTCAGAAAGAAAAGAGGCTGTTGCTGAACTAACCAAACTTGCTTCAACGAAAAAGATAGCCCCTGGTGACTTTTCAGAAGTTTGTAGAACTTTAAAGAAGGTAAGATATCGTCTCTGTGACCCTTTTTTCTCTCTCAGGGGCTTGAATGGATTTCTTTGGCCAATCATATTTCTGTCGGTCTTTCAATTTGAAAAATAATTATGATAGGTCTCTGATTTCAATACCCTAGTCTGCAACTGGCCACCCAATGAACAAGACACTTTTGCTGCTTTGCAGTGCTAGTCTAGTATTCTCTATTCTGTAGCAAATATGTGATGGTGTAACATTCTTATATGTATCAATCATGTATATCATTTTTATATTACATTTCAGGGTCGTTTATAAGAAAAGCATTTACAAAATTGGATCTGTTTAATCAGTAACCTTAATTTTCTTGCAATCCATTATAGTTACCTGAATTTGCTTGCACATATTGAAGAAAGATTACTTGCTTGAAAAAAGGTTCCACTATTTGACTTACCAACAAAATTTTGGACAATCATCACAGCTGATTACAGATGTGAATATTGCTGTTGCTGTCGAATCCATTCAAGCTATTGGCAATCTTTGCAGGGGTCTCAGAGCCAACTTTTCTGGGAGTTCACGATTCCTATTGCCAGTTTTACTTGTATGTATAATAGCTCATATTTTCCCCTAAATTGTTAAAAATATCTCAATCAAGATATTTTTTTCCGTTCATGTCACAACGATGTTATATTTTCTTCTCTTCTTGTTAATGAATTGTTTTTGGCATTCTTCAGGCCATGCTAACAATTGGATTCGTGGTTTTTATAGGAAAAACTGAAAGAAAAAAAACCTGCTCTGACGGAGTCATTAACTCAAACTCTCCAAGCGATGCATAAGTCTGGATGCCTAAGTCTTTCTGACGTCATTGAAGGTGAGAGTTCTATTTGTTAGATTTGTCCGATAACAATTTTTAGGTAATGTTTGGGTCATAGTGTTTTTATTATTATTTTTTTAATGAGAAAAACAACATTTCATTGAGAAAATTGAAAGAATACGCAGGTACCTACAAAAATGAAGCCCACAAAAGGGAGCACTACTAAAGAATGCTTACGATTATCCAAACCAAGAAAAAAAAATAGAGAATTAGGAGAATGGTTTAAGCTGTTCAAACTTTATTCTTTCATCCCTAATTTTTTTATACCTTTTTATATCATTTCCAATTAAGAGGGACATTTTTTTGTTGTCATTCTTTAGACTATGGTGTTCTTTCCTTAGTAAAATAAGGTGGGAATGATTTTAATCATTGCTTTTGTGGCAGATGTCAAGACAGCAAGCAAAAACAAAGTTCCTCTTGTCCGCTCATTGACTTTAAGCTGGGTTACTTTCTGTCTTGAAACTAGTAACAAAGCTGTTGTCCTGAAGGTGCATAAGGAATATGTCCCTATATTTATGGAGGTCAGTGAATCCCATACTTTAAGATTTTCTATGGTTAGTTTTTTAGTGTGTTATTTCAGAATTGTTTTATTTTCATCTTGTGCACTCTTTATTTCAGAATTCTCCATGTTTGTTTCTTTCAATTTATTCTTCTTCTTTCATGTTGTGGCCTGTGGGATGGGAAGTTTGGATTGTGAGAAACAAGACTGTTTCAAGGCATCGATACATATGGAAGGGATGTTTTCTATTTTGTCTTTTTTTCTTTATGCTTTCTGTTTGGCTTCCTTGTCAGCTAATTTCGTGAGTTACTCTACTTTGATGAGAGCAGTTGAAGCCTCTTTTTGTTGAGGCTTTGCCTGCAACTTATGTATATTATTCTAACAAATTAGTTTCCTGTTGGAAAATAAAGCTGTATCTCTTTTCAAATGGTTTCAAACAAGTATCATTTCTTATACATATGCGCAAGTGTGGGTAAACTATGTTTCTTATGCTTATATCATATTTACATGTGGGTATGCCAACATGTGGATTTTTTTGAACCCTAAATGTGGATTATTAACCCTTTCTCCTATTATTCTCTTTCTTAGGCTTTACCCATTTGTTTATGCTATTCATTTGTTTGTCTTACTGAATCTTAATATAAATTTTTTTCCCCATTTTAGAGCCTTAATGATGGGACCCCTGATGTGAGGGATACTGCCTTTTTGGCATTGGCAGCAGTAGCAAAGGCAAGTGATTTCAGTCAACTACATATTTTTACATACTTTTTTAAATTAATACTTTGATTCTGCTGCTGCTGCCGTAACAACTTTTTGCTTGACTATGCTAGTCGGTAGGCATGAGACCTTTGGAGAGGTCCGTGGAGAAACTGGATGATGTGAGAAGGAAAAGACTATCTGAGATGATTATGGGCTCTGAAAGCAGTGTACCTTCTAATGGCTCAGGTTATTGACATTGAGTTTCTAGTAACTCAGAAATTTGATTAAAGATTACCTAATTGATTTTTCTATTTCATTCATTTTCTAACTTCTGCATTTCTCGTTTTTTCCCTTTAAACTTTTAGCAAAGTTCACACTACTATAATTTATGTCAACTTTCTAAAGTATGTATCATGGCAATGCAGCAAACCAAGCTCCTGGTGCAAGTGTTTCATCAGTTTCGGTAGGTCATGGATATTAAGATGTTTTCTACCAATGTTCCCAGCTTTGTATATGCTATATAGTTTATATAATTTTCTTGAAACAATATATAAAATATGTTATTAAGAGCATTCTACCTTGAAATGATTCAAGTTTTTACTGTTTATGAATCCAAATGAATGATGCATTTCTATGTCATTTTCCTATTATGAGAACCAAAGCTTTCCGACAAACATGAGAAGGAACAGAGTTGCATTTGTATATCCTATACACATTGCATGACTTGGTGCCATGATTAAATGGGCAAGCTGTAAGCGCTCATATACCTCACAGTTACAAGTCATAGGTTTAAACCATGGAAGTTATCTGCCTTTAAGGGTCATATCTGGTAAACCCATATGCCTCTCTATGATTTCTGGATACTTAATCTTGTAAAGTTGGGCTGGCTTGTGGATTTTTCAACGTGTGTGTAATAGTATGAATATCCATGATTAGAAAAAGAACACATTTGTCTGTGTTAGTTTTTTTGATAGAAAACGAAAGTTACTTGTATAAGATAATAATAAAGAGTAAAAAGATGAGTTATATTATCAAAGAGGTGAACTTTCCAGATTGAATATCCCTCTCCTTCCTGTTTTGATGTATCGGTCGTTCGTGGATGTTATTATTAACAATCAGTTGGATCTTATATTGGTTTGTCTCCACATGGTACCTTAGTCCTGTCTTGGTCCTAGTTTCTCATTTTCTATTCTTTTAGTATTTGCTTTCTCTTCATCAATATTTAAACTGTTTCTTACAGAAAAATCTTATTTTTTTTTTTATTTTCTTAGTTATTATTTTATGGTGATATAATGGATTGAATATTTATGCAGGATTCAGGCGGTTTATTTGTCAAAAAATCTGCAGCAAGCATGCTTAGTGGAAAGAGGCCTGCACAGGCAGCTGTGAGTTAATTTTACCAGTGTTCTGGTTTCCAATGCAAAAAAATTTATTCATTACTTGTGCAATACTTTCTTGTCATTATAATATATTCTTATAGTTCTATGTATATTTGCCAGCCTTCTAGTAAAAAAGGAAACTCGGCGAAATCAGGCACCAATAAGAAAGCAGATGGTAGTGTACCTAGTGGAGCTCCACCAAAATCTTCCAAGCCCATTGAAGTTCCAGAAGATGTTGAGGTAATCTAATAATTTGTCTAGTATGTGCTAGGGGCCTATAGTTCTATCTTGTCATGGATTTGGTTGGTGGGATCATTCTGAAGGTTTTTGATGTTTCTTCTACTGCTTTGAGATTGTTTGCAGTGGCATGGCTCACAATCAGTGTAGTTGTTTCCATTATACCAACAACAATTTTATGCTTGGCTGCAATGTCCCGGCTTTTGGATTTTGGTTGGAGAGGATCTTTTTTTTTTTTTTTTTTTTTTTTTTTTTTTTTTTTTTNTTTTTTTTTTGTTTTTTTTTTTTTTTTTTTTTTTTTTTTTTTTTTTTTTTTTTTTTTTTTTTTTTTTTTTTTTGGTATTAAGTTAAGACATTGAGTCTGCTTGCGATGACAGTAGATTGTTATGTTTGTTCCAGGAATATAACTTATATGCTAGCTTCTTTTATTCTCATACTGAATTTCGGTTGGAATTCTAATTTTCTATTTGTGCTTGTTTTCTGAAGATCAAAGGAAGGTTTTATTGATTTGCTTCTTACAAGAAATATCTTTGTTTATGGTTGGTTGCTTTTTTATGTATTGACTAATTTTGCTGTTTTCACTAAACATTTGTAGCCGGCTGAGATGAGTCTTGAGGAGGTGGAGAGCAGATTAGGTTCTCTTGTTGAAGCAGATACAGTTTCTCAATTGAAGAGCACTGTGTGGAAAGAACGACTTGAAGGTTCTCATATTAATAAACTGTTGTTATTACCTATTGTCTTAGTAGTTACTCTTATGTTCTTAAACTCCTATAGCACTTTTACTGCTAATGAATGTTAAAAGGCAAATTTGTTTCTGGATTGTACCTGCTAAATAAATAACCGTTTTTCACTTTTCTCTCCATTTCAATCCTGGATACTAAACAACTTTAGTTGTCTAGCTAACAACAGTTATGTTTTAAGCTTGATGCTCAAATGGAACAAAACCTAGTAATATTCATTTAAATAACAAAAGTTGGCCAATGTGGGACTGCATATTGGTTAATTCAGCATAATATATCTAGCTCTATTTTTCAGGGTTGGTTCCCTTTTGTGGATGTGCGGCGGACTAATTTGTTATTGCATTGACTCTAAAAAATTATAACTTATGTTTCAGCAATATCTTTATTGAAGCAACAAGTGGAAGGTTTGGAAGATCTTAACCCATCAGTTGAGATACTTGTTCGTTTACTTTGCATTATCCCTGGTTGGAGTGAGAAAAATGTTCAGGTTTTATTCTAACACTGCTACTTTACATTTCTCTTATTTATATGCTTTGGTGGGTTATTATATAGTGATGCGCTCAAGCTGAATGATGCAGGTTCAGCAACAGGTTATCGAAGTCATTACTTATATAGCCTCCACTGCAAAAAAATTTCCAAAAAAGTGTATTGTACTTTGCCTTTCAGGTGGGTACCTTGGACCTTTGCAATAGTTACACTTGATTAATCTTGATAGCATAAGTTTTTTAAGGAAACTTATTTTCCCTGATCCAGCCTAATAGTTAAAATTGATTATTCTCGAGCAAAGAAAATCTCAAAATAAACTATATTAGCAAATAAATCCACTCCCGATTTCAAGTATAACCAAATGTATTTCCACAGGTCATGACCATTAACTAACAGAAACTTGCTGAAAAGCCTGCCAATTCGAGTTGATAATAAAAGGAGTATAATTAGAAAAAGTTTTTGAGAAGAATTACAGTGAAAAGCTATGAAACTAAGCCAACTCCAAGATTTCCAATTTCGTTCCCTTTGCATCGAAAATTCAGTTTCTTTCCAACCAAATTTCCCAAGCCAAATCTTTTTTAGTCTTGACTCAAAGAATCTTTGACCAAACAAAAGCTGCTCAATTTTATCTGTAGCCGTTTCATCAAAGACCCTGGAGCTTGAAACAGTTGTGATAACTGAAACAAAAAATTTCAAAAATTATGAAAATCTCAGTTTCTTTTGTAAAAAAGCTAAAAATTCTAGCTGTAAGAGAATAGGGACGTTCCACTCAGCATCGTTTCCCTTTCTTTCAACATTTTTTTTTTTTTAAAATTTATGAAATTTTATTTTACATTGGTAACCAGTGGAAATATGAATACCTTTATATTACATACTTGATAGGTATAAGTGAACGTGTAGCAGATATTAAAACTCGTGCTCAAGCGATGAAGTGCCTTACCACTTTTTCAGAAGCAGTTGGTCCAGGATTTATTTTTGAAAGAGTATGCTTCTATGGATTATATAACCGGCATTTCTATTATGGCAAAATCCATTTTCACTTTTGTACCTTTATACATCTGTCTATAATTCTGCATGTTTATTATTGTTTGTGCTTAAAGTAGATTAGACAGAATTTTCAAGTAATTACCGTCTCTATAAATTTGTTTTTTTCTTCTATATATTAAATTCTATTCCTTCAAACTCTTAGCTCTTTAAAATCATGAAAGAGCACAAAAATCCGAAGGTCCTTAGTGAGGGACTGTTGTGGATGGTTTCTGCTGTGGAAGACTTTGGTATATCTCTATTAAAACTCAAGGTACTTGGTTTTTCTTTGTATTTGAAAATTGGAAGCCTTTTGGTTATTCTTTCTGAATATTTTATGGTTTCATTGTTGTATGATCTATTTACTAATGGAGGAAAATAAATCTCACAGGATTTAATTGATTTCTGTAAAGAAACTGGTCTTCAGTCTAGTGCTGCTGCTACAAGGAATGTTACTATTAAGCTTTTGGGTTGCGTGCATAAATTTGTTGGACCAGGTGACTGTATCCTTCCTTTCTGTTTCTTGGACTGTATCTTGAACCCTTGATATTATAATTCCACCTCTCTAACCTTCTTTCAATTTTTGCAGATCTTAAAGGTTTTCTTTCGGATGTGAAACCTGCACTGCTCACTGCAATTGACACTGAATTTGAAAAAAATCCATTCGAGGTATGTTAGGCCGTAGATCATACATACAAAAACCCTAATTTATTTTTGTATTGGATTCTGTGTTTTTTAGAGTTCATTTGTCTATTATATTTTAGGGTGCTGCTGCTGCTACAAAAAGAACAGTTAGGGCAGAAGAACTAACATCATCATCATCTGTTAGTGGGATGGATGGCCTGCCACGCGAAGATATCAGTGGGAAGATTACACCTACACTGCTGAAGAATTTTGAAAGTCCTGACTGGAAGGTTCTACTATTAGTTTTAAAAATTGTAGTCCACTGCGTTTGTTTAGTGTTTTCTGTTTAATAGTTGACTTTACTAGAAATTATTTATTTAACTGCTTATTGTTTAATACGCGTTTCTCACATTTCAGGTCCGCTTGGAGTCTATTGAAGCTGTGAATAAAATGTTGGAAGAAGCTAATAAACGCATTCAACCTACTGGAACATGTAACCTACTGGGACATTCCCCTCCCCTCCCCCCCCCCCCCCCCACCCCCCCTTCCATTTTGATTATTTTTGTTTGTTTATTATTCCAGCTGACTTACTTGGAGCTTTAAGAGGGCGCTTGTATGATAGCAATAAAAATTTGGTCATGGCAACTTTGGCAACCATCGGTAATGTTGCATCTGCTATGGGGCCATCTGTTGAAAAGTCAGGCAAGGTTTGTTGTGAATCCTTAGATAATTTCTTCTTAGTCTTTTACTCTTTGGGAAGTTGAACTTAGTCCTTAGGGCTTTATCTTGTTCACAGGGAGTGCTGTCGGATGTCTTGAAATGTCTTGGTGACAACAAGAAGCATATGAGGGAAGCCACTTTGACTACTTTAGATGCCTGGCTAGCTGCTGTCCATTTTGATAAAATGGTATGTCTTCATCCTCTAAGGTAATGTTGCAATCAATGTCTAACTCTATATGACAGTAGATATTTGTCCTTTCTCCAGATTCCCTACATGACATTAGCTATAGTGGATAATAAGGTCAGTGCAGAAGGGCGGAAGGACCTTTTGGAATGGCTGTCGAAGAAGCTTTCTGGAATCAATGATTCTTCTGATTCCATACAATTGCTTAAACCAGCTTGCTCTGCTTTGACGGTATCTATATTGCTGACAATTTGGTTGGAATTTTTGTGCATATATTTTACTTGTCCTTCTGTAATTCCTTATTAGAATAAAATTTAATGTAGGACAAGTCCTCTGATGTTCGAAAAGCAGCAGAGGCATGCATTACTGAAATTTTAAAAGCTGGGCGACAGGAAGCAGTATGCATCATGAAAATTATTCTGCATTTACGATTCTATTGAGTTCAGAGTATTCCTTTAATCTTCTGTCTTCCTTATCTTTAGGTTGAAAAAGTTCTTAAAGATATTAGTGGGCCAGCTTTGCCCCTTGTTCTTGAACGATTAAAACCCTATGGTGCATTTCAAGGTATGTTGCTAGCTCTTTTAGGTTACATTTATTTCTGTTTTACTTCGGAATTAAATTTATTCAACTCATTTCTCGTAGAATCCTTCGAGTCAGCTAAACAAATTACCTCAAGCTTGACATCCAAAACTGCTGTGAAGGTTGGAAAGGCCACTTCAAATGGTGTTGCTAAGCATGGAAGTAAAGCTATATCATCAGTATGTTTATCTTGCTAGAATCAGTAGCATTTTTAATATTGAACTAATTTAGCTACCCTATTAATTCTCTCTTTCCGGCCTCAATTCGCCCATCTATTTTTACAGAGAGGCACCATTACAAAGGGAAATAGGACTGAATCCTTAATATCTGCGCATGACTTGGCAGTTCAATCACAGGCTTTGTTAAATGTCAAAGACTCAAATAAGGTGCCTCGTCGTCTGGTCAACATCCTTCTACATGATCTTGTAAACCAATTTGCTTAAGTTTTTCATTTGATTGACTTGTTCATTTGTAGGAGGAAAGAGAGAGAATAATAGTTCGCAAGTTTAAGTTTGAAGAACCACGTATAGAGCAGATTCAAGACCTTGAGGTTTGTATATAACTGTGCTGTGTATCTGTACTTGTTGAATGAATTTTATTTTGTGGTCTAATTTCCGAATGTTCACATAGATACATTTTTAAATTTCTGAATTGTTGTTTCCATGCAGAACGATATGATGAAGTATTTCAGGGAGGATTTGCAGAGAAGGCTGTTAAGCACTGATTTTAAGAAGCAAGTTGATGGTCTAGAGATGCTGCAAAAGGTGTTTTGCTTGGGAATGCTGTCTTTTATATTTTGATGACACATTCCAAAATGTCATATTTACAAACTTTTTTGATTCTCCAGGCACTTGCGTCAATTGGAAAGGATATTATTGAGGTTTTAGATATTCTATTGAGATGGTTTGCTCTGCAATTTTGTAAATCAAATACAACATGTCTATTAAAGGTATAGCTTAGACTTTCCCTAAACACATACTTCCTTTCCACTTTTTTGCACACATTATTTTCCATCTGGGATTTCTAATTAGGTAGAAATGATCAGGTGTTAGAGTTTCTTCCTGAACTTTTCGAGACCTTGAAGGAGGAAGGTTACTGTATAAATGAGTCTGAAGCGGCTATCTTCCTTCCATTCTTGATAGAGAAGGTGCTTTATTGTGCTCTGGATTTTCTTTCAAGTAGTTGATTGTGTGTGTATGTGTTTTTTTTTTCTTTGTTTTTTTGATGAGGAACAAACTTTTGATTGTATGAAACTTTGTGTTGTTTAGCTAATGTTGAGATGCCGAATTGTTTCATGCATTGTTGTTGTTTATTCTAATTTGTTTTGTATCTGCAAAAGACACTTATGTGCACTATGCTGCAGTTGGGTCACAATATTGAGAAAGTGAAGGAAAAGATGCGGGAGCTGACAAAACAAATCATACAGACTTACTCTGCAACAAAAATGTTTCCTTACATACTAGAGGGTTTACGTTCTAAAAACAATCGCACTCGGATTGAATGTGCTGACCTTGTTGGATTCTTAATTGATAATTATGGATCTGAGGTAAAAACGTTTAACAAGTTTTTGCATATATGAAATTTTTGGTTTCAACTAAATGCTTGTTTTTCCTCCTTTTTTAGATTAGTGGGCAGTTGAGATCGTTGCAACTTGTTGCAAGCTTAACAGCAGAACGTGATGGTGAAATTAGAAAAGCTGCTCTAAATACACTCGCTACTGGATACAAGATTCTTGGTTAGTCTTGATGTCTGCCCCATCAGGAGGGATCCAATGATAATGAAAATCCTTTTAGATCTGTTTTCTTTAACCTTCATCAAATGTTTTCCAGAACCACCAATGTCCTCTTAGTTTTATACTTGTGGTCTGACCAAATAGTTTATTGTTGTTGTTGTGTGTGTGTGTGTGTTTACAGAATTTCAGATCATATCCTTTGATAAGAAAATATAAATATGCTTTATGTATGTTTTTTCCTTCAATTATTTAATATTATATATTTCAGTTTGTAATATTGTATAGCATCGTCTTGTTAGCTTCATCATTTTTCTTGGTGGAGATAGCGAGAGACCAATGTTAATTTGGCTTCCTTTTCTTTTATTTATGCTCGAATAGATGAATTCTTTTTTTACCAGCTTTTTTCCTATCTTGTTGTGATAATTTTCCGTATGGCTGTGCTGAATGTTTGTTCTTCTTTGTAGGTGAGGAGGTATGGAGATATGTGGGAAAACTGACAGATGCTCAGAAAAGCATGTTGGACGATAGATTTAAGTGGAAGGTCTGTTTATATTTTACTTTTATATATGTTCATGCATGCTTGCAAACAACTTACATGCCTTGAATAATAGGATAGCTACAATATCATCGATACATGAATGTATAGATGTGCTAATTATGTCTGGAACTATAAATTACATGGTCTAGCTTCTACTATGTTCCCATTTTCATGTTCTTGTTCAGATAAGAGAAATGGAGAAAAAGAAGGAAGGGAAGCCCGGTGAAGCTAGAGCTGCTATGAGAAGGCCTCTTAGAGAATATGAGTATGAACCCGATTACAACAAATCATTTGTATTTTTTTTTTTCAATCGGTTTAATATGAAGCCTACTGGAGTGAGTATGTTTTCTGAAATGACTGTAGACCTACTTTGTGACAGTCTCGTAGGGAATATGTTTATGCTTCCTAGAGTGGAATAGTTGAAAGTGATGTATGGAGTTTACTTGAGTTTGTTTCCTGCTGCTACCGGCAGACCACGCAGGAAACACTATATTTTAATGGGACTTAAGAGGGTGCTCTTCTTTATTGTAGATGTTAGAATACATGACAAATGAAGCCATTCACTGGTTTTTAACTGTCGTGGTAAAAAAGTAAGATTGAATCAAGATTGGTTTGCAAGTTTACAACTTTCTAAGAACTTCGGAGGTCCTTGGTGTTCCTGTAGCAGAACCTTTTAAATGGACAAAACTCTGCTTAAATATGAAGATATGGACCCTTCCAGATGCATAAATAAAGATTTGGAATTAAAATTGAAACACTGTGATTATACTCATTGAAGGTTCTAAATAATTTCTTCTTAAGGAGGGTTGAAAGAAGTTGGATATCTTTTTTTGTCTCTTACTTGGTGGAAAGAATTCATCTTACGTTCATTATCTTCCATTTTTTTACAGTTTATCTTACCTGTTGGCCAATTGAAGGTCCTTTTTCTAGTCTCATGAGAAAGTTCCACCTCTTTTGTTTAATTTCACCATATCAGTGAAATGGATGGATGAATGTTTTTCAAGGGAAAAAATGCATGCATAATAGATGGACGTAACCATATTGTATGGCACTTATATTGAATTTTCCAGTTCTGGGGCTATTCTTCATCATAATATTCATTGAAGTATGGTTTTTTAGTCCCTTAACTTCTTAATCTTAGTTTTGTAATTTCTTTCTAGATCTGATGTAGCTGAGCAAAGTGGGGAAGTTTCTCGATCCATGTCCGGAACAATTTCAACAAGGTATTTGGAACTTTTTGATCTTTGAGACAATTTTCCGCATCATAAATGCAAAATGTATGCCTTGTCAAAGATAATTGTCTTCAGGCTGAATTATGTATCTCGATGCCATGAATGCTATGCCCTGTTTTTTCAGAGTTCTTTTGGGACCACTGGTTTGCTTTGTTTTGCCACTAGTTTTCTATGGTTTCTTTCTCTCTCCCTTGTGTTTGAGCAAGTCTCTTTGTATTTCATCAATGAATAGCTTCGTTTCTTATTAAAAAAAAGTGCTAAGTGCTATGTTCTTTGCTTTTTGGATGGGATGCCTATTTCTTTAAGTGATGTCGAGAAACAAGTCTTTATTTATCTAGTTTTTCATTGTACCATATTTGTGTTACATAACTTTTTATTTTATTGGACTCAAATTTCTTAGAGTTATTGGTTTTATTGTGTTTAGCTCCAGGAAAAATTATGGTTCTGAGCTTCATATGGAGAGGCAATCGGTGCCTCAACCACTTACAACGGCCAGTGGTCCCACAGACTGGAATGAAGCAATGGACATTATTTCTTTTGGCTCACCCGAACAGGTGAAAGACTTTTTTTTTTTTTCTGATGAATTTTTACTCCTAGGGGTTGCATTTGCCTTTTTATGTACAAATAGATACTCTTGATTTATGATTGCCTGCAACTTATCTTAATTTTTATGACGTCCTACAGTAGGATTAGGTTTCACATTGAAATATACTTGTAAACACTAAAGGTCTATGGAAATGCAACTGAAGAAATCTTAATTTTTAATGACGTATTACACTAGAGATTAGGTTTCACATTGAAATATACTTATAAATACTAAAGTTATAAAACCACACTCAAACATCGTAGACCAAAGTTAGGCAAATACTGTTTAACATTCCCAAGGTTCAAAGTCACTGAAGGATTCCTTTTTTCCATTTGAATTGGAATAGTTACATTAGAGCCAAAATCAGGCTTCCTAGAGGTTTTGTATATTTTATCTTCATGCGAAACAATCTATATATTCTCTTCAGTTCATATGATTTGCATATGCATGAGTGTATAATATTATGTATACTTCACTTATCGGCTTTTCCACCATTGATTACCTTTTCAGATGAATAGTATTAGGCACCTAGCTTCCGCTTCCTTTACATTTAAATAATTGACACCCGATTGTGGTTATCTTGTGTTTAAATAGTTTACTTGTGGGATTTGTCTTTTGAAATGTAATAAATATTGGACACCTTTTGCAGTCTGTGGAAGGAATGAAAGTTGTATGTCATGAGTTGGCTCAAGCCTCCAGTGATCCAGAAGGCAGTGCAATGGACGAGCTAGCAAAGGATGCTGATAGGCTTGTTTTATGCTTGGCAACAAAAGTACGAACAGAGCATTTTCAGCCTTCCATATTTGGATTTTCTTTGCTCATTTTGTGAATCGCTTGCCTCTTTACCTGTTCTGTGCATAGGTTGCCAAGACTTTTGACTACAGTTTGACTGGAGCTTCTTCAAGGTCCTGTAAATATGTTCTCAATACCCTTATGCAGGTGCTTACCAGTCAATTTTCATTGGGGTTCTAAGAAGTATGCTTTTGTGAATTCTACACAGGAGTTGTAGCAACTGAAAACATGCACTAAGTCTGCTGAAAGAATTGTTTTATATGAAATGTCCAATCTATTTCTTTTCTACGAGCTTTGTATGATGAAACCTTTCTTGTTCATTGAAAAGTTATTTTTTTCTGCAGACTTTTCAAAACAAAAGACTTGCTTATGCTGTCAAGGAGAATACTCTGGACAATCTTATCACTGAACTTCTTTTGTGGCTTTTGGACGAACGAGTCCCGCATATGGATGATGGCAGCCAACTTTTGAAAGCTCTAAATGTTTTGATGCTTAAGATTCTGGTCATTATTTTCTCAAGATGCTTTATTTTTGTAGGGCTTTTAGGGAATTGTTATTAACTAGTTAAAGCTGTATGTTTTTTCGTACAGGACAATGCAGATCGTACTTCTTCATTTGTGGTACTAATCAATCTGTTACGTCCATTGGAACCCTCAAGATGGCCTTCAACCGGGTCCAAAGAGTCATTCACTTCCAGAAATCAGAAGTTCTCTGATTTGGTTGTAAAATGTCTTATTAAACTTACAAAGGTAGGTCTGCATTACTCCCATTAGTTTAATTACTCCATTTTGTATACTTTTTTGAGCTATCATTAACTTACAAATTATTTTTAAAAATGTACATTTTATATGATAAATATGAAACACAAATTATCAAACTAAATGATACCACTCAAAATATTGTACTAAAAAATGCAACAAAAAAATAAAAATGTAATATAAATTATATAATAAAATGAAAAGGAAAAGAAAAACATGAACATAATTTTTTTTAAAAAAAAGGAAAAGTGAGCTAGAGGGTAGAGACTAAGAAAAAAGAGGAAATGGAACCCTCTCGTTTACCAAGCTGGGAATTTGAAAACATCAAAAAGAAAAGAATGCAACAAAAATTAAACTAAATATAAATTAAATATAAAAGAAAAGAAAAGCGTACGATAATTGAAAAGAAAAAAAAAAAGGAAAGGAGATGGGGAGGGGAGTGCATAAGAAAAAGGAGAAAAATACAAAAGTTTATCATGCTGAGGATTCGAACTCATGTCCCCAATTAACAGTACAACATTCCCCAAGCTGCCAAAGCTTTTTAGTCCTTAGATTAGAACTCTAGTTCACCAATATATTGGTGATGTCGTTGATATTTCATCGATATTGCTGATAACTTGCTGACATCAGTGCTATGGGAAGGACAAAAAAATTTTCCTTTGTATCGTTGTTGGAGTTGTGAAAGTGATATATCGACGTTATCAGACGATGTTTCACTCCATGGTCATACATGGAAATCTTGTTCCCAATTGCAAGTTGTGACTTTTCATCCCATGGACATCTTCATAGACAATGTTCAGGGCTGGTAGATTCAAGGAGGTCCCGGGTGACATTTTTCTAGACAAAATTATTACTCACTCTTCTTGAGGTTCTTGTTGCAACCTTTTTCCTCAGCTATACCTATGCTCTCTCTTAATGAATGTATGTGTTCTATCAAGAAAGAATAACAATCTCGAAAATGGGACTTGTGAATATTGGAGTGATACTTCTTAATTTCCCTTGTATACGTGGTGAAGTGCACACTGAAGTATGGGAAGTTCTTCAGAATTACTTATTGCTGGCTGGCATACTTCTTGAAAGAAAATTGCAGGATAAATTGCTTTGACATTTACACTACTCTTTTTTAAAGAAAAGAAAAATTAAAAAATTCAAGAAACAGGACTTCAGTATTATGGAAATGGTGTTTCTCTATTGCGTTGTGTTATGTATATGTATGTATGTGTGTATGTATGTACATACCATCAGATAAATTCTGGCTGTTCTCTTTTGTGGTCGAGAGAGATATTTAGGAATTGGCTTACTGGTGACACAGGTCCTTCAAAGCACTATATATGATGTTGATCTTGATCGCATCTTGCAAAGCATCCATTTATATTTACAAAATCTGGGGATGGAAGAAATTAGGAGAAGGTATCTATTGTATTTGGCATATGGTTTGTTTATGTAACATAAATAACTTGCCCCCCACACACACACACGCTTCGCACACCCCCCACCCCTCAAATAATTACAAAGATCTTACCTTTGGTTTATATTATTTATTTATGTGGCTCTTCTTCTTCCTCATTAAAGAGCTGGAGCTGATGATAAACCCCTACGAATGGTTAAAACTGTTCTACATGAACTTGTAAAGCTTCGTGGGGCTGCAATAAAGGGTCATCTCTCTATGGTTCCTATTGATATGAAACCTCAGCCAATTATTCTTGCATACATTGATCTTAATCTTGAGGTAGAACAATTTATATGGTCAATTCTATTATTATTATGTTACTGAGAAACTATGATAACTTTTGATGTCTCTACATCCAAGCAGACTTTAGCCGCAGCCAGAATGTTGACCTCAACTGGGCCTGTTGGCCAGACTCATTGGGGTGACTCAACAGCAAATAATTCATCTTCTGGCACACAGTCTGCTGATGCACAATTGAAGGTTATCAATTCCTTGCATACAATTTATACTTTCTTATCTGTCTTTGAAGTTATCGTCAGTTATGTTTACGTTGTTGCATTTATTTTCTTTTGCCTTTCTAACTTGCATCTTAGATAAATCATATTCTGATTTTCTGCATTTTACTGCAGCAAGAACTTGCTGCTATATTCAAGAAAATTGGGGACAAGCAGACATGCACCATTGGATTATATGAGCTATATAGAATAACTCAACTTTACCCAAAGGTAATGGACTATCTTCTTACATAAGTATTGTTAATAGTGGGTGTGTGTGTGAACAGAGAGAGGTAAGATTTTCATTCAGATGAAATACTACAATAAAGGCTCTATTACACAACTAGAGAAGAACGTTAATCAGACTCCCAGTTACAAGCGAGTGGCCTAGAACTTCAAATTTTGGGTTGGGCTTTGTATTTATGAGAGGATGACGATAACATGCTTTGTCTTTCTAAAATATAGAACTGAGAAGCCTCTGTTGTTTTCTTGGTTGCTTAGCATCATCTCTTGCTTTTCTCAGGTTGATATATTTGCTCAGCTTCAAAATGCAAGCGAGGCATTTCGCACATACATTAGAGATGGTTTGGCCCAGGTTTGTTTCTTTGTCCCTGCCGTGAATAACTACTGAGATATTGGAATTATCATGTCAACAGAATGTTTGAGGAGTTGAGGCTATGTTTTTACATTTTTCTCCAGCTTTAGTTGTGGACAATGTGTTATTGACTTTGTGCATATTGTGTATGGCATGAAAAAATTACTGCATCTCCGTGTCTATCAAATACAAATCGGTTGACTGTTCCTCATTATTGCAGCAAAACTACTTTTATATAATATAATTTCATTGCAGATGGAGAGGAATGCAGCAGCCGGAAGAACGCCTTCAAGTTTGCCATTGTCAACCCCTCCTCCAGCTTCCTTAACTTCTTCGCCCGACTTTGCACCCATGTCTCCTGTACATACCAATCCTTTAACTGAAGCAAAATCGCTGAATGTGAAACCTGAACCGGCTAACTTTACTTTGCCACCATCATATACTGAAGACAATCGGATAATTACAGCAAGAGGTCCCACGCCTGATTACTCACTTGGAGACCAAAGGAATGACAAATACATAAGCGGAGGTAAAATGTTACTGTTTTTTGAGTCGTGCTCCTCTTTTCTTATGTTTTCTTCTGGGATCTGATAGTGAAAAAAATTCCTGGAAAGCTCAGTAACGAGTGGGACACTTGATGCAATAAGAGAGAGGATGAAAAGCATGCAATTAGCTGCGGCTGCTGGAAACCATGAATCGGAAATCAAGCCGTTAATGTCTGTAAACGACAATTTGCACCAAGGAATGATTGCTCAAATGCCTCAAGTGTCTGAAGACGTCGGTGTCGAAAATTCTGCTAAAAGTGGGGTCCTTCCCATGGACGAGAAGGAACTATCTGGACTTCAAGCCAGGATGGAAAGACTTAAAAGTGGGTCTATTGAACCTCTGTGAAACAGACATAAGATTTGAGTGCTACCAAGATATCGAAGTCTGAATACAAGCCATTATCGTGTACGATAGAAGAGCAAAAAAGAAAAATGTGGATGCCGGTAATAGAGATTAGTGCATCTTTTTTATTGGTTGCTGGTGCTTATTTTTTAAGAGAGCAAGTTTATTGATATTTCAGGAAGGCGGGTGGTTAAACGTCGCCAGCATTTGTATTTGTGTTTTAAAGAATTGCTATTAAACCAATGGCAGTCACTTCCATTGCATATATATTTGGAATCACTTACAATATTATTATTCTTTTGTGCCCGTCAAATTCCCCCACCGTTAGGGTAAGCGGTATTCCCCACAGCGCTTTGAAAGGTAAATGAAAATATTTACTTCCAGCGTCTGATCATTGGTCATTCTTTATGAGCACTTCCTCAATTTAACAATCCCTTTGTGCTAAACAAAATATCAATGATTTAGGTGAGTAACAGTTTAGTGGTACAAGCCTTATCAGTGTAATGTAGTATTCCTTAAATATATATATCAATTATTTTAGGTTCATTTGCCAGAATGAATGAAATCTAGATGAGTTTTATTTGTATTATTTACAAAGTTGTCCATCATTTTTTTCTTCTTTCTAGGTTAGCCTCCTATAACCGTAAGATGCTAAGAAAAAGTAAACCCATTATCCTTCAATGCAAGAACGTGAAAAAGTTCTTGAGTATAGTATGAAAAAGTTCTTCAATGCAAGAACGAACCGATCATATGAAAAGAATAAGTGGAGAATTTGGATGTGGATGGAGTTGAAACTTTAGACTTAAATTTAATTAAATGAACGTGAATTTCCGAGTGTGAATGATTTGAAGTCAAATAGCAGTGCAAAAAGGCGACCAAATATTCCCTAAAAAAATATATAAAAGTTGTCTTGTCGGTGAGTGAGGGCCAAAGCAAACTCGTCTCAACCACTATTCTTTAATTTGGGGGTCTTAACTTCACGAACCTTCCCCACTGCTTTTATTCGTGTATTAATTGAATGTACAATATCTGTTCAACAGCTGCAGTCCCCGCCGCCCCCTTCTTGAGAATCAGTTCAAACCCATTTCTTTAACCCAACAAAAAAAAAAATATATATATATATATATATATAGAGTAATACATCAAATTTTCGACAACAAACCAAAAACAATAGAACATCTTTATTCCCACTTCATCTAATTCAACCCTAAATACTGTCCCTAATTATTGGGTCTCTATCTTTGTAAAGATTTGGGGTTTACTCGGGAATAATTTTGTAGCTTACACGGAATAACTTTTTTAATGTTTGTTTGTTCCTCTTATCATGTTGGGAAGAATGTGGTTTCTTAGTTAGGTTTAGACTTTTTAAAGTTTAGTTTGGACTTTTCTTACTTGTTTAAGTTTGTGATGATAAGGTTGGTATTTATTGGTGCAAAAACTTTGAATTAAAAGAATATTTTTAGAGGATAGATAGAAGAAGCAATTAATAACGTTTCATTAAATAATGCTATGGTGTATTACGAATATGGGTGTTTTCTTAGTGGGTTGGGGTGAGGAGGACCCATGTCCTTGTCGTGTAGTGATTAGGAACATAATTACTTATCACACTTCCAATACAATACAAGAAAGAAAAGGTTAATACCCAATTTTGCCAATGGGATATTATGTAAAATTACACAAAACTCCAAGCTCTCCTCTCTCTCTCTCTCTAAATCACACTCTTTCCCATAGATAAAAAAAAAATGAAATAATAAATAAAAATCTCTCAGTTTTCTTCTCTCTCTTACTGTACAACGGGCATTTGGAGAGCCCTCATATTAGCAAATGTCTAGTCGTAGTTAATCAACAACCACACCCCAAAAGGATTCAAAAGAAGGGAAAAAAAAAAAAAAAAAAAAAAGAAGGAAGAAAGCAGCTCAGCTCAGACTCGGACGTTCCCATTTCATCGCGAGCGGCAGCAAAATAAGCAGCAGCATAATACACAAATTGATAATGTTTGTTTCTTCTTCTTCTTCTTCTTCTTGGGTCCTTAATTACAGAAATTAAACTAACCTCCAAATTAAGAGTTGGGTTTGGGTGAAATAATTAGCAGGAGGAAATGGTGGAGAGTGTGGTGGCTGAAGCAGAGGATGTCCTTGGAGATGGGAATGCCTGCTTCAATAATACAGTGGGGAGGACGCTGGTTTTTCGCCTCTCTTGTTCTTTGATCACCTCTCCTGCAAAAGCCTCCAATTTCTCCAAATTTGTGCTCTCGATCATCTTCTTTCCTTTGAATAAAACAGCCTCTATGTTCTTCTGGGTTAGCATTTCATCTGCTTTTTCCAGTATGTCTATGCTCTTTTGGCCTCTTTTGGCCTTCTCCAAACCCCCACCATACTTGCTCTTTCCTATAATCCCATTCCCCTGAGAGCATAACACAAATTCCCGAGTGTTGTTAGATGGATGAAGTTTTTTTTTCAAAGAAAAAGGGGGAATATGAAGGAATTTGAGTGGAATACCTGAATGCGGATATAATTGGTTGTCCTGTGCGGACCAAAGGCCATACAAACAGCTTGATCAACCTATAGAATAACAGCACACAATAATTAGTTCACCAACCAATTAAATGAATTAGCCCCATTTCTTTCTCGTGCCCCCTTCTCCATCCCTATCTCTTTCCCACTCTCTCTACGTGTTCTGTGCCAACAAATTAAGATTCTCTGGTTGGTTGCCAAATTCTACTTAGACATAAAATAAGGTCACTATAATTATGAATATAGAAAATGAAGGGTTGGAGGAAGCTGATTGATTTGTCCTGCAATAAAGCTGTCCAAATAGGGCCATCTTAAATGTGTTGTGCCCTAAATTAAATGCCGAATCTCTTAACTCCTCTGCCTCTACCGACAAATCTATCCATATCAATTGAATACTAAAATTTTGAGTTAAGGTTAGTTTGAATTGAAAGGCCAAGATTAGGAAATTTACCACGTCGGAAGTGCCTTCTCCGGCGATCCTTGTGAACGAGGCCGGCGATGAATTAAGGTTAATGGCGCCGAAATCTGACTCTCCGTTTCCGAGAGATACTACGAGGAGGTCTTCGACGGTGTTGCAGAAAGGAAATTCTTGTTTGTTGTTCAACACGTGAGTAATAGCGGAGGCCGTCGGGTTGTTCATCGCTATGCCGCCGTCGACGGCGGTGATTTTCGTTCGCTTGTCGATGGACCACATTTCGACTGCTCCGGAGACTGTCGGTTCTGCAGACGTCGCGACACAAACGTCACGAATCTTGAAATCGTAACCATCCATTTCGTGAGCGTCGGCGCGAGAAAACAGGAATGGTGCTCGCGTGGAGAGGTCATAGCACGGAATCAAAACCGACTTCAACGTGTCCTTCAACGTGCACTCTCCAAACGTCTTACGAAACAACTTCTCCACCTTCGTCGGCCGAAACACTCGTCGGAAAATTCCTCCATCCGATGACCGGAAAATATCGCGACGGTTCTTAATTAGAAAATTCAAAGCTCCATCCGCCGTAAACAGAGGACAACCGTCTTTCCCCCTCGTGAAGAGCAAGGCGGCGAGAATGCCTCCCGCTCCAGAACCAGCAACCACGTCAAAATAGTCAGCAATGCGCGCATCAGGCTTTCTCGACTTCCGACGGAGAAAATCCTCAAGATGCCTAAGTGATTTAGCGGCAAGAATTCCATCGGTGGAGCCTCCACCATCAATACTCAGAATCCTTACCTTCCCTGGACTCTGCATTCCAGATTTGAAGGCATTAGCATCGGCGGAGGGCTGAGTGGGGACATGCAGCTTGGGATTGGAATCATCGCAGCCAAAGAGAAACTTATTTTCCAAAATGGAGAAGATCTCAAAAGTGAGCTTGTCAACATCGAAGGTAACCGAGTCGATATCGTTAAGCTGAGGGGAGGAGGTGAGAGCAGCCATGGAAGCAGAAGAGTGAATTAAGGTTATTAAATTAGAAGTGGGAATTAACGAAGAGTTGCAGAGAGAGAGAATTGAGAAGATGGATTGAAGGGAACGAGATGAAGAAGAAGGAAGTGGCGGGGGAGTTTATATAGCAATACCAATACCAATAGCAAAGAGAGTGAAAGCGTTACGTACGTGCGGCACTGACTTGGTGTGTTTTATTGAATCTACCCTCCCCTCATTTATTTATTTATTTATTTATTTATTTATTTATTTATTTATTTCTTCTCATTTAAAATATTATAACAACGGAGGAACATTCCTTGAATTTGGTAGACAATTAATTAAATAAAACCTTTTTATTTTTTAACCATCTCCTTCTTTTGTCTAAATAATTTCACACCCTCTGTTAGGAGGAGGGTGGGCACCTACATTTATTATTTATTTAATATTTTTATAATTAGAAAGGAGGTGCAACTCCTCCCTTCCCTCCAACGTCTCTTCAAACCGAACCGACCGAACCGAACCGTTTTTTCTTTTTCTTTTTCTTTTTCTTTTTCTTCTTCTTTTTCCTTTTCTTTTGCCGCCAACGTCAACCCAAAATTTAATTCAAATAAATGTCAGGCAAGGCCACACATATTCATGCACTTACCAAATAACAATTCTCCTTCTTTTTCTACCCTAAATTTCTACCAATTTTTTTATGCACTTAATTTTTTATTTACCATGCACTTAATTAAATAAAAAATTTCTCATTTACCATGCACGTGACGCGGTCGAAGAAGGGATAAAAAATTCTAAACAAAATAAAAATAAAAATAAAAATGGAGTGTTGAGTTCACACTTTCACTCACAGTTGTACAGAGCCCGTACCCGACGACATGTACCTAATGCCTCAGCTGTGTGACAAAAACACCCCTATAAACACTCTACCATTTATTATTATTATTATTATTATTATTATTTTAAATATTGGCGGTGTACTGGAATCTTGTTTATTTATAAATTAAAAAAAAAAAAAGGTGGATATTTTATTTTTTAACCCTCAGGTACTTTCATTTAATTTTGATAGGGATAAATCTGTACTTTCGCGGGCCTATCAGCAACCATGTTCTCCAAGTGTGTTTGTTGAAACTTCCATTTTCATTAATTTCCCTTCCTCCCTCTCCCTTTTTTCAATCAACATAAAATATCTTCTCTTCTTTTCTTTTCTCTCAATTATTTAACATTTCTGTTCTATATTTATTCTCATTTAATTCTATACACACAATAACAATACTGTTTTAGTTATTTTAAAAAATGAGAAAAATAAAAAAAGAAAGAAAAAGATTTGGGCGGTTACTACGATTATTAATTATTATTATTATTATCCAACATGACATGCTTATAATTTTGGGATTCTTTCTGTGAATTTAACCATTGTCTCCGAACACCTATATATAATAATAACTCCCTTCTCAGGCCTGCCCCTTAAAATCTTTCAACCAACTCTCCGCTTCATCGTGTTGGGAGGTAACGGAAATTGGTGGTAAATTCGAGGGGGTGACATGGTGTTCTTAAAAGTGGCTTCGACTAAGGGTATTCCACAGTTTTGACACAAATGCAACTATTAGATCCTTCGAGAGTCTAGATCGGATCGGACCTGGTGTGAACATATTAGCCCTACCATATATTATTGATATTGATATTGATATTTGGGGAGGTGGATACCAAAAAGATAAAAAAAAAAGATTTGGGAAAGGTCAAATGACAAAAAAGGGTCCCAAAAACCAAAATTATTATTATTACGACTTTGTTGATAAGCCATAACCGAAAACCTGGTCAATCATCCTCAATATTTCATAATTTTCGAAAAATAAAAATCTGGCCTGTCGTATTCATGCACTCTGCCATAATTTAACCATCACCGACACTTGTGCCATTTTTGTAATTTTATTTTTATTTTGATTTTATTTGTGGAGAAAGACAATAAAATCCTGGGCCATTATTTGAGTGAACTCGATGTTGATGTTGGGATTTGAATCTTGGTTGAAATGGACCAAATAATAGTAATGTCAATATTGTATGTAGAAGGGCGTGACAGTAATTATCTTGTACGGATGGATTTGATGATTGAAATATTCATAATATAAGGGAGTGGAAAGTGGTAGATCTGGAGAGAGTTGGGAGAACGGGGGGATGAAACTAAATTAATATATATAATAAAAAATGAAATTGAAAGGGACAATGAAATCCCAGGAGGGTGATTGTGTCACCCATGGAGGTGGTAGGGACACCGCTAAGGATATAATTAAAAAAAAAAAAAAAAAAAAAAAAAAAAAAAAAAAAAAAAAAAAAAAAATGGAAAGCGAGGGGGAAGTGAGGTGGTAGGTAGCTAATTAAAGCCCTCCCTTTACAAAGAATTGGCATTTAAGTTTGGTTTGTATTTGAACATTGTCATCACGCTTTGTTGCCTCCCCCACTCTCTCCTCGTTACTTCATTCTTTTTTTAATTACTCTTCTGATTCACGTTCAATCTATAATCTCTATCCCATGATTATAATCCTTCATCTTACTTGTAGGATGGAGTTTGATTAGCACTAATCATGGAGTGATTGGACATGAGTGGATTAACAAAATTGTTGTCCCCAATTGGAAGCTAGCTAGATGGGAAGGATTATGATTGCTTTCTTTTGTTTCTGTCTGCAAATGAAAAAGGGTTTCTTAATGTGTAGGGGAAGGAAATTAGTTTGGGTAAACTTAATTAATAATTAATGTTTAGGGTTAGAGCAGACTAATGATTAGTAATAATGATGATGATGCCCGAATACTATAATGAACCCAAGTTTTTCTTTTCTTTTCTTTTCTTTTATTTTCTTTTCTTTTTAAATGAAATAATTTGTATTCAGCTTTATTATTCTATTATCTCAAAGTATATATTTAAATACTTTAAGTTAATCAAAAACCGAGAATTTTGGATTGATTGAGTTAATTCAATCAAAGGAAGAGGAGGAGTAGGAAGGGAAAGGGGCAAATAAGATAAGTGAAATTACAACTTTCTCCTTTTTTTTTTTCCTAATAAACCATTTACAATATATTTAAAAGAAAATGCCCATAATTTTTTTTAAAAAAATGTCTCTTTATGTAATCATAAAAAAAGAGAAATTTAATTATATATTTTAGGGGATCAATATCAATTATCTTGTTAAAAGCAGAATATATATATATATATATATATAAAAAGTTAGTTAAAAAGTTTTAAAAATTGAGAGGATGAAATGGGAAGGGTTTGGGTTATGGGGAAAACGACAAATAGGTTGGCCGACACAATTTGGAGGGCAAAATGATAAGAAATAAAAAATGGCACGAATTGCACGTTGGGTACACGAACCCACACGGTTGGCTCAGATGGACTCCTTTTGACCGCTCAAACTCTGACCTGCCCGCTGCCTTTTCTTCCTTCTTTCATTTTTTCGGCATATTTTTGTCATTTGTGTACAATACAATGGCTCTGTTTGTTTGTTTTTTTTTTAATTCATTTTAATCCCCACACACATATATATATATATAATATACTTTTATTGTAATTGTAATTCTATATTTCTTGATTAGACTAAGACATTGTAACAACACAATCTTAATAACATTAACCCAACTTCAAATTTCGACTATGTCGACTGATAATAAATAAAAATATTTTAAATAATTTGGTTTTATGGATTGAGTACCCACCTGTCCAATAATGATGCGTAAAATATCGTTCCTATGGATAAGATAAATTTGTAACTCAAGCCACTATTCATTTGTATCTTTATATGAGTGACATATTTGACTCCGAAAAGTAAAGATTGAATTTACAATTATTGAATTTCTTGATTTTGAAAACTAAAAAATATTTATTCATTTTTGTTGGAATTTGGAATTTGGTTGAATTTTTTAATATTTTAAAATTATAAAATATAGGGAAAAATTTGAAAATCAATCAAATATAATTTTTAACCTTGTCGGCCGCAGATAGAGCCTTCTATTGGGGATGAAATGTGGTATTTTGAAGTTATGTGGGCTTGGGTTATTTGTTGAGCCATTCAATGGGCCGACAAAGAGGCCCATTTTTCCGAAGAGGTTTCGCTTTTGGGCCGAGGCATCTAACTTCAAAACGAACATTTGCCCAAAATTTTAAAATAAGCAAAATAAACCTTTTTTTTTTTTTTTTTAATAATAATTTAAAAGAAATCTTGTAAAGAGTTGAATTTTCATTTCTACCCCTTTGGAATCTGGTATGACATCGTGCCGTTCAGAGGAGGAATATAAAAATACTAAAATTTATATTTTAGAAAATGCATTGTAAATATAAAACTTCAGCAAGGGTAGTTTAGGCAGTGCGAATTCGTAACGGCTACTTTGATCACCGCCGTCTGTTTCATATAGAATGTGCAAGCGAGAGAAAAAAGTTCGTGCACGCTCTTCCAGGCATCACAGTGTGAGCTTCACTACTTGGCTTCCAAATCCTCAAATTCGCTTTGGAATTGTAAACATTGTCGACCACTGCAA
The DNA here is from genome assembly GCF_002738345.1 of Cucurbita maxima. NCBI lineage: Eukaryota > Viridiplantae > Streptophyta > Magnoliopsida > Cucurbitales > Cucurbitaceae > Cucurbita > Cucurbita maxima. Next base: position 244,622 of record NW_019272020.1, read on the forward strand.
TCGCTACGTTTATTCCCACTCTGCTTCTGCAGTCAGCTAGGGTAGGGGAGAACCAACGATGAACATGAACATCTTCAGGAAGAAAACCTCCCCCAAAGGTCTGATAAATTTCTCTCTCTCTTCCGATCTGCTCCTTCTTAGCTTCCAATTAAAAATTCCGATTGTTTTGTGGATTATAGCCTCTGATTCTCCTTTTTTTTTCTTTATCATTTCACTGGGTTTTTTACGTGCATTTCCCTAGTTTGTACGATTTCGGGGTAGATTTTGAAGATGATCGGCGTTTTTCACACAGATCTTAGGGTTAATATTCTGTGTTCGATTAAAGACGCGATTTAAATTTCCCGTATAGTGGTAGGGGCTTTGCTCGAAGCAATTAGAATGAGTTAAAATGGGATTCCTCTTATTGTTTGAGATGATACTTACTTCTGCTACTAAGGGAACTTTAGTTGCCTGGGGTGCGGTTAATGCAGAAATCCATTGCGGCTTCATTAGACATGAATGATGACATTGTGCTTTTTTACAGATGCTCTTCGCACCAGCAAGCGAGAAATGGCTGTTGCAACTAGAGGTACTACAATTCTTCTACTTCATAATTTGTTTCTAAATCTTTTGGTGTATCCGCGGGGTATGGTCCAAATCATTTGGAATTATAGTGCCACTTGAGGGACTTCAAAACCTTAACAAAACTTTCTGTTTGTTTTCTTCTATCAAAAGTTATGTTTTGTTTATTTTGCACTGGAAGGGAGATGCAGGAATGTATTTAATGACCCTAATGAATGGACAATCCTGAATTACGCATTAGTACTGAAGCCCTAAAGCATTTGACTTTCCAGGCAATTCCCCAGTCCCCAGTTGTTGTTAGCAACGGGAAATCCCCTTTTCTAATACACTAATTCTCTTTTCATCCGGATGCCATCAGCCTTCAGACTAATTAGCAACACCTAAAGCTACTGATGGGGGAGCATTACTCCCTTTCGTTCATCTCCTCACTCTATTTATTAATTTTGGCATCTTGTCACTTAATTTGAAACTACTATGTCGTTCCCTTTTCTTTCCTACCTCATTGTATAGGGGTGAGCTTTACCAAAATAAGCTACCGAATGAAATTAGAATAACCGTTTTATTCAACTGTGCCTGCCCATTCTTTGAATGCATGCAACTGCACATACGTGGGTAATTGTGGCATTTGTGGACTAAGGTTTGCAAGTAAAAAGCCTGTGAGTTAAGGGCCAGGATTCCCTTTCCTTAACTCGTGCTTTCCTCTTCTTTGATTCCTACTTCATCAGTACGATGCAGATCTGAAATTTTATTGGCTCATGCTGTAGAATCTTCAATCAGTACATTCATTATTTATCAAACTCCGTCCTTCAATCTACATTTATATACAATTGATACGTTTGTGGCTTATATTTTTATCAATTCTCAGGCATTGAGCGTGAAATTGCATCTCTTCAGTTGGAGGTATCATGTGAACTCCCTTTTGGTTTTAATTTCTACTACCACCTTTGCCTTTTCTCTTCTCTTAGATTTCCTACTCTTTCTAATTTCAGGAAAAAAAATTGGTCGCGGAGATAAAGCAGACAGCTAAAACTGGGAATGAGGTAAGTTAACTTTATTAGATCTATTGGTGATAGGTAGCGTTAGATCTAGTACTTAACCCCTTCCACAACTGCTCAAACATGTTAATCTTATTTATGGATTGTTCCATTAGTTATTCATGATTCTAAAACTTCAAACTAGTGTTTCCTGAGCTTTGTATGTGATTAATGTTTTCTGTACCTTCATGATTACTGGTTGGTTTGATATTTTGTTTTCCATGCAGTTGAGCCACTCACATATTTTCCCTTGACTGAAATTCCATGCAAACTGCACCTAGTGAAATTGCATTAAAGAAGCCAATAAATGTTTTGGTGGAAGAAAAGGAATTTAGAATCCCAAGATGCCATTTATTCGGAAATAAATTTAATTTAGATTGTGGTTTTCTGTTGATATTCATCTTGGGCACGCACAAATATAAAAATTTTGTCACTTGTATTATCATCCTATTATTTTGGCACGAGTAAAATTTATTTTCATATTTCCTTTTAATTCATCATACAGGCTGCCACTAGAATCCTTGCTCGACAGCTTGTTCGCCTACGCCAACAGATAACTAATTTGCAAGGAAGTCGTGCCCAAATTCGAGGTGTAGCTACTCATACACAGGTCACCATCCTTACTGTGAAAACATGTTGACCATCGGTTTTAGTTTAGGGAAATAATCGACTGATGATGTCTTTTCCCAGGCACTATATGCTAGTACTTCAATCTCTACTGGAATGAAGGGTGCAACAAAAGCAATGGTTGCAATGAACAAGGTAAGCACACAAAAGAGAATATGATAGCCTTAGTTTTATTATGATTCTTCTATTTTAAAGGAAGAATGAGACATACTGGTAGAGAACAAGCAGTTACTTGATTGAAAGTGTTTGATTGGTGCATCATTTTGGTTGACATAATAGACTGAAATTTGTTGGAGTGTAAAATTAAAGGACTTTTTTTTTCCCCAAAAATTTACATATAGGCTACTTTCTTTACATTGCACCCAAACGATCAATTTTATCATCTTTGTTTTCCATTGCAGCAAATGGCACCAGCAAAGCAGGCTAAAGTGATTAAGGAGTTTCAGAAGCAGTCGGCACAGTTGGACATGACGGTAATATTCCCAGTTTCACTATTTTTTTTTTCTTATTGAATACAACATAGTTTCTACGGGGGAAGGGAGAATGAGTTGAATTATTACACCAATGACCAAATTAAATCTTTTGTTTTAATGGATATGTCTGAAATGCAAGAAAAGAGATATTAATTCTGCTTTCCACTTATGGGTAGCTCTGCCTGGTGCATATTCATTGTACTATTGTTTTGATACATCATCTGAGGATATCATTGTTAACAGCTTTTTGTACTGTAATATGTGTTCTTTGTGAGGACAAAAGAGAATCAGGAAAAAAATATGGGAGGGAAGAAAAATATTTCACCAGATTGGGGGTGATAGAGGGGAAATAAAAAAGGCCTTGCCCTTGTATTAACTTAATCTCGGCCATCACAAAGGTCGAGCCATATTCCTGGCGTTGGATGCAAAAAACCCAACTACTATTGTTGTGGCCTCGAGCTAGTATATTTTTCTCGGCCATCACAAAGGTCGAGCCATATTCCTGGCGTTGGATGCAAAAAACCCAACTACTATTATTGTGGCCTCGAGCTAGTAGATTTTTCTCTTTCTTTTTCCAGTCGTGCATTATGTTTTCATACTTCTTTTCTCCAGATTGAAATGATGTCAGAGTCTATAGATGAAACTTTAGATAAGGATGAGGCTGAAGAGGAAACAGAGGAGCTTACGAATCAGGTAAGTTCTTGCAATATATTTAAAGGTTGCATACCCTGTACCTGTGATTGAAGGATTTTACTAACTAGACATTTGTTTTTTGCTGTTCTCTTCATAGGTGCTTGATGAGATTGGCGTTGATATTGCATCCCAGGTTGGTCTCTTGAAAATGAACACTTTGCTTGGATCTCAAATATGTTTTTACCTTTTTTTTCCTTCACTTCACTTGGAAACATTTATTGCTCTCTGACATTGGTTTTTCCTGTTGACAGTTATCTTCTGCTCCCAAAGGCCGGATTGCAGCAAGGAAGACTGAAAATACAGTTACCAGGTACCCTCTACATTATTATTATCGGGATTTTTCTTTCCCGGTTTCATACATTTTATAACATAACACACGTATAGATAGATACATATCGGTCGTAGTCTATATTGTACTCTGATTGAATGCATGCAATGGGAAACTTTACTTTCACTGTGCTACAATGCCGAATTCCGACAAGCCTTTTTTTAGGTTCTTCATCTCTTTTGGACAAAAACTGTACACAAAGAAGATCTATTAAAACTTTAATCAAGCTCCGTTTTGGGGATATTTCTTTTGGGAACATTACAAAAGGTGACTAATGGGCGTGGAAATCTGTGAGATGATGAACCTCGGGGCATAATGGTCAATATATAAAGAAAATATAATCTAGAGTGTTCTGAAACAAAGATAATTTTGATAATGGTCAAAATAACAGTCTTTTCTTCTTTCTTTTTTTTTTTTTTTTTTTTTTTTTTTTTTTTTTATATCGTCCACCTTTAAGATGATAATTTCCATATTCTTTCACTGAACTAGACTCGAATTGATTCTTCCTAAAGAGATAGTATTTATGCCTATAATAATTTAGCTTGAGCTAATGATAGTTTGCATCTCTATTCGTGGCCCAGACTCGAATTGATTCTTCATATAATTAGCCCTTTATGCACATGCTAGCTTTCATTGAACTAATGATAAACTTTAATTTATGCGCAGCTCCGAATCTCCAGATGTTGAGGACCTTGAAAAGAGGTTGGCCTCTCTTCGACGTAATTGAATTGAGATCGAATTCCACAAAGCTACGGGAGTTTCAAATACATCAGTTCTATTTACATGTAAAGTTAAATAATATTGTTGTTGGCAGCAAATTTACATGGATCGTATTTCCCTTTGTCAATGTATATTTGTTGTGTGGGACTTGGAAGCATGATTAATTAGAATTATAATGCAGAGGAAAGTTTTAGAACACCATCCGTCAAATACATCAGCAGACCAGAAGGCTTCACCGATGATATAATGTGTATATATAGTAACGAGATATTATATAATGTGTAAATATAGTAACGAGATATTATATATATAATGTGTATATATAGCAACGAGATATATGATGATGGCCTCAGGATTTTGTCACATTTAGAAATAATTTTCTATCTCTAATAATGGAAAATAGTTTTGTGTTTAATTTAAACACAAAAACAAATGTTTGCAATATTGAAGAGAGGTTGGAAATTACGAGAATACCCTTGGGAATGGATCTATTATTCTGTTTATTTCGTTGTCTGTCACGATGGACGCGCTCGTGGATTAAAATATTCACCAAATTTACATAAAGTAAAAATCTCGGAACTTGCTGATTCTTCTCCATTTTCAATTTCTTTTAATTTTTTCCGGAAAAAAGAAAATATTCTTAATTCGTTGTTTCTTCAATCTTACCGTCTTCCTTTTCTGTCCCATTCTCTGGCATTTCGATTTTCAACCGCAGTTCTCGCTTCCACCCTCATCCGCTTAATACGGCCTCCTTCATAGCTGCACCTACGCGATCATCTTCTTCATAACTAATCCTTTCTTCCTTCTCTCGTCCACCATTTTCAGGTTTCTTGCCTCCCTCCTTTCTCTCCCTGTGTGTAACTGTAATTTGTGTATCTTTCTGCACTGTCTTGTGTATTTCTTTTTTTGTTTCTTTCGTTTGATGAGATTTATTATGATTGGGACATTTGGGTTTTCGAATGGTTGACAGATTTCCTTCTTGGGGCTTCTACGTGATCGTTTTTGTAGATAATCGGTGGTCGCAAGGAGGATCGGGAGAAAAGGTGTTTACTTCTGTATTTGGCTTTCTTTTTCCTTCAATTTTTTGTTCCTCTGTTTATTTTGTTTGCTTTTAGAGACTTGAGTTATTAGGTTTTATGCTTCCCTCATAATTTTCATCAATCTTGAGAGATCTTTTGCTCGAGCATGCATCTTTTATAGTGTATATTCCCCAATTGCAAGCTGTCCTTGAATTTTGCAATGAAGCGGTTTCCGTGGATTTCCCCCCGATAAGAGGTTTAGTTATCGATCAAATAAAGCTGTAGAAAGAGGGCTGAGAACAAGATCTTCTCATTGTTGGATTCTTTCGTGAATTAACTCCCTGGTTACGATTACATTCGTGAATTAACTAATGTTGAGAGAGGAAATAAATAATGAAATCATTCCGGTAAAAGGAAGCCAAGACAAACTCTGGTAACCTTAATTGTCCTCGAAAGGGCTTCTATATCGTTTTTGTTCTGAAGAAATCATTTGTAAGGTTGATCTACTTTTATTCCTGTGCTTCCTGGTTACCATTACAGTGCTTACGTTTATTTTTTGGCTTCAGTTTTAGAACCTAATTTCTGTGTAACCACAGCAGAAGAGGGGGGTGTTTTTCCTGATGAATTTTTTATCCTTACAAATCATCAGTGTACTTATTTGAATTGTTGTTTGATATTGACTCTTGTTGAAGGAAAATGTATGCTTCGTGTGGAATTATTGTGCATAGAGAGAAGTTAATTTCATATCGGTTATTTTTTTCAATCTTGCACATAGCTTATGATGCTGAAGTCCACTCTTGACAAGCTCTTGATTTTCTCACTCCACTTGCTGTAGCAGCTATGCAGAGCCAACTTGTATGCAGTGGGTGTAGGAGCATTCTTCTTTATCCCGGAGGGGCTACTAACGTATGCTGTGCATTATGCAGTACAGTCACCTCGGTTCCCCCTCCTGGTATACAATTTTTCGTATTGCTTCTTTTACCTTTTTGGTCGTTAAAAGTTTTGAGGAAATTATGGTAACAAATGCAATGTGCTGAGTTATTTATAATCTACCTGACAAACTATATAATTTAGGCTGGAGGGATGATGGTCAAGGAAGTGACCTCGTTTCCTAATTCAAATATGGCTTGGAGATAAAAATATTCAAAATAGTAGACATTTTAAGTGGCATACAAAACTGACTACATTTTTTTTGGGTGAGAAACTGAGTTCTTATTTTTTACAAAGAGAAACAAATTTCATTAATGAATGAAATGAAGGGAGTTAATAGATGTACAAGAAAGTTTCAAATTCAAAATTAAAGAAGTAAGACTGTAAACATTAGAAGGGTGCTGACATTTACGCCAACAAAAAGCATGAAATAAAATCAAGCCCAAGAAAGATTCAAAAGATAAGGAGTATCCTTGGAAATTCTTCCATGCCACTTTCACGGAAGATTCCAGAAGACAGCACAATTAATAGCCGTATATAATCTTCTAATCGCCATGGAAAGGGTGACCCACAAAAAAAAAAAAAAAAATAAAAAAAAAAAAAAAAAAAAAAAAAAAAAAAAAAAAAAAAAAAAAAAAAAAAAAAAAAAAAAAAAATAAATAAAAAAGAAGAAGAAGAAGAAGAAGAAGCATGGATGAAGCATGGATATCGTAAATCATGCTTGGCATGACTATAAACCAACAAATAGTGTCAAACATAAAGAGCCAATAACACTTTCACACCAGTAAATAGCATAAATAAAATCAAGTCCAAAAAAGTCGAAAGATAAGGAAGTATCCCTGAAAATTCGTCCATTCCACTCATATCGAATATTTCAGAAGATAGCCTAGTTGACAACAAGGCATAAAATATACTAATCACCATGGAAAGTGTGACCCACACAAAAGAAAAAAGCAAGGGTATTACAAAGTGCCCGGCATGACCATAGACCAACCACAAGTGTCAAACATAAAGTGCCAATAACACTGGGCAAAAGGACGGTATGCAAACAAATGATAAGAATACTCTTCATGTGATGAGCACATAAGCCTTATTGATAGCAAGGCATAAAGTCTTCTATTTACCATGGAAAGGGTGACCCAAAAAAAATAGGTGCGAGGATATCATAAATTATGCCAGGCTAATAACCATAGACCAACCAAAAGCGTCAAATGTAAAGAGCCAATAATTTTTAGGAAAAGGACAATAGGCATACAAATGATAAGGATACTTTTCATATATATACTTCACTAAGAACATGCGAAGTTAAAGCCAATTAACGATATTTAAAAACTTAAAAGAAATTGAAGGATTTAATAAGCTGTGACTAGAGGAAAAAGATGTTATCCTAAGGATTAGAGTATCTATTCCTTTTCCTACTTTTCAGGTTAAATTTTTTTCATGGCCATGTCCCTAAATTAGAAAAGAAAATGTTTAATACAGACAGATTTTAGTATGTTGGACACATGTCCAGAGCGTGTCCTTGCATTGTGGGTCATAATGGTATTTCCTTCTTGATGCATTTCATGTGGAAGTTGTCTCAGAATTTAGACAATCTTTTTTGCATTTGTGATTCTGATAGAGGATTGTGATATAAGTTTCTTTATGAGATTGGAATATCGAGGGTTCATCCAGGAGTGTATTTTATGATAGAATATTTTCATTTCATCAGGCACCAAGAAATATAGGGTTGATATAGGCTGCTTTGCAAGTTTGAAGTTTTGTGGATTCATGCAGAAGAATTATGGCTTTCTATAATGGAATATGTTCATGTGAAAAGGTTCCGAGGGGAAGATTATCATGTTTGTAGCCTCTTCGCGGAGTATTTTGTTTAAAGTTTTTAGGATAAATATATAAATTCTCAATTTTACCCTTAATGTATTAAAAAATCTCAATTAGGTCTTTTCATGAAAAAATCTCTAAAAATTTGCTGGTTGAAGTTTTGACCACATTGAAAAAGTATCTATCTTTTTGTACTTAGTTGACAAATATGTAAATTATATGATACTGGGCAGTATAAATGAATTGAGTAAGACGTTAGACTTGCTTTTTCATGATGAATATTATTTTATTAGTTTCTAATTTTATTTTTATTTCTTAAAAGTTAACCATTAAGGTCTGATAGCAAAGGTGTTAAAACGTGTCTCTTCTCATATAATATATATGCCCCAGCTGTTCATAGCTATTTGTCATGTGGTAACACTTTTGAGGTCTTATATCAGAGACTTGGGCCTTGCATTTGCAGGAACAGATATGGCTCAACTTATATGTGGAGGTTGCAGGACATTGCTAATGTACGCACGTGGGGCAACAAGTGTTAGATGCTCATGCTGTCATACAGTGAACCTTGCACCTGGTATGAAGAAACTTATCGTTGATTTTGGTTTTGGGAAGGATATATGGATATTTGAATGTGACAGAGCTCCTTATATTTGTTTGAGCGTTTTTTTTTTCTTTTTCAGTGACTAGGGTTAATAGTAAGACTTGGGCATTCAGATGATTAAATTATTGGTTTTTCCCGCTATAATTCTCTTGGTTCTATTTCATTTTCTCATATTTCTCTCTTTTCTTCCTTCACACTTCTTTTTGTTTTTTCTATGCTTCTGGGAAAAAATCATTAGATCTTTTGATGTAGGCATTTGCTTTGCTTGAGAACAAAAATGGTTTCGTTGTTACTTGTTTCTACCAGGCAATGCCTTAATAGCCTAAAGACGGCCTTGAGGCTTTTCCTCTTAAAAAGGACGTAAGCCTCGAGGTGGTATGAGGCGTAAGCCTTGAGTTTACCTAAAACATTTAACAAATTCTAAATTAGTATGACCAAGTATTGTAAAACATAATAATCATATAAGATAATTTTTTTTTTTTTTTTTTTAAAAAAAGCACCTCTATAAATTGCTGGTTAAACAAAAATTCTAAAAGGATATCTTTAACCTCACTACTATTAACATTTATAAGATTGATTTATAATATAAATTTTGTCTTCAATACTTTTGAAGTCTTGATAGCAATAGTAGTCTTAGTTTATATTGTCATGAATGATTTTATTTTTTTTTATTTTTTATTTTTTGGGTAAGAATGAGGCAAGCTAACGTTATTCTTTCAATCGCTACATGAGGTATAGAGACTCTAAGCTTCAATTTCACAAGGGCATAAGGTTCTTATGGTTAAAAAAAAAAAAAAAAACGTTTAAGTCTCGAGGCTAAAAGTTAGTCTTATCTTGAGGCAGTCCTCAAGGTGTAATCTTGCCTTTTAGTCTTGCTTGGGAAATAAAATTTTGGCTTTCCCCGATTTGGATGTGGGGTCTTATTTATGCCAATTCTAGTCTTGTTTATGCTGGTTTCTGTATCATGCTATTAATTATTAGACACTAAAAAAAAATTTCTTATGTTATAGTAGTTAGCTAGGTTACTGAGTTATCATGTTTGGGTGTTGTGACATTTTTTTTTTTTATAAAAAAAAGCCACGAACCAGGTTGCACATGTTAACTGTGGAAACTGCCGAACAACACTCGTCTTTCCATACGGAGCTCCATCTGTCAAGTGTGCCATCTGTCACTATGTTACTAATGTTGGTGTAAGTATAATCCATTTCTTTTCATAAGTAGCTGAAACTTCTTGATATTCTTAACGTTAGCTGTGTCGGTGAATGTGATAGGTTTGAAGTATTCTCTCTTTTTTATATGAGCTCATGCATTCATCTGTCTGCCTCCTTCATCACATATTCTTTATGTTGATTTTGGAAAGCAACTTAGTCTATTCCCGATGTGGCTTCAGTTATACTTGACTAGCTTGAAAGGATACAACTAAATTTTGTGGTCGAAATTAAGGCGGTACACTTTTGTGGCAGTTCTATCCTTTTTTCTCTGCATGGGTTGTTAGGGAATATTAAGGAAGAACCAAAATGTTCAAAACTTAAAAAACACAAACTTGTATCCAAGACATTTAGTCTATAAACTTCCCATGAACCCGAGGTGGTAAAGTTTGGATCTGTTAAACACTTCTGCTTACGTACTCTTGGTATACATGCTAAGTGTTAATATTTTTCTACCAGCGCTTCATGTTTTCCTCATTGATGTCTCTTTGCAGATGTCCAACGTGAGGGTTCCTATTCCAGTCCACAGGCGTAATGGAACAATTAGCTCTGGGATGCCCCCTTCATCATCGGTATGTTCTCACTCAATCTTTTCATTTTCCATGCCCCTCCTTTCAGGCCTCTGCAATGACCATTGAGTGGGTTTGTAATTTTGATTGTGCGGCATAGTTGATTTAAGACTGTTCACTATTTTCATTTTCTGCAGTCTCAGAGCCAAACAGTAGTAGTTGAGAACCCGATGTCTGTTGATGAAAGTGGCAAATTGGTAAGTATTCATGCTTTTCATTCGCTTCCTTTCCCTTTACCCTCATTAGAACCTTTTGTTCTCTGTTTTATTATCAGCAACAAACTAACCGTGTAGACTACTACTAATACTTTGAATGATAGGTGAGCAATGTCGTTGTGGGTGTCACGACAGATAAAAGGTAACTCGGTGAGATGGTGGTTGATCGATGGAACTTACTATTAGCGGCTGAAAAAGGATGGGAGGAAAACGATATATATATTTATATATCTAGTACATTACTATACTGCTTGGAATATGAATATGATGTGGACATTTCTGTATAGTTTGCCTCCAGATTTTCCCTTGAGGTAACCAATCATTCTTGAGTCAACTTCAATTTGAGGTTCAGAGAACTATTTACCCTGTGAATGTGAGATGGATATTGTGGACCAGAAGAATTGAGGGTCTGTACTGCATTACCTGTCTGATTTTCTGTACCGAATCATTGAGCTGTCTCGCAAGTAAAAATATTATACATCCATCGTATCCCCTTTGGTAAATATGAGTATTATACACGTTGTCTTGTAATTTCTGTTCCCATCATTGGCATTGTCATTGGCGGTATGCATTTTCAATTTCCGTTGGTTTTGTTCATATCCTAAGCTATCATCCTTTTCATCCTTTTGGGCACATCAAGTGTCCCAAGTTGGTAATGGATTAGAGAGGGATAGAGAGGTCAAACTCAGCTATTAACTTACTTTTGAAACTGAATCTTCATTACAGACACCCACCAGCTACATTTTCTTTTTTTACATCAGTAAACAGTTGCATAAAAAAAAGAATGAAAAAATTGGTTGACACACCTCCAAATTATTCAAAAAGGAAGAGAAGGGCAGAGCAGGGGATGGTAACAACAACCAGAGAGAATACATCATCTTTTTCTGTCATGAAGGGGGAATAATTACCTCTCCCTCCAAACCTCTCACTCAATTAGCAGTGTTGTTATATGAGATCTTCAAAATTACTGAAACAGGAATGTTGATTATATGGCCTGCACTCCCAAAAAGTCCAATTCTACCAAAGCTAGCAACCGAGCTGTTCATCGTCACGTTCAAGAATATGGTTAGCTCTTGTTTCTTGCCGCTGTCGATTGTAAATCGAGTCGGAGAAACCTTCAAAGAAATCCCATAAGGAGCACTCCAACCAACATTATAAATCTCAGGTCCAGCTATGTTGGTCACGGTTCGTTGCACCACTCTTGACTGGTTAAGTTTTGCTATCGTCACAGAGGGCAAGTTCAAATCAGCTCCACTGATACTGGAATTGTAAAGCCCGCAGTTCTGGCCTGTGTAGTTGAACACCACAGGGGATGATCCATTGATTCCACAAAGAAACGACATATAATCATCGTAACCTACAACAAACAACAAGCGAACTCAAATGTCATACACCATGCACTTTACTACCAAAATGATCAACCAAAAAGTACACAAAAAATTCTCCGTTCCCAATATTTCCCAACTCATTCTCTGCTAATATGTAAAGATGAAGCACTTACTGGAATCAAAGATCAACCCTGGGTCGAGAGCTGCTGTTGCATTCACAAAACCACTTCCCATATCAAAAGGCGTAGCTGGAGACTGGTTCTGTTCGGGGTTAGCATAAGCACGCTGAGCCATGATTGGTCCACCAGTCTTGTCGTAAAGAGAAGCAGTTGTGGATAGTGCAGATGCAATGGCTGAAGGACTAAAACTGGGGTACTTCTGCTTTACCAGTGAGGCTAGACCAGCAATATGAGGAGCAGCCATGCTTGTTCCCGACATCATTGCAAAGCTTTCACCTGGAGAGTTCGTAAAAGTTAAGATTCATGTCTGAGAACTCATTCTTACATGTAAATAAAAACTGTGGAAGATGATGATCACCCAGAAATTCAATAGAGTCAGTGGCAACAGAGCTCCAAGCAGCCCATATGGAATTTCCAGGAGCTACCAAGTTGGGCTTCATAATATCAGAATCATCAAGAGAACTGTCTTCTGGGTCTGGTCCTCTAGCAGAATAGTACATGATTTGTGGGGCAGAAGAGCTATAATTTGCCTTCAATCCTCCACATATGCTAGCAACAGCTCCAAATTTTGAAATTCTCTTTGTTAATCCATCTACTTCCAGGGAAGAATTGTAATATTGAAGAAGCATCTGCCAAAGAAACCATAGAACATAACCCAGTTTAAAACCCCACTTTGATGCAAAAAGGCTTTGACAACCATTTGTAAAACAAAACAGCAAACAAAGTAGAGCACCCACCTTGGAATCTTCTGGTGATGAAATTATGATGCCAGGCATTTTCATTGGTATTGGGTTGAGCCTAAAACCTATCACAAAAGAATCCATATAGAAAATGACACCAGCAGCACTCAAGTTTTTTGCTGTCTGTAAAGCTTGTTTAACTGTGGAAAGCCCCAGCACAAATCTGATTGAGTAGCTGCATATTAGAAGGTTCCCTTGGATCAGATCCTGATCAAAGTTACTGGAGTCTTGGCATTCGCCCACGTACATGTCCGCCGACACGTTTGTGCCATTGTTTAAAGCGTGTATTGCAGCAATTAGTTTGTACTTTGTGCCATTATAAGTTCCAGCTGAATAGGAGAATACGAATTAGATTTTATCTACCAAGAAAATAGGAGCACCTACTGTATATATTCAAGTTGCTCCCCTTTCCGTAAAGTGGAAGAGTAGTATAAACAGAGAAGACAGACAGAAACTTACGAGCAAGTCCGACTCCCGGGATGGTGACATTATTGCCAAGGCTTATCGAGTTAGCATAGCTTCTGTCGTGAGAAGCAGCCCCAACAGTGAAGATCCATGGACTGAAGGAAGACATGCTCTTAGGTGCTGGACCAGTGTTACCAGCTGCTTGCACAACGAATATACCAGCCTTTACAGCAGAGAGCAATGCCATATCTATGGGATTAAAAAACGTTGCAATACCCGGTGGACGCCTGTTCGGTGTGATTGATAAATTTATTATATCCACCCCATCCTGAGCAGCCTACAAAGAACATCATAAAGATAACAAAAGAATTGAAAGAAGATGAGGAATTCTTGAGAAGAAAAATACTAAATTTAGACTTGATCTTCTCAAAAATGAGATTTTAAACTTGTTTATTCTGGCATACCTGATCGACTGCAGCAACAACATCAGCAGCAAAACCTCCAAAGCTTTTGTACAGTGCCTTATAAACAGCAATGCTGGAAAAAGAAGCATAAGTAAGCATTGAAGCAAATGAATTATAGGAACCAAAATGATATTTTAACCGACAAAATAATAGCTCGAGAAGTGAATGTAGCCTAAGTTCAGATTAATTACTGCGAACGAGGAGCCATCCCACTGGCATTTCCAAAGTGATGTCCAGCAACTAGCACTGGAATGCCATGGTTTCCAGCAGCAATGGAAGCTGTGTGCCTGCATATATTGATGTCAATGACTAACAAGGAATACAAACCAAAAGAAATTTCCAAACAGACATAGAAATCCTTACGTGCCATGCCCATCACCATCAAATGGTGAAGCATAATCCTGAGATGCATTAAATATTCCCCTTGTTATAGCTGATGCTGCAAAATGGCGTGCTCCCACAAGCTTCCGATTGCATGACCCAGATGGAAAATCTGGAGTCACCTCACAGATTCCAGAGAAGTGGGGTGGAACTGGAAATGGTTTATCACTCAAATCATCAGCAAAGCTGGGGTGAGAAGGGTCAATGCCAGTGTCAACGAACCCCATCACAATCCCAGCTCCAGCACTTTCAAAGCCACCATCTTGAGACCAAGCTCCCTGAGGAAGCCCCAAGAACTGCGGAGTATGGGTCGTAGCAGTTCTAACAGAGAAATCCATGACAACATTTGCCACCTCCATTCTCTTTGAAAGTTTATTAGCCTATAAATTCAAACATAGTTTCTCCTGAGCAAAATTTATCAGGTAAACACTAACAATTAAAGAACATCATATATTACAAACTTGTACCTGTTGTTCAGTAACAAGCACAGCAAATCCGTTGATCAAGAAATGGTAACTGTACAGCTTTAAGTATTTCTCCCCCTTCAAGACCTTCTTCAACAATGAATCATGAACTCGGGCTATGTAAGATCTATATCTTCGATGCTTTCTTGACACGTTTCTAAAAGAACATAAAATTTATAAAAGATAAAAACATCAAAGCGGAAGAGCAGAAAGGATAATGGCATATAGCATCGATAATAGATTCAACAAAAATTGGCAATTGCAGTTTCAACAAGGTTAAGGTATAGTTTTCATGGAAATCCACTGAGAAACAAAGATAAATATAACACAAATTCTGCATCCTCCCAACACATTAGTACCGAATGATGGAAAAAAATGAATTTTCACAGAGAAAGAAAGAACAATATCGACAACCCAGAAAAGGAAACCAATAGCAACTACTTCATGCTTAAGAAAATACACTCACGTTGGCGTTTAAGAAGATTACAGTGATTGAAAACGTCTTATACGACAAGTTTTCATCATATTGAATCAAGTAAAGCACTAAAATGAGTAGCTTAGAGCTGCTGAATGCAAGTATAAGAGAGTGATGGAGAAGTACCTTGGTTTGTGGATGCTTAATCCACCAGAAGCACCGAGCCTAAAAGAAGTGGTATTCTGCCTAAGCTGACCATAGTAATGAGTAGTAGGAGGTTCCTTGAGGGTTACAATGTACACAGCTGTTGAATCACCGAATTCGTCCAGACAAGATGCGCATATAAACATCCCAAAACATACAACAGCGCATAGTAGACGTGCACGGTGAATGATATCCATTAGGGAACAGTATCCAAACCCAAAAGAACACTGTTTTAGTGTTGTAATCAGAAGCTCCTACCCCTCATATCTTGAAGCAGAAGCTTGCTCGTTGTCTCTTTGAATGTGCTCAAACTAGAACAAGAGATTCACCAACACAAAATCTCTAAATCTAGAGGCTAGAAGTTCCAAGAAGACAATGAAAAAACAGCCATGAAAACTTCCCCTCTCAAATGGGGAGGTGATAATAATGGCCAAGAAAGCAGACCCTTCTTCTTTTCGGTGAAAAAGAACCCACTTTCGTTCACTTTTTGTTCATCTAGTGTAGGTAGAGAGAAAGAGAGAGAGAGAGGGAGGGGTAAAGGAAGTGAGAGAAGAAGAAGAGATTGTATTAATGGGAGTTGTGTTGGTGGGAATAGACAATCTGCAAAAGCTTTCTTGGGTAATGTGAATTTGAACGTTTTATTAACTAAAAGAGCCAAAAACGAAAGGGAAAGGAAAAAATACAGAGAAATTCAGGACAGAGGCAGAGAGCTAGCCAGAGGAAGGTTTTCTCTTTGATTCTATGATCCGATTGAAGGCTTTTTGGCAATGGCCTGTAAGTCGAGGAGAAATATGATTCTATGATCCAATCTTCTTGAAATCTCATAGAATAGCAATGACCCACATTCAAACACTAATTGAAGATCAAGATTTGATAATAAAGATTCAATTTTTATGTATATAATGTACTAAGAAATTCCATGGAAGTACAGCGGGGGAACAAAGACGTTGAGACAATGTGCGATGGAAAAGTGGGGTCTTTATTTTTGTTTGTCCATTTGTGCTCCCAACGTTCGAATTTTTTAAGGTCACCCGTGAGAGAGCTTGGTTTTGTGGGTGTATTGTGGGACGGTGGTGGGTGGTGTGTTGGGGCGCTCGCACGTGCCAAAAGTGAGAAATTAGTGGACATGCTCCTTTTATGTATATTTCTATTTCATTTGCATTCCAAGTTGGCCCTTTTTACTTAACTAATGTGAACTTAGAATGATGGTTGGTCTTGGTTGGGCCATCCAAAAATTGAGTATTATCTTTCCTTTAATCACTCTCCTTTGACTTTTACACACACAAAGTATTTGAATAGTGTACAACATTGAATGTATTATTCGTTGAAAATGAGTTCGATATTCAATTCGAATCATACACTTATAAGAAATGTTTTATTTCCCCCTCCAATCGACGTGGGATCTCACAATTCACCCCTTTTCGGGGGCCCAACATTCTCCATGACACACCGCTCAGCTTTATTCCCCTTTCCAATCGATGTGAGATCTCACAATCTACTCCTCTTCTGAGCCCAACATTCTCTCTGACACACTGCCCAATATTTAGCTTTGATACCATTTGTAATAGTCCAAACCCACAGGTAACATATATTGTCATTTTTGGACTTTACTTTCAAACTTCCCCTTAAGATTTTAAAACGCGTCTAGTAAAGAGAGATTTTCACACTCTTATGAGACAGAATGTCTCGTTCTCTTCTCAAACCGATGTGGGATCACAGTCTAGTTTGCTCGTCCTACCTTTTTATGTTATAGATCAAGATACATTATCTCGATAAATGTGATCTAGGTAGAATTGACCCATGATGAAGATAAATTTACAGTCTCAACTAGGCATGTTCATTTGTTATGAGCTTGTATAAGTGTTATTGATGCATAGGGCATGAAAGGACACTTTTGTTTGTCAAAGTGGTAGGCCCAACCAGAGCACATCATATGCGTAGCTGACCATCTCTAAAGCACATAAAAAAACATAGCAATTTTGAGGGATAATTATTTTAGGTAGTCTTGACAGTGTCTAAAGGAGCCTGATTCCACAATCATTTACATCGCTTCCTCTTAGATATTCATTTATAACCTTACCCCATGGGTAGCAAACAACTTGTGTTGCCCCTTTTAGTGCTAAGGATGAATACTCATTAATATCAGGATAAAAAAGTTGGTTTTTTTTTTTTTTTTTTTTTTTTTTTTTTTTTTTNACTGTTTAGTTTTAAAAGTTGTGGTTGTTTTTTTTTTTTTTTTTTTTTTTTTTGAGTTTAACAACTACATAGGTGGAGAGTCGAACCACCAACTTTTACGACAACAATTTGTGGTTGATTGTGAGTTATATTGTTTCAATCTCTTTGAATAATTCATGTGAAATAGCAAACACAAGTTGTTTGATACCCATGGGGTAAGGTTATAAATGAATGTCAAAAAGAGAGTGAGAATTCTCATCTATTTCAAAAGCTTATGAAGAAGGTTTGTGATCTGCTGAGCATTGACATTTATGTTTCCAATCCTAACATGATTAAAGAGATTTGTTTCTAAAAACGGTAAATATAATTCTGAAATAACATTATACTCCAATCATTCGACAAATACATGTACTTTGTCACATCTGTAAATACATACAATGCCAACTAACCAAAGGATACTTTGGATCAATCATTTTTCCTTCAATTATGATAAAGTTTCAGCCAAAAATCTACAAGGAACATACAAATTATAATGTCGCAACAAAGAGTGACATTACAAACAATCACGCCATCTGAGAAATGAATGCCATCAAAAGCATTTTTCATTCGAACACTTTGGTTTCCCCTCCTCCATATGTTGAGGCTGGGTAATATTTATGTCTCCTTACATATTTTTCAGGAAAGAAAGCTATTCAAGTTCATTTAAAATCTTCAGAAAATAATATCATTTATTTCTTTCCGTTTGATCTTTGATTTCTGCAGTCGCCTTGCCGTAGAAGTAACATTTCATAGACTCCCTTTGTGATGCAGGTTGGACAGAGAGTTCCCTTCTACAATTATATCGACACTTCGAGAATTTGTCATTTTACATGACTTGGGGTGGGTGGTGAGGCCTTGCAGCATACTTCTTATTTTAACTGATACAGCCTGCAAGGTTTGTATTTCCTTTAAGCATACCGCAATTAAGAGAGTGTAGAGTAAAATCCAACACATACAAAGAGACCATACAATCCACTAGAAGAATCCTGCCTTGTTTATAGATCTCCATCATGGTGGCAATAGAGCAAAAGACAGTGACAAAACAGTGGGCCATCTAGATCTGTGAGAACTTGGCCTTTTTAGAACTTAGATCTTAGTTGGGATATGCCCCCCAAAAGGTGAAGCATTGTGTGGTTCTTATTTATGGAAATTGTCTCCCAGACAAAGGAAGAAAACTTCGGATTGAGCAAACTACCATTGTTATTTAGACAGTTTGGACTCATCAAGAGTCAAAGAGCCTTTGAGAATATGGCAGTATTTAGACATTCATGCTAATTGGAAAGTTGCTTCCTACCATTTTATAATCCTTCAATTTTCATTACATATGCTTCAGGAAAAAAAAAAAAAAAAAAAAAAAAAAAAAAAAAAAAAAAAAAAAAAAAAAAAAAAAAAAAAAAAAAAAAAAAAAAAAAAAAAACCCAACTCATGCACGCACAAAAATATATAAGATTATCTTGTTTTAACAGAAGAGACGTCCCAAAATACAGACCTTCAGTTCGTACTATTCAGACTTTAGGTCCTCAAGTAATCACTATATAATGCCGAACACATTAAGAAGTAAAGGGGACAAGCGAATCTACCTAGAAACATGTTGATCAGGAATTGATAATTCACATTAAAATCCTGCACTCGAAGTATATCTGACGGTTAAATTGCAAAATCAGGACACAGTTTGCTAATAACACTACATTGTCGAATCCTACAACAGCATCAACACAAATTCAAAGAGAGATTGCACCCAGGGAGAAGAACCAAGCTGTAGCCCCTGGCAAGTGAACTCAGGTCGAAACAACACAAGATAATATCCAATGAAGGCCTCCACATATCATCACATGAATATGTCTGCAACAAATAACAACAAAGTTATTGAGAAATGATAGACAGCAGGATTTTAAGATTGCATGAGAACGATAGAATGGTCTACAATGGTTGCAAGTTTGTAAGATGACCAAAAATTTCCCAAAGTCCTGCAGAATATCATCTTAATTTGAATCAGGTGGTAACAACTCAGATTGTAACAGCCTTCACCATCTCACTATACCTATCAAGAATTCAGATCTTGTAAACGGGGCATATTTTACCAATAGAGTTGTTAGAGACAGAGAAAATGGAGAAACAATCATTTTTTTGCCTAAAGCCGGCCAATGAGACAGAGGCCGCTAAATCTTAAAATAATTTATACAATTTAAAATGCCATCAAAGCATCAAAAAAGGAATACTCAATGATTAGTGCCTCGTCCATCTAATCTATTAATAAAACCATATAAAGATCGAGATGGCCACAATTTAGGATCATAATAAATTTTTTGAGTCAATGACACAATTGAGGAAGTCATTAGGGGAAAATATTAAAAAAAAACTGATTGAAGGGAAAAAAGAAGAAAAGAAAAGAAAGAGAAACAAGATCTCCACAGAAACATCCTCTTTTGATTCCTGGAAATCTTTCAACTTATCAATACCAATGGAGCTATGAACAAGGAAGTTGGGAAATAAGCATCCTCTGGGAGGAAACATTCGAGTAATATGAAACAAGATAATAACACCATCACAAACTTCTATTAGGAAAGGATAGTACATTACTCGTAACTTGCCAAATAGTAAGTCACGCCCTTCGTTTATAGGAACATTCAGTCAAACCATTTAATCCTAATATATGTATCTCATTAAATAAAAATTTACTTTAGGTCAACAAAAAGAGTTTAGTTCCTATTGAAAGACCGGTCAAAGAATTTGGAAGGAAAAAATCGTCAAGAATGTTAATCTTTTCCTACAGACTCACTTTCGCCATGATTAAAAATATCACTAGTTTTAATGGAACCAGAAAAGCAAGTGTATCCTAAGCAATGAGCAATTAAAGAACCTGCCATGAGGAACTATAGAGGTGCAAGAGAACCAGTAACAACAGTATCGTAACTCCTGAGCACAAAAAAGACAAGAAAGGGACAAACTTAGGCAGGGCAGAAAATCTTACTTAACTTTTGTGATAACTGTGTTTTGTGAGGGGGCTTCCCCCATCCCCTGCCCCTAGGATGCCCCTCTACTTTGAGACTATTATCACACAAAGTTTCTTATCAATATATATCTTTCCATCTACAAATTATTTCCTCCAGTTTAAATAGACCTTGTGTCTAGGTTTGTTGTCAGTGCAACACAGATTCCAAATTTAGCCATCAAGTGCTCTTTTAGCAGTTGGGTGTAAACAAAGTTGATTGGCTCAGCTATTTTGCATAGTGAGTTTGATTTCTAAAATCATTTACATAAATTGGTAGACTCAGCTATGATGTGCATATATTTGTTAATAGTTGAACATACTCATAATAAGCTATAATTTAGTCCCTAATATCTAGAGGGCAACAATTTACTCCATGTAATTTAACATTTGTAACCATTTACTTCCCGTCATGTATAATCTTGTAAAGATTTTTTTTTTTTTTTATAGGAAATAAACATTTCATTGATCAAATGAAATTACAAAGAGAAACCAATCCAAAGGATCGCAAAAAGAAAGAAAGAAACAGATGATGCAAAAGATTCGAATCCCTAATTAATATCGGAGAAAATCTGCAAACTCCTATCCAGCTACAAGTATGGGGTAAAAAAAAGCCCGAATGAAATTAAGCCAAAGAGTCTTTTTTTCTTTCTTGAACGGGTGCCCAAGGAGAGTGATATTTGAAGGAAACCAAAAATCTGTGTTATGTAATCCCAAATGGATCTGGCAAAGGCACAACAGATGAAAAGATGGCTGTGAGATTCTGGACCCTTTTTACACATAACAAACCAGCTTGGAGATAAACTAGAACCAGGAGATATATATACTGAAGCTTGTCCTTGGTGTCTAAGCAAGCATGGCTAAGCTCCCAAATCAAAAACTGAACTTTTTAAGGATATTTCCCATTCCAAGTGATTTAATAAATGTCATCCTTCCCTTGAGTATCCAAAGAAGAAAAAGAACTGGACAAAAAATTTCTTCACGGACAGAGAGAACAACGTGTGAGAGAGTATTGGAGAAACTATCCTATTCACCAATTTTAGCTGCGGTAAGATTTCTTCTATTTTTTACTTGTATAAATCGATAAACTGTTAAGGACGAAATGTATTTATAATAGTTATTCCATAATAAAGTTCATGAACTAACTAGTTATTTCAATGGGAAAGTTCGGGTACCAAGATGTGTTCTTGAATTTAGTCAAATTTATTGGAATTGGAAACATATTCAAATGCGATCCATTCTAAATAGAGTGTTCTTGAATTAACCAGAGACCGTTATACTTGACTTCAACGATCGCATGTTTTGTAGTAATAGCTTAAACAAAGAACTGGACACTATAAGGCAAACTACCAAATTTCGAATTCGATGAAGAGACATACCAACACTATTGCTGTTGATTTTGCTGCTGATTTTGTGGGGCGGGTGGAGGCGGCATGCCAGGACGAGGTGGTCCGTAAATAGGAACTGCCCCACCGGGTGGAGGAGGCATCCCCGGTCGAGGCGGGGGCGCTGGCATTCCAGGTCTGGGTGGGGGTGGCGGTCCCCTCATCACCTGCCCGGTTGGTGGAGGTCCCATGGGTCTCTGAGCAAATTGAGGAGGAACTTGGAATGGTTGTGGCGGAGCTCCTCCTGGTCTCGCTGCAGAGAACTGTGGCGGAGGCCCCGGCGGAGGCATTCCTCTCCCAACCGGAGGTGGAGCTTGTCCTGGAAACATCGGCATCTGACCAGGTGGACGGATAACGGGGGCAGCTGGATATGACATCGGCGGAGCGGACAGCTGTGGTATTGGCGGGCGAGAGATTTGAGGCTGCATCATCCCCGGAGCGGGTCCACCCACTCCACGAACTGGCCCAGCAAGACCAGGCTGAGCCTGAACAAGAGGAGCAGTCGGGATACCCCTCCCAGCGGCACGACCAATACCAGGCCCAGCCATAGCCGCAGCATTGACGGCCTTAGCACGGGACTCTTCAGCAGGTGGTGGACCCTCAACAGTCATGGAAATGACCTCCTCGCCGCGAAGAAGAACAAGCCCAAGGGTACGACGCTCGTCGCGTTCATCATTAGTCTTTTTACCCTTAGCTGGAGGAAGCTTACGGAACTCCTCGCAGTCGCCGAGGACGAGGTTCATGTGCCGATCGAAGGCCATGAACTTGCCAACCAATTGGCGACCATCTTGGATGGTGACCCTCATCCGGTAATTAATATACTGGAGCATCTTCGAACTTTTAGACATCGACATTGTGCCAGAATTTGGAATCCCTCAACTGAGATGCGACCTAGGGTTTGTTTCAGTAAGAACTGAAGCAAGACGAAGTGAAATGAGCGTAGAGCGAGAGTGGGGGAGAGGAAGCTAGGGTTTTAGAAATTGGAGCCTAATCTTTTTTTTTCAAAATTGTTCTTTGCCAAAAAAACAAAAAAGGGCCGAACACGACGATGTCGGCCCACCGGTCCAAAGTCCATACCCAGTTTTAATTCCCCAATATTACGCACTTTTTATTTATTTATTTATTTATATATAATTATTATTAATATTGTGTTTTAAAAATTGTTTTATTCAAATATAAATTTGTTTCTCTCTACACCTAATTATTGTGACCAATCAAAAGCTTTCTTGCTCTCTCTCTCTCTCTCTCTTTTTTTTTTTTTTTTTTTTTTTTTTTTTTTTTTTTTTTTTTTTTTTTTTTTTTTTTTTTTTTTTTTTTTTTTTTTTTTTTTTTTTTTTTTTTTTTTTTTTTTTTTGTAACAAATGGTTATTTTGTTTTCTTTTTTAAATTTTTAAGGATATTAATAAAAAACTCGAAATATTATTTTTGAACAAAATCTTAATGCGTCTTGAAAATTTTAACAGTAATTTAAAAAATGAACAAACCCGAAAAGCCCAAATTTTGTTGAGCGTTCAGTTGCTTCGTCGGTTTTCTTTCTCTTTTATTTCTCCTAGTCTGCTAGATTCAGATATAGAACAAGGAGCTTGGACGAGAAGGAAACCATGGCAGCACCAGATCATTTGTTCAATCTGAGAAATAATTTCTACCTGGGAGCGTATCAGGCAGCCATTAACAACAGTGATCTCTCCAATCTCTCACCCGATGACGCAATCGAGAGGGATTCTATTGTTTTCCGCTCTTACATTGCCCTTGGCAGCTATCAGGTCTGTTCCTGCACGTTAGAGTGGTTCGAAAGTTTATTGATGCTTGATTTGAATTTGATTTGAAACTCTTTGCGTACTCTTTCAGCTAGCCATCAGCGAGATCGACTCATCCGCCCCGACGTCTCTCCAAGCCGTCAAATTGCTCGCTCTTTATCTGTCCGATCCTAGTAGCAAGGTTTCATCCGTGGATCTAGAGCCCCTTTTAGCCGATTATGTTCATTTGGAATATAATAAATTCTGTTTGGAATTCATAGAATTTCAGTTATATTATTGGTTCACGCATTTGTAATCCATGTTACTTCGCTTTATAAATTTAAACCATATTTGACACTGATCTGTGGAATGGAGTTCTAAAAATTTAAAGAGGGGTTTACTGGATATTCAGAGTTGGTAACTCCATTTTATTGGCTAGTGACGTTTGATGCAGTTCAAACCAACTTACATCAGATTTTACCCCATGTGCTGGACGATAAATGACATTCAGAAACAAATGAAGACATTTTTCTTATTCACGAGAGCAGAGTAATCAAAGTTTCTTTACTGATGAATTCTTTGAACATCGCAGGAATCAACCATCGCAAGTCTACAGGAATGGTTATCAGATCTAGCCATTGCAAACAATCCTACCTTGAGGCTAATTGCAGGAATCATATTCATGCATGAGCAAGACTTTAATGAAGCCCTGAAACACACAAATGCTGGAGGAACCATGGAATTGTAAGTCTCATTTTGAATGCTTTACCAATACTTATTTCTTTCAACTGAAATAGTTTCAATTGTTGGCTGCTGTAATATAGGTTGGTTTTTTTTAAAAAAAATCTTTTTCTTTTTGGGGGTACATGTGCATAGATTGTCTACCTTATTTCATCCTTACCTACTACCTTGTTGCACGATGTGCTAAATCATCACTCGGTAGTTCAATCAACTTGTCACACCAACATTTATGTAATGATTTCAATGTAGAGATTTATTTTAATCAAAATTGGATGTAAGGGGATGTATATGGAACTTATTAACATTTAGAGACTAAAAGAAACAACTGCATATTTTTTTATTTTTTGTGCCTAATGTAGATGCGAGTAGTTGTTTCAGGGGAGATCCTTGTGAGACTGGAAGTGTATACTGGAATTATCTCAAGCCCGATATTGTTTTTCCATGCAGGCATGCTCTGAATGTTCAAATATTTCTTAAGATGCACAGGTCAGATTATGCTGAGAGACAGCTGAGAGTCATGCAACAGACTGATGAGGATCACACATTAACACAACTTGCAAATGCTTGGATAAATCTGGCTGTGGTTTGTAGCTTATATTTCCATTATCTGAAGGAAGGAATAGACTCTTTGGAGGTAGTCTCATTATTCTGTAATTTCTTGCTTGACCAGGGTGGTTCCAAGATACAAGAAGCATATCTTATCTTCCAAGATTTCTCTGAAAAGTATCCAATGACAAGCTTGATTTTGAATGGAAGGGCCGTCTGCTGCATGCATATGGGAAACTTTGATGAGGCCGAGACACTTCTTCTTGAAGCATTGAACAAGGTAGATTTGGATCACCATGCATTTGATTACTTATATTGTATAACTGAAACTACTTTCAGAGGGGATCAAGATTATTGGCACAAATTAGTGACCAAAAAAAAAAAAAAACCTGGACCCAACATCTTTGTTACTTAGTTGTCTTAAATGAATTTCCAATGTGATCGAACTTTAAGACAGATTGGAAATATTCAGTTCCACGAAAGATGCAAATATATTTTATAAATTTCTAGTTGTAGATAAGATGTTTCTTTGTTGTTGTTCACAGGATGCAAAAGATCCAGAAACGATGGCCAATCTAGTTGTATGCAGTCTTCACCTTGGCAAACCAACTTCTCGTTTTCTCAGGTAATGGGTGGGGATCCAACGCCAGAAATCTTTTTTCTTTCTTCGTTCTATTTTTTATGTTTTGGTTGTTTGGCTGCAATGCTTTTCTGTAGTCTGCATCTTTGTGGGAATTGTGGTGAAGGTAGTTTTTAAGAAAGTGAATGGCAATACTATGATCACCTAAGTTCTAGGGGGTTATTTAAATGAGGTTGGAGTGACTTGTGAGAGTAGTATTTTAAAGTGGAACATTTTCTATAACACTTTGAAGAAACTGAACCCATTTTCTAAAAATACTTGAAGGGGATTTAGTGAAGCGTTTAATATTGGAGTTTGATTTGTTATGCTCATTTAATAATATCTTGGGTATTCAGAAATTTATTTTGTCCTAGTCCTGTCTCCCATCCTCATATTTAATGTTTTCCTGAAGATAAGCTGTGGTGAATTTATCTGTATTGCTAAACGAAACTTGAGCACTTGAATCCACCCACAAGTTGGATTAGACTTCTATTGCTAACATATTTGCCACAAATTTTCAGCCAATTGAAACTTTCGCATCCCGACCACTTGCTTGTTAAACGCATCTCGGCTGCTGAAGAGAGCTTTGATAGAGCTGTTCAATCTGTTGCTTAGAGAAGCCTTGCTGCTTTTGAAGAGGGGGTGAACGATGTTTGCCAGTGTTGAACGACAGTCTTCACCCCGGGGGTTGTTTACTGTTTTTGTTAATTGGAGCTGTTGATTTTCCCCAAATATTTGGCAGTAGGAGTTATAACTCATGATTCTGATCATTTTTGTACTGAGATTCCTGGATGTCATACATATGATTATTTTACTTAATTCTTTAGAATTTTCAGGCTTCACTGTTTGACATTATACCAAATCTTAAGAGAGTTGCTTATGCTGAGCTTTGGAAAAATTATTAATCTCATACTCAATGTAGAATAATTAACAAATTTTAATGTGGTAAACATAATAATTTTTCCATTGAGTTGTTCCAAACACTACTAATCTCATCTCGGATGATGGGAAAGGGAAGAAGTGAGAAAGAAGGGCAATTTGTGCACAGATACATCCTCCTCTATTTTCTGAACTGTATGGTTTGAAATTCATGTGGCAAATGCGATGTTTCCTATAATTACTGCATAACAAGGGAAGGCCATAGAATATAAGTTGATGTAAAGGGAAAATTTTGGATACAAAAAGAATGTTCCGACCACTCTGCTTCCACTGAGCTGCTGAAGTAGTAGCAACAGAAGCACAGGTGAAATTAAGACCTCGTAACCATTCAAGAGCTTCCATAACCGCAAGATGTTTCATAATGTCGAATCAATACTCATCCGCAATCAAAAGCTTTCTTGCTGCTTCGCTCTTGACGCTTACAAATAACTCAAAAATGGCAATCATCATCTTGCGGATGAGATTGGAGTTAGAAAGCTGTACTGCAGGTGGGTGATTGCTTAAGCATGATGATAATGCATGAAGCTGTGAAAGTGTTTTTGTTTATGGGATCCCAAAAATCCATACCTGTGTAAGGAAGTGAAGATGATGACTTGGAGGTGGACCCCACATTTACCTTATCCTACAACTTTCAATTTTAATTTTTACCCCTCATTCTGACCTACATGTGTACACTACTACTACACTTTGATGAATCTGTTGGTTTAAATTTTCGCTTTTAACTATTAAAGAAATAATAATAATCATTATACATACGTACAAAGGAAGCATTAACTAAAAAATCAAAATAAAAATAGAAATGCCGCAAACCCAAAAGAGACGCAATACGACCGTTGCCTTTCCGCCCTCTCTCCATCTATAGCAAGTACCCCAACGGAAGCTCAAACATCCACACACCTCAGAATTCAAATTTCAAAAATTCAAAAACTAAAACACCCCCCATAAAGCCAAAACCTCCCCCACCTCTCTCTTCCCCTACTCTGTTCCTCGGACTTGGAGCTCCCCATTATTCACACACTTTTCTTCTTCTCCGCTTCACTGTCCCAACCTTCTTTTCAAACAAAACAAGCCCCGCTCCTTCTTCCACATTTCATGTTCGTGTTTTCGACAATGCAGCTGACGATCTTGTCGTGAACTCTTGCTTGGCTGTTTCTCCACAGGGAGGGATCACTCTCTGTGTGTGCTTTTTTTCCTTCAAGCTTCATATATACAATATAGAATGAAGGAGGATAACCCATCTGACAACAGAGGGGGGAAACCATCTAGGTTTGCTGATCAGAATCACAATCCCAATCCCAATCCCAAGTCTCTAAATCACAATGCCAAAGGAACCACTGGGAATGCTTCCAAATTCAGGGCTGCTTCTTCCTGGGGTTCTCACATTGTCAAAGGTTTCTCCACAGACAAGAGAACTAAAACCACTCTCCAACCCAAGAAACCACCTCCACTTGCTACTTCGGATTTCGCAAATCACAAGGACAAGCTCCCTCCTTCCCAGTCTCGCATCAAGCGTTCGCTCATTGGGGATTCACCCTGCTCTCCAAATCCTGCTCAACTTCATCCACACTCTTATCAGACCCACCGCAGGCAGTCGTCTCGGGACTTGTTCCTCGAGCTTGATCAGCTTAGAACTTTGCTCAACGAATCTAAGCACAGGGAATTCGAACTTCAGAACGAACTTACAGAACTTAAGCGGAATACTAGAAATTATGAACTGGAAAGGGAACTTGAGGAAAAGAAAGCCGAATTAGATGCTCTTACTCGGAAACTTAATCTATTGGAAGAAGATAGAAGATCCCTGTCCCAGCAATTGGTAGCTTCATCCTCAATTTCTGAGAAGCAAGAAGAGTCCCAGACCGCACCTCTAAACATAGAAGTGGAAGTTGTTGAGTTGAGACGCTTGAACAAGGAACTCCAGCTTCAGAAGAGGAATCTCGCTTGCAGGCTTTCTTCTGTGGAATCCGAGCTGGCTTGTGTAGCCAAAAGTTCCGAGGTAACATTTGGTCATTCGTTAGGATCTTTGTGTTTCACTATATACCACAAGCCAACATGCTTATGCTTGTGTGTTTGCTTTGTTACTGCTAGAGTGAAGGTGTGGCAAAAATCAAAGCAGAGGCATCTTTGCTGAGACAAACAAATGAAGATTTGTGCAAGCAAGTGGAAGGTCTGCAGATGAGCAGATTAAACGAGGTTGAGGAGCTTGCATACCTTAGGTGGGTCAATTCCTGTTTAAGGAACGAGCTTCGCAATTCCTGCCCCTCCGCCAATTCCAACAGCCCATCCAGCCCTCAGACAATTGACAGGACAAGTGAAGCTGTTGGTTCATTGTCCAGCCAAAAGGAGCACACGGTGGATTGCAACAGTGCAAAGAGAATAAATCTAATTAAAAAGTTGAAGAAATGGCCTATTACTGATGAGGAATTGTCTAATTTAGATTGCTCGGATAACAGTCTTGTAGAGAAAAATTGGGTTGATGCAGAGGAAGGAAGAAGCCCCAGAAGAAGACACTCCATTAGTGGAGCCAAGTGCTGGGCCGAAGAATTGGAGCCAAACAAGCGGAGGCAATCTGATGGGTTTATATGTGCAAAAGAGATGGATAAAGAGGCAGATCCTCTTTCCTCTCAGACTAATAGGAGTTTTGTCTCCTTGGATGTGGAGAAACGAGCCTTGCGTGTACCCAATCCCCCTCCGAGGCCTTCTTGCTCAATTTCTAATGAACCCAAAGATGAAAACACAGCTCAAGTCCCACCACCTCTGCCGCCTCCTCCTCCGCCCCCTCCTCTTCCAAAGTTTGCTGTGAGGAGCGCCACGGGAATGGTGCAACGAGCTCCACAAGTTGTTGAATTCTACCATTCACTTATGAAGAGAGATTCTAGAAGAGATTCTTCCCATGGAGCCATGTGCAATGTTCCAGATGTTTCAAATGTCCGGAGCAGCATGATTGGAGAGATTGAGAATCGATCATCTCATTTGCTTGCCGTAAGTTCTCACTCATATATCATTCATCTTCCATTCTTCTCATTTGGTGCTTGCCGTAAATAACGTTTCATACTTGTGCAGATAAAGGCAGATATTGAGACCCAGGGAGAGTTTGTAAATTCACTGATAAGAGAGGTCAACAATGCGGTGTACTTGAACATTGAAGATGTTGTGGCATTCGTGAAGTGGCTTGATGATGAACTTTGCTTTCTGGTACTCTCTTAACTTTGGTACACTTGATTTAAACAAAACATTATAGGAAGAATTTGAAAGAATGCATGCTGTAATATTGTCGAAGGTGGACGAAAGGGCAGTTCTGAAGCACTTCGATTGGCCAGAGAGGAAGGCGGACACATTGCGAGAAGCAGCCTTTGGGTACAGAGATGTAAAGAAATTGGAATGTGAAATCTCAGGCTACAAAGATGATCCCAGATTGCCTTGTGACATTGCTCTGAAAAAAATGGTTTCTTTATCAGAGAAGTAAGGACCTAAAGCTTCCCATATCTGAATTTGGTTGTTTTCCTTGACCTCAATAATGCTAAACAATGTGTTAATGCCAATCAGAATGGAACGTAGTATTTACAATCTTCTCCGGATGAGAGAATCATTGATGAGGCATTGCAAAGAATTCCAAATTCCCACAGATTGGATGCTCGACAACGGGATCATAAGCAAGGTAAAACTTCATGAAATATCATCATAAGTCTGTAAGAAAAGAAGAAGATGTCATGTTATGGGTATATCATTTATTAATAACAACCATAGTCTATTTGAACGATGGGTTCAAGAACACAGAAGTTGGATAATTCTTAAAAACAACCAAAATTGAACTCTTATGTTGTAGATAAAGTTGGGTTCGGTGAAGTTGGCAAAGATGTACATGAAGAGAGTGGCTATGGAACTTCAGTCAAAGGCTTCATCAGAGAAAGATCCCGCGATGGATTACATGCTTCTTCAAGGAGTAAGATTTGCGTTCAGAATTCATCAGGTAGCGATTAATTAATCATTTTTGTTCAGGAAAACAAAAGGAGATTGTTGCTGATTGTGTTTTGCCTTTTCCCGGCCACAGTTTGCAGGAGGGTTGGATGCTGATACAATGCATGCATTTGAGGATCTTCGAAACTTGGCCAACCTTCTGAACAAAAAGTGAAAGTTACAGGACAAATGGAAATCAATTAGCTTTGGTTTACTAACTCGGTAAGCAGCTAGCTAGCATGCTGGCAAAATACATTCATCAGGTCAAGTGCCATGAGTGCTGTTGGCCTTTTTTTTTTTTTCTCTCTTAGTGGGAAAGCTTTGCTCTAAACCCAATCAATCGGGTCTTAAAGCGAACTACATTTTTGTCCTCTGCCATCCTTCCTCCTCCTCTCTTAATGACGAGCTCCTCCGAAGCAGGCAGGCAGACTGTCAGAAGGAGGAAGATAGTTTTATTACATATTTATGTAAATTGAATGTTAGATTGGGATCAAATTCTTATTGAATGGAATGTTTTCTCAGGTTAGCCTTGATTTCTGAGTTTGTAAGTAAGATTGGCATGTTTGGAAGAATATCATAAACAGGTTTCTAGTTTCTATTAAAGGAAGGTTTCAAAGGATGATTTGAAATCACAAAATCACGGATGGATGATCTTCAAATTACATCACCTTCAAGTGTTCTAAAAATAAAGTCACTCTAAACAAAGTTCAGAAAACACATTTCTCAGACAACCTTTATGTACTTTTCTTGAAAAGATGAACACTCTCTAACCCGAAAGATCATAAAGCGAAGCAAATTTTGAAAAAAAGAAAGAAAATTGAGCGATCCAATAAATGAGGAGCGGGGGGTGGATTTGGATGATTGATGAAATCTAAAGCAGTGAGGAAAAGGGGAATGTGAAAGGACTGGAAGATTTGACATACGGAAAAGACCTAACATTGCCTGTATTTACCCCATCTTGGGTGCTAAACTACGGAAGAGGCAGACAAAAACCAGCCATTCTGCCAACCCCCCCATAAACAATTAAGAAAGAGAGAGAGAACCAACATTTTTTTGAAAAATCTCATATTGGATTGGGTGCACATGATTTGGTAATTTCTGAGGCTGTTGCCGACGAAAAGACCAATATCTGGTGTACTATATAGTACCCCCCCTGAGTGTCAACATAATAAATATGTGCGACTACATTGCATGTGTTCTAAGTTCTTACTCAATTCATCTTCATCCTTTCCCTTTACAGACACCAACTGTTCTTCAAGGACTATGATTACTACTACTTCTTCCACGCATCACAGAATGAGAATATCACATGCATTATCATTCGTTCACGTAGATTGAAACAAAAATTAGGGCAGGGGAAATGAAAAGGAGAGGGGAAATTGTGTTGGTTGATTTGGAAACACGGAATGAACAGTAAAGTAAGTTATAAATCGAAGTGATTTGACCTGTTATTGGGGATTTTACGCGAAATTTTGGAGCCATTCCCATCGCATCCATCTATCACGGAAAGCTTAGTAGTCACATCCACTACCATCCCTACGGCACCCCAAATTTTGCTTTGTTTCCTCAATCTCACCGCCGAAACAATGGTGCTTTAATTAGTGTCTTCTTCTCTCCAAATTCAACAATGTCTTCCATTTTTCCATCTCCAACGCCTCTTTCCCGTCTGCTTCTGCTTGCCTCTTTCCCGTCTGCTTCTGCTTGCCTCTTTCCCGTCTGCTTCTGCTTACCTCTGTCTGGAATCCCTCTTACAATATCTCATCCAATGAAATAACAGTATTTAATTTTTTTTTTTTTTTTTAACAAAATAGAAAGATTTAGATTATTTTTTTTTTTATAATTTAGGGATTTATTTTTACCGAAAAGAAAGATAAAAGGAAAAGGAAATGACGTTTCGAAACGATATTCAAAGTGTCATCGCTTGCTTACTTGACGTGGCTGTGTTTTCATAGGCCCTTCCTGTCCCTTACTCTCTCTCCCCTCCAACTTCCCTCCCTTGTTTATTCTTTATATATTCTTCACCTCCTCCACTTCCTAACTTATTCCTTCTTCTCAAATATGGCTGCCNTTCACCGCTCTCCACCGCCGCCGCGTCTTCCCTGCCTATCTACCCTCTTCCACAGTTATTATTGACTCGCTACTCACAGATCCATCATGTTGGCTATGGAATCCGCCTCCGCCGTCAACAGTTATAGCTCCGCCTCTACTACCACCACCTCCACCTCCGACAACCACCACCACTATCCTCTTTTGGAGCCTGCACCACCATCCCCACCGCCACCTGCACTCAGCAGGTACTTTGATTAAATAATCTTC
This sequence comes from Cucurbita maxima, assembly GCF_002738345.1. NCBI lineage: Eukaryota > Viridiplantae > Streptophyta > Magnoliopsida > Cucurbitales > Cucurbitaceae > Cucurbita > Cucurbita maxima. Next base: position 277,440 of record NW_019272020.1, read on the forward strand.
TTATTTTTCTCATTATGTTCTCGTATTTCAACTCGAAGCATGAAAATGGTAACCGTACGTGACGCAGGTACGAGTCACAGAAGCGACGTGACTGGAACACGTTCGGGCAGTACCTAAAGAACCACCGCCCTCCACTCACACTATCCCGCTGCAGCGGCGCTCATATTCTCGAGTTCCTCCGCTACCTGGACCAGTTCGGTAAGACCAAAGTCCACACCTCCTGCTGCCCCTTCTTCGGACACCCACAACCTCCTGCCCCCTGCCCATGCCCTCTCCGCCAGGCCTGGGGCAGTCTCGATGCTCTCATCGGCCGCCTCCGCGCCGCCTTCGAGGAGAACGGCGGCCACCCGGAGACCAACCCCTTCGGCACCCGAGCCGTCAGGCTCTATTTAAGGGAAGTGAGAGACTCGCAGGCCAAGGCCAGAGGGATTGCTTACGAGAAGAAGCGTAAGAAATCCGCCATGGCTCCACTGAAGAAGCACCAACGACATGCCCCCGACGAACCCATGCCTCTCACGGATCACTCCGCTTCCTAACTTCCAATCAAGAACTTAATCAATCTATCACTTAGTTTTCTGTAAGCCCTCGTAATTATAGTTAGTATTTTGTTTAATTACCCCTTCCCAATCTGTGTTTATATATTCAGACGATTTTTTATTTTTTTTAATGGATTTTAATATTTCGTGATAACTAAATCGACAATAAAATTAAAATATATAGAAATATTGGTTCCCATCCCATTATTATAGATTGACAAATAAAATTCCACTTAGAGCAAGTTTCTCCCCAGCTATGTGTGTCACTTAAATTCTAGACATTTCTTCCTTACATCCACACGTATTAATTCAATTTCAAACCTTATGTTATATTATAACATTTTTTTTTATCCTTAATTACTGCTTGATAGTGCCATATTTCCATCATTGCCCTCTCCTCTTATATTTAAATCTCATATCTCAATATATCAACTTTATATTAAAAATAATATATCTTTATCGGGGATTTGATTATATGTTTAAACTAACTGGATAAACCAAAATTTGCTTATTTATTTATTTTATTTTATTAATTGGGGGAAAAATTAGATGGATAAATGGCATTTGTTGTGAGGCTAAAAAAATGGGGATGTCATTTGCACGCAATCATTGCCTTACAAGAAAATAGACATTAATTGTCCAACCCCTTTATCATGCATTAAAATAAGTGCTCATCATATTCACGTCTCTTCTTACATTTATCAACTTCCTCATCATTATTCTATGTATTTAATTATTATTTTTCTTTTTCTTTTTTTAATATATAAAACTATATTTATTTAAACGCGTCTCATGCAACTATATTCTCGTACTAATAAATTTAGAATTTTAAAAAATGTTAGTTCGAGAAATTAAGGGATAATAAAGTCATAGCCATTATGAATATAAATGTATATATTATTATTTAAAAACACATAGTCAGTAGAAGAGACGGAGGTTGAGTGTAGTTGGTAAGATATGGTCCATTGGACAAAAAATAGAAGACCAGCTGGTCCTCCATTTAAGAAGCAGATCCAGGTGGGTTTGGAGATTTTATTTTTTTAATAATTATTCCACCCCCGAATCTCACGCTCTCTTAATTCAATTTCTATTTTTATATTTATATGCAAAAGAAACACGTGGATAGAATTTCCTGGATTCGACATTTAATGGTTCTGTCCGAGATAGAAGTGTTATTTTAAGATTTAAATTGTAAATGGTTATATTATAACTAAATTTCATCGTCTTCCTTTTTTGGGCCGGGTTCCCTGCCTGATGAAGCCCAATTATTAGGACAGATGGCCCAATTATAATTTGATTGACAACCTAGTAAACGACGGTAATACTTGATCATCGATAAATAATAATACTTTATTACCGCCTATTCAAAACAAATATAAAAATTATGGAATTTGACTCGATTATTTTGATTTTGTAATAGCTTTACTGACGTCACCATGCAAGTTTTTATTGGTTCAGAGGCGGTTTAAGTTTAATTAATTAAAAACACGATTTTAATGAGCCCGGCAAATTGGATCCATTCTGAGTTTGATCCTTTCAAATACATATCCCATACAATTTTTTTAATCTCTAAATAAAGAAAATAAAATTTTAAACTAAAACTTTTCAAATTTATTTTTAAATACAACTGTTCGTTTATTTACTGACTTGAAATTTTTTTTAATTTAATTTTCAATTTGGTTATATGGAAAAGTATATTTATAGTTTAATTTTAGAAAGAAAAGGAAAAAGAAAAGAAAACAATGGGTCGAAAATGGAAGGCGGTTTGAAAAGGAGAACGGGGAGACGGAAAACCGAGTCTAATCAATCGAACACGTGGGCGGTGGAGATTGGTAGACCCAATCATCCGCTGGCTGAGCCCGAGCCGACGTGGTCGCACGTAGCCGGCCACAATCTTTTGGTAAGGGACACGTGTTGGTACCCTTTGATTGTATCGTCAACGCTATTCAACTCCGTCGCGCCGGAGGCGGTTTCCGAAAGTGGACTTCAGCGGACAGCAGCTCCCTTGTCAACGTCACTGTGAGTTCCACCAAGTAAAGATTATTTTATCCGCAAATTCCATCGAGTTTGCTCCTAATCAATCGTGCCGCCCAATTGTTTCTAATTGCACAATTCACTCTACACTAATCAATTTGCTTTATCCGCACCTGAATTGACTACTCAATTTGTTATTCCCATTCCATTTCTTTTGGATTTTCTTCTTTTCTAATCTCCGTGGAGCAAGCGGATCACCTACTGCAACGAATACAGCCTTCAAAAGCACTTCTCGCACAGAGAAACAGAGAGAGAAGAGACACCCGGGGTTGAGGCTCCGATCATCAACAGTGCTCTTTTGGTCGTCTTCTTCCCTCAGGTTATTTTGTTTCCCTACTTTTGGTTTGGCGACGCGATGGGGGGTACATAATTTTTGTTTTCTTTTTTGGATGGTTCTTTATAGATTACGAGCAGTTATTGATTTAACGTATGGGCCTTCATCTGAGTTGTTATTATTATTGCTCTTTTAATTCTGAAGAAACATAATTGATTGTGTTCTTCATCGGAGACGTTTTTATGTAATATGTATTTGCCGAAGCAGTATATGGTCAATCATGGCAGCTTGTGATCAAGACTCGAGAGAATTTGAATTTGAGGGATCTAATTTTATAAGAAAATTTCATGAACATGCATCATAGAGCTATCTGGTTTGTAAGGATATAAATTTTGGGAACGAGTAGGATTATCAGCGTCAAGAAATTTATAAACTTAATCCGCATCCCTGCAATCCTTTGCGCGGAACTTTTTTTTTATAGGTTGGCGAGTGCGGGAAGAATAATTTGGTGAACCTAAGTAAATTACCAGAATATAGTGATCATTTGGTGTTCTTGCGCCTTCTACTGTTATAGGGATGGCTTCAGAATTCTCAATCTATTTCATATCATGAGACATTTGTATTCTTTTGTATTGCACAGTTTCATCATCGGCAGATTTTTCTCTCTTTTTGGTATTTTATCCTTGTTCTTCATCAATATGAAATGATCCAATTATATCATGAAACAATAACCATTATTGTACTTCTTTATATAAGCAGGTGGAAAATAATAATGCCTGATCGTGACTGAAAGAGTTATTATGGATTCAGCAAGGAGTTGGTTTCAGAAGTTCCAATATAAAGAAAAGAAGGAGAGTGTAAGTGAGAATGAGGTTCAAGATGTACCTTCAAGTGCGACAAAACAGAAAGTGGAGGTTGCCAAGCAATATATCGAAAACCATTACAAATCTCAAATGAAGTCATTGCAAGATAGGAAGGAGAGGTATTTTTTTGTGTATACTTTTTTATGTTCAAATGGTCTGGTTACACTTATTGGCTTTCCATGGGATCGAGTACTTGGAATAAAATCTGTGAGGGGTCGTAGAATTCATATTTATAAATATATGCACTTATATTGAGTGAATATAATGTTTTTATCCTTTCATTGGATTATTTGGTTCGTTTCATACCAGATATAATATGGAAGTGATCTTACTCTTAATTTTGAACGAGTGGGAAATCATTAGAATAGGCAGTTGGTCGGTGCTAATAGTACTAACGTATTTAACCCTGGAATTGAAGCAACGTTTATTCATTTATTTTTATTTTTTATGTTAATAGACATGTATAGCTATATTTTAATTATACTCTTGACATTTGGCAGACGTTGGGTGTTGGAGAGGAGGCTTGCTGATGCCGATGCTTCTGAGGAAGACCAAATAAACGTTCTTAAATATTTAGAACAGAAGGAGACCGAGTACATGCGTCTTCGTAGACATAAAATGGGTGTTGATGATTTTGAACTTTTGACAATTATAGGAAGGGGGGCATTTGGGGAGGTATGTTTCTAACAGCTTTGTCATGTTACTATATGAACTTTTAAATCCCAACCAGTGTTCATTTCGCTTTCACTTTACACTTGTTTGTTTGTTGTCTAATTTTTTTTTTTTTATATCTCGGTTCAATGATAATAGTACAAAAACATACATGTAGGCTATTGAAAGTATGTACATCTGCAAGGATTTACATACACGGGATCTTCTTATGATTTTTTTTTTGGGGAGGTTCTTATAATAGTTATTCTTTCTATATTGTTTTGCAGGTTAGACTTTGTAGAGAAAAGGCCACAGGTCACGTGTATGCAATGAAGAAGCTTAAGAAGTCTGAGATGCTTCGCAGGGGGCAGGTATTTCTGAAACCTTGGCCCTAAATTTTTTGATGATGGATTGACATTATTTCAAATATTTTAGTTAATGGTGATCAGTAGTACAGAGCTTTTTGTAGCATCAACTTTAGTCATGTGATCATATGCCAAATGGTTAGAGAAAGTAGGGGTTTGTTTCGGTTTTTATTTTTCAGATCCTTCTGGAAAGAAAATAAAGTTAAGGGAATAGGAAGATGAAAATAATTCTCCTTTGATTCTGCAGATATTTGACTCTTGTATTTTATTTTGTTTGTTGTAGGTGGAACATGTCAAAGCTGAAAGAAATCTTCTAGCAGAGGTTGACAGTGCCTACATTGTGAAGTTATACTGCTCCTTTCAGGATGAGGATTTTTTGTATCTTATAATGCAATATCTTCCTGGAGGTGATATGATGACTCTGTTAATGCGCAAGGACATTTTGACGGAGGATGAGGCTAGATTTTATGTTGGGGAAACAGTCCTTGCTATAGAGTCCATTCACAAGCATAATTACATTCACAGGTTTTATATCTTCTTCTTCTTCTTTCAATAATCTTCCATAGCTTGCTCTTGTCATGGTTTTTGCTCAATCTTTATTTGGTTGATAAAATAAACAATTGTCTTAACTAGCTTTCGTTGATGGCTAGTGATTGGTTTCACTTGAACCTTCTTGCATTTTTGTTCAGGAAGTGTTTGGAAAAAACATTTTGTGGTTTTACTATTTGTTAATCATGTTTGAATATGAATTTGCTTATAATAAAAAGATTAAGCGTTCCTTTCTTGGAAAAGCTGGCCAAGCAGCCACTGTTTCTACTATGCCTTTCTAGCAAAAGAAACTATTTGTGGTACATATTGGAAGATCTCTGCGGTTGCATGAACTGGGCCACAGTCGCAACTGTCCATTTCTAGGATGTTGGATTTTTATTTTTTACTTTTCATTTTTTCCCCTCACATTTTAAGATATGATTATCACATAGAATAGTTCAAATTCAAATTTCTGGTATCATTTTATCAGCACAAAAACCATGTTCTTCCCCTAGATTGTTTTCTTAAAATTCCCTGTTGGTTCATATTTACGCTTCTTATCTGCATCTCTTTCTTCTCATATGAGTGTTTCATTTTTTATAATTTATATTTCAGAATTTTTAGAAACTGTTACATTGAGTGCCATTTACAAATTTAAGTAATGTGAATTTTCTCTGCTTTTTAGAGATATCAAGCCGGATAATTTACTGCTTGATCGTTATGGGCACATTAAACTCTCAGATTTTGGGTTGTGTAAACCCTTGGAGTCTAGTAGTTTCCCTAATCTCACCGAGCAAGAAAATATAGTGGGGCAGAATGTCAGATCTTCTGATAGTCAAATTAGTGTACCAAAGCGAACACAACAAGAGCAATTATTACATTGGCAAAAGAACAGACGAACATTGGTTTGTGCTCTCTCTCTCTCTCTCTCTCTCTCTCATAGTTCCATTTCCTTATATGTTGGGAAGTTGAATGTTAGATTTCTAATTCTATGTTATAAAACAAAATTTTGTTGGATGAAGGAATATTCAAGAAACAATGCTTGACAAGATTTACCATTATTTTATCCTTGTGAAGCGTAATTGGGCGTTGACTATTTGTTCATGGCCAGAATTCTTATTAACAAACTGTGTAACATCTGACTTACATTTCTGGTTATTGCAGATTTTTGTATCATTCCATTTGAATATGACAGAATTTTCCTTGATATAGATTTTTTATTACAGACATGAAGATGTTCAAAGTTGTTTGTTACAGTGCTTCTACGTCTTATAAATAGAATGACAAAGAGAAACACAATCAAAATTTATTGATCATGAGTTGATTTATTTTTTCTTGCTGAACAGCAACTATATTTTCTTCTTTGCTCTTCTTTCGTTCTTTTTCTTTGTTAGATAAAGATTAAGTAACAGACCGATATATGGTGCATGGAAATTTAATATATATAATTCAACCATCTGGTGAGAATTCTAAATTGCCTGTTGAAATTTTTGTCCCTGACATTGCATTTTTTAGTTCCAACTCAAATTCAGGGCCCTACTTCCATCTTTATTTATTTTTAATTTAATTATCAGACATTCTTTCTTTGATCATTCAGATATTTTGGCGTCATAGCTTTCCATTTAGTCGTAAATCTAGAGATGAAATTCCAACTCTTGTTCAAATTATTTTAATTGATATTTACTTCTTTTTAGGTGGGGGCAATCTTACCCCAAGATCCTGTACCCTTAGTTGGCTATGGACGTATGATTGTTGAAAAATATAAGTAACAGCTTTAGCTTCCTGTCAACTTTCTCGTTAATTTTAATAGAAGAAAAGATATAAACCTTTTCTTTTTAATTTAAATCAATGTGTCCATTTCACATCCTTATGTATATATAGGTGTGCATATTTTGTCGAAATTCTCTTTCTCCCTTCATATGTATGTGTACATAAGTTTCCTAGTGATTTTATTATAATTTTCATTCTAATTAATGTGTTGGTTTTAGGCTTATTCTGCTGTTGGAACGCCGGACTATATTGCCCCAGAAGTGTTATTGAGGAAAGGATATGGAATTGAGTGCGACTGGTATGCTTGTTTCTTGTGTCTAACATCATTTCAATATGGTTCTTGATCAAATTGTAATAAGAAGTTTCTTTTAGGTGGTCCCTTGGTGCAATTATGTACGAAATGCTCGTGGGATTTCCACCTTTCTATTCTGATGATCCAATGTCTACTTGTAGAAAGGTATGAGCAATCAACACTTTGTGAACATAGGCAGTAGGCATATAGACCTCTCCTTAGCTCTCTTGATTAGGTAATGAAAATGGTTAAAATACATGTTTAAAATTCTATGGCATAATATTAGATCTTCAAGGTTACATATTTTGGCCTATGAAACGAATGATGGTACTGCTAACTTCTGATTTTAAGTATGATCATCAAACAAATGGTAAATGTATGTTGTGCAGATCATTAACTGGAGAACTCATTTGAGATTCCCAAAAGAAGCAAAACTTTCCATTGAGGCCAAAGATCTTATTTGCAAACTTTTATGCAATGTTGAGCAAAGGATTGGAACCAAAGGAGCTATAGAAATTAAGGTTAGCATATAAGTTCCTTTATCCTTTTCAATCCATTTATTAAATTGATTATATGGCTCAACGAATGCTCCTTGTTAGGCGCATCCATGGTTTAAAGGGATACAATGGGATAAATTATATCAAATGGAAGCTGTTATCATCCCAGAGATCCATGATGAGTTAGACACTCGAAATTTTGAGAAGTATGAAGAGGTATATTATCATTTTCCGTATAGTGGCCAGTTATTGGTTACTTTGCTATCTGAATGAGGATCGCATTAATTTGTTACGATAGTAAAAGAATTGATATCAAAACAGCTGTTATAGTGAATTTTTGTGTTATGCAGCTGGGTGTGCCAGGTCATACTCCATCAAAGTCGGGTCCTTTGAGAAAGGCAAGTCTGTTTTTATTTTTCCTTTGTTCTGGGAAGCCTTTAAATCTTCCATTCAGCTACACATAAGTGATCCGGTATGTTTGCTGACAGTTGTTCTTTCAATGTGTTGGAAAGTGAGAAAATCTTAAGATATTTAATCTCTTAAGTTGGCATGTCTCTAGTTTTTTTTTTTTCTTTTTTTTCAATCATCACTGATTTTAAAAGATGCTCGGAATTTATCTGATGAGGTTTACCAGGATGGAATTGTGTTTCCATTGACATGTTAATACTTCCACAGATATCTTTGTGAATCAAAAAGTTTGTCATTGACATGAGGCAGACAATATTATTATTATTACTATTATTTGGAATGTCATAGGATTGATGGAACGTTATCCTCGTAATTTTATTTGAAATTTTGTTGACATCAATATTTTTATCAACAGTTCTGTAGATTTCAGACTTGACATTGATAGTTTACTGGTAGATTGCGAGTTATGACTTATATTTTCTTCCATGATCTATCTACAAACTTAATGTAGCTGATGGGACTAGAACTTTGAAGCATCCCTAATAGCAACAAAAAAACACTTCTGCTAAGATTGGTAGAATGTTTTTAAGGACATCTTTGTAAAACGTTATATACAAAACTGTTACAAATAAGTAAAAACATGTCCAAACAACCATTAATTTTAAATGCCATATGATTGGTTAACCTGACAAGTGCTTGAGTGGTACAGAATCTCAAAATTTTCAATGCAAGGACACAGATTTTCATGCTAAATTTTGTTGGTTTTCATTTTAAAGCTTGCTCTAGAATATTTATATTGTTTATTCTTGAACTGTGGCTATATGCATCTTACCATCCCTGTTCCTTCTCCTATTATTATTATTTTTTTTTTCTGTAGCGACTGACACAAGCTTTTGTTGTTCAGCAGAAGCTTTCACCCAAGGATGTAAACTTTGTTGGCTATACGTACAAGAATTTTGAAATTGTCAACGAACACCACTTGTCTGGCATTAGTATGTATCTACTTACTTTCATTCAATCTAACAACTCAGTTCCAAATGAACATGGGGCAGTCCCAGTTAGTAGTATATCAATACGGTTAATATTCAAGTCCAAGTAGTTTCGTTCTAGCATTATGATATGTATGGTTCTGTTAGTATGTTTCACATGAACCGTATTCCACCAGTTTCTTAAAATACACGAATTATAGTTGCTTCAATCTCTACTTGCAGCTGAGACGAGGAAAAAGCTTAACAAGACCAAGAGACCATCTGTTACAACTCTATTTGGTACACATTCACAAATTTTTTGATTCACATTGTTCGGTTCCGTAACATATTCTTACCTTCTGCCCTCTCTGTTTGACTCTCTCCCCCCTTTCTTAGCCACAGAAGATTCTTCAGAGCAGCCTGTTCAAAGAAGTTTTCCTAATCATTTGCCAACCCATCTCGAAGTCTCGGAAAGCCCCGATCCATCACCTCGTTCAACTGGATCACTGCAACAGCAGCAGAAGCGATGGGGGAAATGAAAGGTCAAGTCACAACTTGCCTCTTAGCTTAGCTCAAATGGGAGGTGGTATACGTTTTATACTACAGGAGGAAGGGGAACGGAGAAGTGTGATATTGTATAAAATGTTGTAGATTCTGCAATCTTTATTGACAACGATAGATTCTCACCCGGCTAGTTAGCCTTCTTGTGAGTTCGAAGTTTACAGAAAGTTAGGATTTTTTTCCCAACCCCTACGGCGGAAAAAGGTTTCCAAATGTTATTAGATGGCCAGGAGTCTTCTGCTACTCACAGCCAGAATCCAGCAGAATTTAAGTTGATTCAGCTCAAGAAATCTGCATTTTCCTCCATCACTGATGTGTTTGAGAGGAGTGATTCAAGTCATTTCTAAGTTGTGGTATTGGAATGTAGTGTAGTATGTTGCTGAATTATAGCATCAAAACTTCAATGTGGTTATAGTGTATAAGGATTTAAGGACTAATTCAAATTCCAATTTCATTTCATGTATATTTTTAAAACATGGCATGACTTGTTTTGATCAAGTGAAATTTAGAAACAATCAAGGATCAAATTTGTTAACTTTTAATTACTTCCTAATTAGAACATTCCGGAATGGTCGACAACACTTGGTACTAAGATCTTTTTTTGATGTCCAAGAATTGATAATGTCTTAAAGTTGAGTCAAAAGTTTCGTCTTTTGACATGTGATAGAGAAGATAAAAAAGGAAAAGTGAGTACAAGAAAATAAAAGTTAAAAAGGATAAGTTAGAGTCTTACAACTTTGCGAACACTTACAACAAATAGAAGACAAAATGTTTAAGAAAGTTTAATAAACGAGCGAAAGTCAAAAGTAAAGAGAACATAAAAGGAATTAGAGGTTTGTCAATGAAACATCTGTTTACATCAATCCCTATAAAGTCAGTGATGCTGAACAATATTCTATATATTTATTGCTCTTCCTTCCCAGGCTTCCCCTCAAGGTTTTAAAACGCGTCTACACTTTTATAAGAAATGTTTCGATCCTTTTTCCAATCAACGTAGGATCTCACATATAGTCTTCATCCCAACATGGTCAACCCAATGCCTTGTATAACTTTAACACCAAACTTTTGAGGGTTAGCGTGGGTAGCAAGACAAAATGGGTCACGAAAAATAATTGTATGGAAGATCATACACTATCACATCCTAATTAAAGCAGTTGCACAGAATGAAGAAGATATATATTTATTTTATTATATGGTTTTAATTTAATGTAATGGCCCCCTACTTTCCACTTCAATTATTATATTTAATGTGTAGACTATTTTAATCATCAATGCAAACAAGGCCAAATGTGGGGTTTAAAGCCAGTTTTGTGGGAGCCTTTTGATTTGATGCTTCCGCAATGACCAAATTCACGACCCCCAGCTCCTCTCCTTAGCCGATTCCTACTCATACAAGACAAAAAAAATGAAGGGTTTTCTGTTTGCTGTGTAGGTGGCTTTGGATGGAGAATTTCGAAGGCGATTTGAGTGATATTGTGAGAGGAGGAGGAAGAAGTAGTTGTAGTTGTTATGGATGCAAATCAGAAGACGTTGACCACCAACCCTTTTGCCCATCAGAACAATCTTGGAAATTTTCATCTAAAGTGTTGGAAGAAGAAGAAGAAGAAGAAGAAGAAGAGGATGAATTCAGTTTCGGGGATCCCTTTTGTGGTGCAGCCATCAGAGATCCACTTGTTGAGGACAGAGGAAGTGTGTTTGGTGTGGATGAAGATGATGAGCTTATCAAAACACCCTCCAACGTATTCTCACGCATGCTTCACATCTCTCCACCGACACCAACACTTACTTCTTCCCCTTCTAATTTCCTAATTCCTTCTCCCCTTCACATCTCTTCTCCTACCAAGCCATGGTAAAAGTAGGGTTTTTTTAATCCCCAGAAAAAGGGTTGAGAATATATAATGTCTTGAATGGGCTGTATGTGTGTTGGTGTTTAGGAAGAGGCAAGCAAGGAAGGTGGTGTGTGTTCCTGCTCCAGTGGGTGGCGGCAGCGGCAGCAGCAGCTGCAGCAGGCCAAATGGGGAAGTTATTCCTTCTGATCTGTGGGCTTGGAGGAAATATGGTCAGAAACCCATTAAAGGCTCTCCCTATCCTAGGTATCTTTTTCTTTTAACCCTTCATCATCTTTATCAATCTCAAACCTTCCTCTAATTTGCTTCCTCACCATATACATCAAATTCTATCATTACATCGTCTTTCTCTTCTGCATTTTAATGCTCACTCACTTCCCTCGTCGGTTTCATTTTCGTTGGAGAGGTAAACGGAATATTTCTTATAACGGTGTTAAAATCTTGAGTAGAAGCCTAGGATAGAAAGTCCAAAGAGAACAAAACGTGTTAGCGGTGACTTGGTTCCAAATGGTATTAGAGTCAGTCAATAGACGGTGCAAGGTACTAGTTAGAGTAGGGTTAGACCCTCTCTATAGTAGATGTATTTTAAAATGGTAAGGTTGACGACGATACACAAGGTTAAGTGAGACGTACTGATTGTAGTCTCAGCTCTAATCATAATCAATGTTGTAGGATTATGTACATAATTTAGAAGCATGCATTTATTCAGGGGGTACTACAGATGCAGCAGCTCAAAGGGTTGTTCAGCCAGAAAGCAAGTGGAGAGAAGTAGAACAGATCCCAACATGCTGGTGATTACTTACACATCCGAGCACAACCATCCATGGCCAACTCAGAGAAACGCTCTAGCAGGCTCGTCAAGGTCCCAACACTCCAAACACAATTCTTCTTCAAAGCCCTCTCCCGCTACGCCTCAAAACCCAACAACAACAACAACAACAATTCAAGATCACAAGGAAGATCAAACCAAGAATGAAGCAACAAGATCATCGCCATCATCATCAAATAACAAGGTTAAGGAAGAAGTTGTTGAGGAGATTGAGAAACAGTTTGAAACAGAAGAGCATCATGAATTGAGCGAAGGGTTTCAATATAGGGTGCCTGCAATGGGAAGCAATACCACCAACAACAATCAAAGTGATGATTTTTTTGCAGATTTGGAAGAATTAGACACCCACTCTTTAACCCTCTTCTTCACTCAACCCCACAAATCAGAGCAATGCAAAGGGGGCGGTGGGTTAGACGACGTCGTTGCATTCAATCCTCCCTTTGATTGGCCACCACCTCAAAACAACAACAATTCACAACTTCCATGAAGATCCTCAATTCACAAATTCCTTTTTTTGTTTCCTCCAAGTAAATTATAGGTATCTGGGTACATTTCTACAGTGCCAAAGAAAAGGAAAAGAAACAAAAGTATATAGGTTTGGATATTGGATTGAAGAATAAATTTGAATGAAGCAGACGAGTGTTAGTGCTAGTGTTATTGGAATATTGGTGTATGAGGAGGAGATGGGACAGAAAGTCGAGGAACAGAAGGGATTGAACAGTGAAAAGAAGTACGTGATTGGAAAGGTGAGTGAAAATAATGATGAACATGTTTTGAAGTGGGGATCAAATCATTCAATCCCTTCTATCATCCCTCGCCTGCCCCGCCCCCACCTCTTTGTTTTCCCGTCTTTGGTTGCCTATTGAGTTTTCTTATCAGATGCACCTGGAAAAGAGTGTTCCTCCGGCTTGTGGTCTATGTATATATATTCCTTGGACTTCCCCTTGGGCCTGCATCATAATATGAATCATTAAACCCCTCGAACAACGCGTCAGAAATGGAAATAGGGTTTTCCAACATTAGTCAAATCCATCGGACTTGGTGAACAGCGATCAAACTCACTTCAAAGGCTAAGGAGGCATACAAACAATATTATTATATATTTTTTGGTTTGCTGATCGATGGGATTTGGAGGCATTATGGGCTCCATTGAGTTGGGTGAGCCACCACTAGATATGCATGCTATCTATAATTAAATCCACTTTCCATCTTAACTTCGGTATTAAAATGGTTTAAAAGTGGGTAATCAGTGTTTGCTTAATTGCTTAGTTGACCAACTTTGTGATTAATTAATCACACACAAATGTATGGGAAAACCCCTAATTTTGACTTCCTAACTAATTAATTACTTTTCCCATGAAAGCAAAAAAATAAGATGGGAGGGACCCCATCTGCCCTAATTCATAATGGTGGAAAATGAGGTTGGGGGAGTTTGGGGTTTCTGTACGGTGCATTGCATTATTGGTGGAGGAAGAGATCATCGCAATTGGGCCACAACAACACAAAACCCCATTCCCGGCATGTTTGGGTTGGGCTCTTATTTAAATATTGCATAAATTCTAAAATTTTACACTAGAGGACTAATCACTTTCCACACTCGGGACGCTCGGTTGCATTTGTATCCTCAATTTGCAAACCCAAGCAAGGGGAACAAAACCAGAGCACTTCTCATAAAAAGGGACGGTCGGGAGCTGGAACACCAGGCGCGGCAACGCTTTGGGCATCGAAGCAGGATCAAGGAGTAGCCGTACCCGTACCCGTACCCGTACCCGTAGCTAATGGAGGGTAGCGGTGCTGATACAGACGGCAACGAGTTCAAGAATGCAAAGGAGATGTGGATGGAGCAGGTCGGAGATACCACTAAGCGCACCCAGTGGTATCGTGAAGGCGTAGGCTACTGGCAAGCTGTAGAGGCATCGGTGAATGGGGTTTTGGGTGGCTATGGCCATGTTAGCGACGGCGATATCTTGGGCAGTGAAGTCTTTCTCAAATCAATTTTGGCCGAACGTTTCCCTCTTGCTGGAAAAGACCGCCCTCTTGTCGCTCTTGGTATGTCTGTTTATACCCACTTCTTAATTTTTTGAATTCCAGATTTTTGTTTATGACCTGCTTTCAGTACATGCTCTACTTCTTTTCTTACAATTTAGTCTTCTTTTACTTTTATTCCTACTCGAGTTTGTTTAGTTCGTGCATATGATGAGCTGTACTACTTTGTCGTTAATGCTCTATACCTGAGCACGTAGTTTTACTAATGCCGGAGCTGCCTGCTATTGCAGATTGTGGTTCTGGCATTGGGAGAGTCACGAAGAATCTTCTTATCAGATATTTTAATGAGGTAAGATAATACAAGTTACTTTATTGTTGCTGCCATATTACTTTCTTGCCTTTTATCTGTCTATCTTGGGATTTGTCGAGTAAAATTTATGAAATGGTGCTTGCTTTGGTTTTTGGATTGTGCAATCTGATCAGACAGTTCGAAAGATTCGTACATCTCTCAGGATACCATTATTGAGGTTCAGCTATTTGTTTCATTTCCTTGACTTCAATAAATGGTTTTCTGGTGATTGATGTATCATGTTATGCTTTGATATAGATTTTCATGATTCTGAAATCAATGCGTTGCATTCAATTTGAAAAAAATATTATAACATGTACTTTTCTTACTCATAATCTCTTTGGTCTACTAGTATACGAACTTACCCCTACAAAAAGTCTATTTATTTATTTATCCTTTTTTGAGCCTTAGGTTGATCTTCTTGAACCTGTATCACATTTCCTAGAGGCTGCCCGTGAAAGCTTGGCTCCTGAAAATAATGGGGCCTCTGATCTGCACAAAGCCACTAACTTCTTTTGCGTGCCGCTACAGGTAGTATGTAATGTAGTGATATCCAACAAATGCAAAATTAGCAAATTTGTTATATTCTGTGGTTTTGTATGCTGAAGCTCTTCTCTTTGCTGCTTTAGGTGGTACTTGGTAATCTATGTACCTTTTTGGATGTGAAAGGAATTCTGCTTTTTGTATAAAGAGCCTATTCTTAAACTTTTTCCTCCAACTCACACCATCCTCTAGTATGCGACTGAAAAGGAACGAGTTATAAGAAACTGGAAAACAATTGCAAACATGGGTATAGCTAGATGGCTTAGACAGTACTTCTGTCTCTTGAGGTCGGAGGTTTAATCCCCACGCCCTGTATTTCTTGAAATTAAATAAATAAGTAAAAAAACTGGAAAACAACTTTCAATATGTGTAGATGTCACAGAATACAGGTACAACGTCCAGTAGGTAAGACATTGTATTGAGGAGTTTTATGTGATAAGTTGCTATTAGTATCGTAGTAGATGCTACTGCGCCATTGGATCTTCTCCATTTTCCTGTCTGTTTATATTTGATCTTCAGCGGTAAACTTTGAATGCCAAATGCCCATCTGTCTGAATTATCTTTGACATTCATGTATTTGGCTGGATGTTTCTTGATTTTGTAACTGGCTCAACCCGTTATCGCTCTTTTAAAACATCTAGATTTTTCTCGACTGTTAGGAATTCACGCCAGATGCAGGAAGATATGATGTTATTTGGGTTCAGTGGTGTATTGGACATCTCACTGATGAGGACTTTATCTCGTTCTTTAAAAGAGCCAAGGTAAGTTGTTCTCTTTTTCTTGAATCAAGCTCTGAAGAATTTTGTTAGTTGAGTTATTTACCATTTCTTGGGGCCTTTTGGCTGTAAAGTGGTCTAGCTGTCAGTAACCCTTCAGATATTTAGATCTTCTAATTTTTTTCTGACATTAGCTCTTACCTTTTTTTTTTCCCCCACCTTTATTTGTTGTGTGGTTCTTCTAATGTGGATGATATATTTTGAATTAGTTACTAAAATGTCAATATAATGTTCACATTAGAGACTAAGATGTGAAAATGTCAATAGACATACTGGCGACAAAATTTACTGTTAATGGAAGCTTGAAGGCTCTATTCGGACTCAAACTTAAAATTCTGTAATCAAGGCTAAATACTCATCTAAACTCCGTCTGTGTCATGTCTAACATGTTACTAATATATATATATATATATATAGTTTAAGAAAGATCCCAAATAACTTTATGCATGAAAATTTCAATATTTCAATTAATATCAAAGGGAAATACCTTTTTGATCATTTATACTGAACATAGAAATCCTTAATATTGTATCGATAATCAACAAAGGAAGTCGTTTCTCACAAGAAAGTGGGAAACACAAGGATAGACAAGATATATCCACCTAGGTTAAGGTTTGTTTACAAAAAGGACTTTGAGTTGGCGTGGACGAGAAAATCATCATTATTGCAAAAGGAAAAAAAAGGTGCAAACTGGCATCTGTAGTTTTCAAACCTCCTCTGGATCTCTTGCCTTTTTTTTTGTTCAAGTATACTTTTTCCTTTTGTTCAAACTTCCCAAGAATGGCTTTGAACTGATTTCCTGAAAAAACAAACTTAGACACCTCGTAACACAAAAAGATGAAATGATCATTATATTTTTGGTCTTGGCTTGAAAATCATTCTAAGTGAGTCTTATGGTGCTTCTTGTAAATGATAAGGTCGTTTCTGAACATGAATTATTGTGGTTCTTTTTTTTTTCTCTTACTGTTTCAGTTTTCCTTTCACATCGATAGTCGTTCATGTTTCTGATAGCATCATCTTACAATTAATCAATTTCTCATGTCTCTGAAACACCTTGCAATTAATCAAAAGTTTCATGTTTCTGATTACTCTTATTAAAAAAAAATTGATAACTGGATTTAACTCTTAAGAATTAAGAATGCTATGAATGCTGTCATCAGGTAGACTTATGACCTATTTTGGCTCTTTACTTTCAGTTGGGCCTAAAGGCTGGCGGAATTTTCGTTCTGAAGGAAAATATTGCAAGATCTGGTACCTGCCATTTTCAGTTCTTTTTGTTATGAATATTATGCTGTCTAGTTACAAAGATATATTATCTCAATTTCAATATCTGATATCTGCATTCAATGAAAATGATTTTCATTGTTCTGTTCTCAATGAATTTTCTGTTTCTTTCCAGAAAAAGAAAAACCTTATGTATTTAAAGAGCATGTCTGCCTCATCGACCTTTCCAGTGGGACCATTCTAGCTGAAAATTAAAATGAACATATCAAAACTCACGTATTGTATCTTGTTGCAGGATTCATATTAGATAAAGAAGATCGAAGCATCACAAGATCTGATACATACTATAAAGATCTATTCAATCAGTGCGGACTCTATCCATTTAAATCAAGGGTAAAGTGACTATGCATTTGGTTTAGTCTATTCAATGCTACTTTTATTTATTTATTTTTTTCCATCTGTTTCATCATCAAACCAGATTGCAAAATGATTTTCTCGGTTGTTATTTTATTTTAATCGATTTTTGTTTCATAAATACATCTGTGGAAGTCACTTCAAATATCAAGACATTAATTATAAATGAGACTCATCTGGATATGTTCACAAGAGGCTCTTAGATTTCTTTCCTTCCAGTCAGGATGCCTTCTGATCTCAAAATATTGGAATTGAGTTATTAGTTCTAGGAAGTTGTAAACTAGTGCTATCAACATTCCTGCTTTACCTCACTATACTTGGTTTATTCACTACCCTAAAGAAATGAACAAAAGCGGTTGTTTGCTAAGAATTGGAGAGAGTAACTACTTTCCAACTAGCATGCAGTTGATAGGTAGTGCACCTTTTATGGTTCACGTTCACATTGCTATTTACCACGATTGACAGGTCTTAGTAGCTTACCTTGCAACTTGCTCGCAAATTCTTACTGGATTCCGGAACTTATTCCATAAAGGAATTTAATTTGCATTTATTTGATGAAAAAAATCAAATGAAATGTGAACTAGTTAGCCAATTCAATAGCAGTGTGAAGAGAAGCTTACCTTGCTTATAAAGGATTGGGTTACTTAGATTGAATATGAATAAACTTGTAACCAACATGTCCCAACTCAATCCATTAACACTCCTTATAACTCGGTATAATTCTATTACATGTGCACTCACTTTCTTGCAAACTTCAACCCTGTGTTATTCCTCCTGTCAATTACCGAGTTTCTTCTATTTTATTGTGCTCGTGATTTTAGGACCAAAAGGGATTTCCCGAGGAATTATTTCCTGTGAAGATGTATGCATTGACTACGGAGGTGCCCAGGAGGATTTCTCGTGCCAGAAGGGAACAAATCAATAGACCTGGAGTTATCAAGTGAGGATCTTGATCCCATTTCTATCCTTTCTGAATGAGTCAGTTGCTGTGATTTGGCTAGCAATGATACATTTGTGTTCGGTTACTTTTGAACCTTATTTGTTTGTACAGATTTCATGTTTTAGATATCTTGAAGTGATAAGTATGACCTATCTTAGTCTTTGTCAACTGTCTGTTATTGATTGTTGAATACTCTCGTTTGAAAGATATGAACAAAAGAAAATTCCAAAACCCAAGCTAGTTTTAGAGAATGGTTTCTTGGACCAACTTTGTATTCCTATTTTTCCATTTCAAGAATTGTTTCAAAAGATATCTGCCCGATCTGCAGTGATCTAAATCCCTGTTATTTATACAAACTTACAAAATCTAGTTACCACATAGCTAAGGCAACTAATGGGATAATTAAAGCTTAATTGCTCAAATCCCTGAGATAATATAGGAGCGAACACCAGAAGAAAGGAAAAGGGACGTTTTTGAATTTTAGTGTAGTAGAAGATGGATCACTCAGCCAATCTGATATTCACACATCAAAGGCTCTCACCTCTGCCATTAGAATCAAATGCTGCTGCAACAGATGGAATGCTCTGTTCATATCTGAAGAAGTTGCCCGGATTCACCATGGTCTTCACCTCCACCAATCTGTCAAAGCTTCCCTTGAAATACTTTCTTCCCCAACAGCTTGCGTTGCCATTTCCATTCACCCCCAGATCCACGTCTCTGTAGCTCAGATAAGCACTTCTAGGCGATTTTCCTCATCATTCCTTCCAGATGTGGCTTGGAGATTGGCTCTTGAACGTAGTCTGATTGCTTCTTCAATAATTTTTCAGAGTTGGGTTGCCTTCCGAGCAAGACATTGAGAGGAGTCCCAATGGGGTAGTTGGACCAGAACAGAACAGACTCGATCCAGCTCGTTTCTATCGTTCCAAGGCCTTCACACCCAATTCAGGAAGAGTGTTTCAGACAATAAGGAAAACAGCTTCTGTGCACTTCCTAGGAACAAGGATATTAAGAAAACTAATTATGTTGGTTTGACTAACTTTTCTATTTATGAATTCAATTTTATTATCATTAATATACTCATTATATTACAAATCCAACCTTATTCGGTAAATAAAAACATAATTATCTTCCTAATTGTTTTAAAATTGAGATAAAAACAAGAAAATAATTTTAAGAGAATATTTCTAAAAGAAAAAAAAAAGTAAAAAAGGAATAATATTTATTCTCTCTCGTTACAAAGAGAAATAGTGATCGTTTCTTTGGCTAGAGGGGCTGAATTGTAATTTTGCACCTGCTCTTCTCTGAAGTCCTTAAGGCTAGGGTTTTTTCATCCGCCTGCCTCTCCTGCTGCTCCCTGGTGCCGCTCGAACTCTGATTTTGCCTCTTCCTTCGGATCCGAGAAACTCTATCCGATTACAGATGGTCGGAGGCTTTGAAGTGGGAGCTGTTCCCTACAACCCGGACGGTTGGGGTCCGCCGGACTCCACCGCTTCTCTCGTCGCTTCCTCCAACCTCCCTCTCAATGTTCCCTTCGCTCCCTTCTCTCGCTCCGATAGGCTTGGCCGGATCGCTGATTGGACCCGAACTATGAATAACCCTGGTCGCCCCAAGACTGCTTCCGATTCCGTCTTCGACTTCACCAATGACGATTCCTTCCCAGCCAATGCTGACGAGGACATGTCCTTCCGTTTGGTTGATGGAAAGCCTCCTCCGCGTCCCAAATTTGGCCCTAAATGGCGATTCAACCAACAAAGGACGCAGCTACCTCAGCGCCGTGACGAAGAAGTTGAAGCTCGGAAGCGCGAGGCTGAGAAGGAGCGGGCTCGCCGTGATCGTCTTTACAACCTCAATAGGTCTAATGTCAATGCCCCCCGTCGTGAAGCTGCAGTTTTCAAATCCTCTGTGGAAATTCAACCCGAATGGAACATGCTTGATCAGATTCCCTTCTCCACGTTCTCGAAGCTGTCCTTCTCTGTTCCTGAGCCCGAAGACCTTCTTCTGTGCGGCGGGCTAGAGTTCTATGATCGTGCATACGACCGAATCACTCCCAAGAACGAGCGCCGCCTTGAGCGCTTCAAGAACCGCAACTTCTTCAAGGTAACTACTACAGACGACCCTGTCATTCGTCGTCTTGCAAACGAGGACAAAGCCACAGTTTTTGCTACCGATGCCATCCTTTCTTCCCTTATGTGCGCAACCAGATCGGTTTACTCCTGGGATATTGTGGTTCAGCGTGTTGGGAACAAGCTTTTCTTTGATAAGAGGGATGGGTCGCAACTTGATTTGCTTCCCGTCCACGAGACTTCTCAGGAACCCTTGCCAGAAGCGAAGGACGATATCAATTCAGCTTACTCACTGAGTGTTGAAGCTGCTTACATTAATCAGAACTTCTCGCAGCAAGTTTTGGTTAGGGACGGAAGTAAGGTGGCCTTTGACGAGCCAAACCCATTTGCAAATGAGGGTGAGGAGGTCGCTTCTGTTGCTTATAGGTATAGGAGGTGGAAGCTCGATGATGACATGTATCTTGTGGCGAGGTGTGAGGTTCAAAGTGTTATGGAGGTTAATAAGCAAAGATCATTTTTGACTCTGAATGCTCTTAATGAATTTGATCCCAAATATTCTGGTGTCGATTGGAGGCAGAAATTGGAGACACAGAGGGGTGCTGTGTTGGCCACTGAGTTGAAGAACAATGCTAATAAATTGGCAAAATGGACAGCTCAAGCTCTGTTGGCTAGCGCAGATATGATGAAGTTGGGGTATGTCTCTAGGGTTCATCCTCGCGATCACTTCAACCATGTCATCTTAGCCATTGTTGGATATAAACCTAAGGATTTTGCAGCTCAAATTAACTTGAATACGTCTAACATGTGGGGTATTGTTAAGTCTATCGTGGATTTGTGCATGAAATTGAACGAAGGCAAGTATGTTTTGGTCAAGGACCCATCGAAACCACAGGTTAGGATCTATGAGGTTCCTGCAGATGCATTTGAGAATGATTATGTTGAGGAGCCACTGGCTGAGGAGGATCAAGTGCAACCACCAGGAGAAGATGAAAATGGTGTCACTGTTAATGCGGGGACGGATGATGCAGAAGAGAAGGTTGATGCTGCTTCTCAAGCTTAAGTCACAGCAGCATTCATTCGACTTGCTTGAGGAAGTTAAAACTCTAACCTTTTGTGTCTTTTTGCTCCCTTTCTTTTATGAGATTATCATTTTGGTTTTGGTTTTGGATTCCTGCAAGCATAATACACATTGCTCGAGTAACTTCCAGTTGTTAAAACGTTTTGCTAGCTAGCTGGTTATGCTATCCTGAAAATTTTGAACATGAGTTCTTTCCATCAGTCATATATATATATATATATATTTGTATTGAGACATGGTTTCTTGTGGATTCTAGTTTTCAATAAGTTAGTCTGCCAAGGATTTGATTGATACACTACACCATGAGCTGATGATACCTTCAGAATGTTGAACATGAGCTAAGCTGAGCTGTTTAAGGTTTTGTTGATTGCTTCTGGATCTAATTTGTATCTCTACTTTCTACATTTCCTATATATATATATATATATATATCTTAGGAGTAGCAGGGCTCTATTCGCTATGCAGCATTCACCGGAGAAGATGCTTGCTAGTCTGGGAGAAGTTCTGAATCTGCTTTGTTATTTGGCTGCTTACTTTTAGTTGACCCCATCATCTTACTTCGGTATAAAGTAACCCGAAATTTCTTTTTCTAATTTTATTTGAACGATCCTTTTTCTCATCCGTTGATCCTAGAAGCTGTAGAATGGTACTGTGTTGGTTATTGTTTTAAGTGACCACTGTCAGATTGATTTTCTTATTTCTTTAACTTAATAATAATACACGTGTATTTCACATCATTTTACCAACATTCATTTCTATGGACCTCAAATATATAACATTACAACTCTCTTCTCTGAAGAGTAACAGGATTTTTTTGGTTGTTGGAGGGGAAAAAGTTCAATCTCTGTGGCGAGTTGGGGCGAAGACATGAGTAAAAATGAAGACTTTAAACTAAAATCATTAGAAAATGAAGTCTTTGCCAAATGGCCATTAATAAAGTATCACATCTTTTCAATAAAATGAAGGAATATCAACTCTTGAAACATTAAGAGAGGAGTGTGATAGCTTGATGTTTGGGGCGGATGACAATGGGAAAAACCGTTAAGGGATTTGGGCATGAAAATGATCTTGATGACAAGATGGTTAAGAAAGATTTAAGAGAATTGAAGTTGCTAATTATACCACTAAGATGCATCCATAGCTCAATTATAAAAATTATGCACAAAAACAAATCTTCAAAAAAGACTAGGTGGATAGTCTTTCACTTTTAAAGGTGATCATGTGGTTGATGATGCAAATGAATGTCAAAGCTATTAAGTTCCGAATCCAAATTTTCAAGTCTTGAACATGACAGTACATATACATTCAATAATCAAATGAATGTCAAAGCTATTAGGTTCGAATCCAAATTTTCGAGTCTCGGACATGACATTACACATACATTCAATAATTGGACATGACATTACACGTATCCACATATTTGAGTTAGAGTAATCCTAAAAAAAGTATTTCCTAATTAAACAAACAAAATCGTGTGTTTACATAATTACCCATAGTTGCGCCGAACGTGGAAATGGCAATTGAAGAAATGTCCACAAAAGAAAAACAAGAAATGGCCAAAATTGGAGACGACGACTGAATTCACGGTCTGCACATCCTCATATTCTCCTATATAACAACACCGAATCTCCCAAACATCCTCAAACCATTACACAGATGGGGCCTTCTTCTTCTTCTTCTTCCCTCCTCGCACTCCTCTCTCTCATCTTGCTTCTCTCCCCATGGGTGAGAGTCTCCTCTGCCTCTGGTCACGACACCTTTCTCCAATGTCTAACCACACACGCACAGCATCAGTCCCCCATTTCTGACGCCATTTTCACCCCCGACAACTCTACCTTCTTACCAACCCTCAATTCTTACATCAGAAACAGCAGATTTCTCACCCCCGCAACCCCTAAACCGCTAGTCATTGTCGCAGCAAAGCACAAATCTCACGTCCAATCAACCGTCGTCTGCGCCAAACAGGCTGGCTTAGAGATCAGAATCCGCAGTGGGGGCCATGATTATGAAGGCCTCTCTTATATCTCCCATCATCCCTTCGTCATCCTCGACCTCTTCAACCTTCGAGCCACCACTGTCGATATTGCCAGTGAAACTGCCACGGTGGAAGCAGGGGCCACCATGGGGGAGCTTTACCACGCCATTGCTAGCAAGAGCAACGTCCATGCCTTCCCTGGAGGGGTCTGCCCAACGCTGGGTGCTGGTGGACACATTTCAGGAGGTGGGTATGGGACTTTGATGAGGAAATTTGGGCTCTCCGTCGACAACGTTTTGGATGCAGAGATTGTGAATGTTGAGGGGGAGATCCTAAACAAACAACAAATGGGGGAAGACTTGTTCTGGGCCATTAGAGGAGGAGGAGGAGGGAGCTTTGGAGTCATTCTCTCGTGGAAGATCAAATTAGTTAAAGTCCCAGAAACGGTGACGGTCTTTGAAGTTGAGAGACTGATTGAAGAAGAAGCAACGGAGATCTTCTTGCAGTGGCAGGGAGTCACAGATAAGCTGGATGAGAATCTGTACATAAGACTGATGCTAAACTCCGCCAATGGGAAAGATGGGCTGAAAACAGGGAAAGTTTCATTGGGGGCGCTGTTTCTAGGGCCAGCAAACACGCTCATGGAGATTATCAATAAGCACATACCCAGTTTGAAATTGCAGAAGGAGGATTGCTCTGAAATGAGTTGGATTGAGTCGGCTCTGTTTTGGGCAAATTTCCCAAAAGGGTCAACCTCAGAAGTTCTGTTGGACAGAGCGGTCCGACCCAATACTTTTCTGAAGCGGAAATCGGACTACGTGAGGGAACCCATCACAGAGTCGGGGTTGGACGCGATATGGAAGGCGGTGATGGAAACAGAACGAGTGGGTATCGTGTGCAACCCATACGGAGGCAAAATGGGCCAGATTTCAGAGACGGAGACGCCATTTCCACACAGAGCTGGCGTGAAATTCAAAATCCAGTACTCCACCACCTGGAAGGAAGAAGGGGAAAAGGAAGCGGATGAACGCTTAAACATGATTAACAAATTGTACGAAGCAATGACTCCTTACGTGACGAAGAACCCGAGAGAAGCGTTTCTGAATTACAGAGACATCGACGTGGGAAGTAGCACGCATTGGAACGTGGGAGAAGGAAAGGTTTATGGGGAGAGGTATTTCAAACAGAATTTTGAAAGATTGGTGGACGTGAAGACCAAGGTTGATCCCCACAATTTCTTCAAGAATGAACAGAGTATCCCCACCCGCTGATCTCCCCTGAATCAGCGAAGATGATGGGTTTGGACTATGCTTTGTTTGTTTATATCTGAAAAACAATAAGTGGTTGTAGCCGTTGCTTTGAATGAATGGCTATGATACTCACGGTGCCAATCAATGAAATCAAAAGCTTTCTCACAATGAAATCAAAAGCTTTCTCAATACTTTCTTCATAACTTTTTCTATACTTTCTAGGTGAACATTTCACAGTTCTAGAAGAACGAAGAATGTGTTAAGAAGCGATTTACTACCCTAAATAGAATTATTTAAAGAAATAAAAACTTAAAACCAAAAGATTTAATTCCCTAGTAATGATAACAATTAAGTGCAGAAAAGTTTTATCATTTTTAATGAAAACACCAAATTCTGAGGACTTTTCTGCAGGCTCGTCACCTCCGTGCCACAACAAGTAAAGAACTCCCTTGGTGGGGTCTGTCGGGTCAAGGAACTACTGTCGGTGTCATTCAAAATCAACATGAAGTATTTTAATTTATCCTATGAATACTGAGAGATAAATATAGGCCATTAAATTCACAACTACTTAAAAATATCTCATCATAATTTCAATTTTATGTATATAAAAATTAAATAACTTCATGAGCGGTTCAACTTAACCTTCAAGAACAGAGGTATTAGCTGTATTACTCAACCTTGGAAGTTAAGAGAACGAACCTCCAATGGTCAATGAGAATGCCTTCTTTTTCATCGTCTTCCCCACGCCATTTCAATTTTAGCTCATCCTCGATCGCCCATGGCGATTCCAACTTCATTATTAATCCCAATCCTTACAACCCTTCTTCTCATTCTCCCTTCAATGGCGGCGGCTTCTCATCACACCCTTCTCAGCTGCCTTTCCGACCATTCTTCGCCGTCGGCTTCCCCAATCTCTGAAGTTACCTTCTTCCCCGACAACCCATCGTACTCCCCTGTCTTGAACTCTTACATCCGGAATCTAAGGTTCGCCTCCCCCACTACCCCTAAGCCCTTGTTCATCGTCGCCCCGACCCATATCTCCCACATTCAAGCCTCCATTCTCTGTTGCAGAATCCACGCCCTAGAACTCAGAATCCGAAGTGGTGGCCATGATTACGACGGCCTCTCTTATGTCTCCGATTCCCCTTTTGTGATCCTCGATATGTTCAATCTTCGATCTGTAGATGTCGACATTGAGGACGAGAGTGCGTGGGTGGACTCGGGAGCAACCCTCGGCGAAGTTTACTTCAAAATTGCAGAGAAGAGCAAGATCCACGGATTCCCAGCTGGGGTTTGCCCCACGGTTGGAGTTGGAGGCCATCTCAGCGGCGCCGGGTACGGTAATTTGATGAGGAAATTTGGGGTTTCTGTGGACAATGTAGTTGATGCTCTGATTGTTGATTCTAATGGTAGGGTTTTAGATAGGGAATCAATGGGGGAAGATCTGTTTTGGGCGATTAGAGGAGGAGGTGGAGCTAGTTTTGGTGTTATAGTTTCATGGAAGTTTAAGCTTGTTCCTTTACCTGAAACTGTCTCAGTTTTTAGAATAGAGAAAACCATGGAGGAAGGTGCTGTAGATATGTTGTACAAATGGCAGGAAGTTGCTGACAAAATTGATGAAAATCTGTTCATAAGAGTGGTGATTCTTCCTGTAAATAAGAAAACCCAAAAGACAGCAAAAGCCAAGTTCATTTCCTTGTTCCTAGGAAGTGCACAGAAACTGTATTCCTTAATCTCTGAAACACTTCCAGAATTGGGTGTGAAGGCCGAGGATTGTCTAGAAATGAGCTGGATCGAGTCTGTTCTGTTCTGGTCCAACTACCCCATTGGAACTCCTCTCAATGTCTTGCTCGAAAGGCAACCCAACTCCGAAAAGTTCTTGAAGAAGAAATCGGACTACGTTCAAGAGCCAATCTCCAAGGCAGATCTGGAAGGAATGCTGAGGAAAATGATGGAACTGAAAAGACCAGCGCTGACCTTCAACCCATACGGTGGGAAAATGAGTGAAATTGCAGAGAGCGAAACCCCATTTCCGCACAGAGCAGGGAACAAATACAAAATCCAGTACTCAGTGACATGGAAAGAAGAAGGCGAGGAGGCTGCAGACAAGAACGTGGAGCTGATCAGAGAGCTTTACGAGTACATGACACCCCATGTTTCAAAATCGCCTAGAAGTGCTTATTTGAACTACAGAGACGTGGATTTGGGCGTGAATGGAAACGGCAACGCAAGCTATTGGGAGGCGAGCCAGTGGGGAAGAAAGTATTTCAAGGGAAACTTCGACAGATTGGTGGAGGTGAAGACCATGGTGGATCCGGGCAACTTCTTCAGATATGAACAGAGCATTCCATCAGCTGCAGCATACGATTGTAATGGCAGAGGTGAGAGCCTGTGATGTGTGAATATCTGCTTGCCTGAGCGATCCATCTACTACACTAAATTGCAAAAGCGTCCCTTCTCCTTTCTTCTGGGGTTCGTTCCCGAATTATATCTGGGATTTGAGCAATTAGGCTTAATTATCCCACTAATTACTGTTAATTGTGTTGGTAACTAGATATTGTAAGTTAAGTTTGTTTCATATATCCGACAACTAGATTACCGTTGGTTTCTTGAAATAACATGGCCCCTAGATAAGCAGTTTCTATACCAACACCAAATAGATTTTTAAATTCTTTCTAGAGATTAAAAATGTTAGATGCAGCGATTTAAAAAAAAAAAAAAAAAAAAAAAAAAAAAGGTTACTTTATACGAGTTTTCTTATTTTGTGCAATAATTTATTTATTATTTATTTAATGTAAAGTGGATGGGATATGGGACATGTTGTTTTGGTGAGATGTTATTGGCGTGTTTTTGATGGACGATGTCGGAAGCCTCCGCCGCTTCCGTGACTCGTAAACGCGTCCGAATTTTCACCTCCTGATTGGGAACTTCATTTCCAACCCGACCGGGTCCAACGCCAACAGAGCTAACACGTGCCATATATATATATATATTATCGGACATTTTAGGAATCCTCAACGCCCTTTATGCTTTATATCCAAATGAGACGTGCAAAATCCAGATGATCTCGACTCCATCCAATTTAATAAATATAAGTAGCATTTTATTTCAATTAAATACTAACCACTAAACTTCAAAACAAATCATCACAAGAGAAGGTTCGGTTTTAAAACTTTGAAATTATTGAAGTTTTTGTCTTTGAAAAAAAGTCAAAAGTCAACTTTTAAAATTTATTTGGAAGTTGACCTTGGATGATTTTGTGAGGCGGGAGGTGGGTTAGGTTGAATGAGTGCTCCTACTAGTTATTACTTTTCGTTTGACATTTCAGCGCACAAATTACACGCACATATTCCATTCACATCATTTTCCTTTTTCTTTTTCGCTTTAAAATGAGAAGAATAATGTGGCACGGCAAAGGCAGGCATGTGAGTCGACAGGGACAGGCCTTCTTCCAATTTTATAATTCAACTTTAAAATATGCTAAACTTCCAACAAACCCCACCCTTATTATACCAACTTCCACAATTGCCCTTCCCTTTCCCCTAAATCTCTTCTCCCTCCCCACCTTATCTTCATTCATTTAGTTTTGCTAATTTGTAATTTACATATTAATCCAAACATAAATTATTAGCCCTCTGGAAAACGCGGTTAATATGAATTTTATTATTCCTCGGATTCTTCGTTAAATATTTTCCTATTTTTTTTTCCAATTTTAATTTCTAAAATCTTCTCAAGAAACCGCAACTTGAAATTAATCAGTATTTTTCTGTAATGTAAATAACTAATGCATTTCATTCCGATTGCGACAACCTAATTGCTGACTGTCCGCAGAGAATGCCGCCTTTGTCGGCGTTATTTTACGACTGTAAATAGCCCAATGTTTTTCATTTAATTATTAATGTGGGTGGAATTTATTAAATAAACCACCTAATAATGATTGAATAAGTTGGAAGTATTAATAGTAAAATTAATAATAATAATCACAGCTTTGATGGTCAAACCAGGAACATTTGAGGAGGAAGCCGAGTTGCATTTTGCATATAAGGCCGTGATGTTCCATAATGCAAATGAAATGAATTACACCAACTCCAACTTCCACCCAACTATGTCTCGTCTTCTTCCTCTCCTTCTCTTCCTTATCCTTCTCCGATTCTCGCCTCCCTCCGCCGCCGCAGATTCCGTCTACTCCCAATTTCTCCAGTGCTTCCAATCCAACTCCGACACCTCTCGTGGAGTCTCCGACATAGTCTTCTCTCCCCAAAATGCTTCCTACACTTCGGTTCTTCGGGCTTATATCCGAAACGCCCGTTTCAACACTTCCTCAGCGCCCAAGCCTGTGATAATCGTCACTCCATTCACCGAATCCCATGTCCAATCCGCTGTCATTTGCTCCAAGAAGCTCGGCATTCAACTCAAAATCCGAAGTGGGGGCCACGATTATGAGGGTATCTCCTATGTTTCCGATGTTGAGTTCATCGTTCTCGACATGTCCAATCTTCGCGCGGTTACCGTCGACGTTGCCGACAAATCGGCGTGGGTTCAAGCTGGAGCCACACTCGGAGAAGTGTACTACGGAATTTGGGAGAAGAGTAAGGTTCTAGGCTACCCGGCTGGGATTTGTCCAACTGTCGGCGTTGGCGGACATATTAGCGGCGGCGGCTACGGCAACATGCTCCGGAAGTACGGACTCTCCGTTGACCAAATTCTCGATGCTCGGATTGTCGATGTGAAGGGCAGAATCCTCGATTCCAAGTCCATGGGGAAGGATCTTTTCTGGGCCATTAGCGGCGGCGGAGGAGCCAGTTTTGGGGTCGTCCTCGCCTACAAAATCCGGCTGGTTCCAGTGCCGGAGACGGTCACCGTCTTCCGAGTCGAAAGAACCCTGGAACAGAACGCCGCTGACTTGGTGGTCAGATGGCAAGAAGTGGCTCCGTCCACCGACGAGAATCTGTTCATGAGGCTACTCTTACAGCCCGTTTCCAGTAAAGTGAAGAAGGGGACTCGAACAGTCAGAGCCTCAGTCGTCGCCTTGTTCCTCGGGAAATCGGAAGAAGTCGTTTCCTTGTTGGGAAAAGAATTCCCCGAATTGGGGTTGCAGAAAGAGAACTGTATCGAACTTAGTTGGATCGACTCTGTTCTTTGGTGGGGTAATTTCGATAACGGAACTTCACCCAAAGCTCTACTCGACCGCAATCTCGATTCATCAGGGTTTCTCAGAAGGAAATCGGATTACGTTCAGACACCCATTTCCAGAGATGGGTTGGATTGGTTGTACAAGAAGATGATCGAAATCGGCAAAACAGGGCTTGTTTTCAACCCCTATGGCGGAAAGATGAGCGAAATTCCATCTACAGCGACCCCATTTCCTCACCGAGCAGGGAATCTGTACAAGATCCAGTACTCAGTGAACTGGAACGAACCAGGGCCGGAGGCAGACCAGGAGTTTGTGAAGCAAATAAGAAGGCTGTACAGTTACATGACCCCCTTTGTGTCGAAGAATCCAAGACAATCATTCCTGAACTACAGAGATTTGGACATTGGCACCAACAACAACGACAAGAACAGCTTCGAGGATGGGAAGGTTTATGGGTTGAAGTACTTCGGGGAGAATTTCGATAGGCTGGTGAAGGTGAAGACGGCTGTGGATCCAGATAATTTCTTCTGGAATGAACAGAGTATTCCAACTCTTTCAAGTAAGCAATGAGATGGTCCTAGGATTTGGTGTCGGTTATCTACATTATTATTTTACTTGCATTGCATTGTAATGTGATGCGAGAACCACAGGGTTATTAGAATTGAAAAAGCTGATTGTTTCGGTTTTTCTGATGGAAACCAAGATTATAGATATATGCATTTACAGTTCGTACCACATTTCTCATTACGTTTGTATGAAGATGAGTTACTGAAAGTAATAAAACTTATGGAAATCAGTCGCCATTGGAGTCGGGTTTTGGTGCATAAAAACTTGACTTTTCTCTCCTCCTCTGTCTCTCCCGGGGCGGTGGTTGGCTGAAAAGATTGAAAATTTGGCAATCAATGAAGGCATCATATCGTGGGTTGTTGCTGCTCATGTGTGCAGGGCTGCGTTCTGCTGCAAGTGTTGAAAGGGGAATTGGTAAAGTTATTATTAATGGAATAGGTACAATAAATAAACCCAAAAGTTGGCTTTTTTTTTAAGGGACCCAAAAATGAATTAAAAGAAGCAGCAGCTTTGGCGAACACGTATATAGCCAAAGAAAAGCCAACAAGGAAAAAAAGATGCTACTATTGTTGCCGGCGAAGTAGAGTCAATCATCTCTGTAAATAAAACATCCCCATCAATGCCGGCTCGAAACCCACATTCATTATAACCCCCATTACGCGAATCCCATGTTCAATTCACTCTCATTTGCGCCAAAACCTCCGGCCTTCACTAAGAATCAGAAGCGGTGGCCATGATTTCGAGGGCAGTTTAATCTCCGATGCGTTGCAGTGGATTTGCAAAGCTGATCTGCTTGGGTTATGGTAATATGATGCCGATGCTTGGATCGTTGCTGTGACTGTGTTTGAAAACAAGCTACCAAAGATTCATGGTAGTATGGCTTAAAAGACATAGTAACATAATTAGTTTGCCTATCTCTATCTCCATCTTCAAAATGAAGTTAGATCCATGTTTTCCTTAGTTTTGTTCGTTCTCACTGAATCTCAGCCATTTTGCTAACTGCAGAGCTCCAGTCTTCTGGTTTGAGTTGGAGTAGAAGTTGGAGGCTGACCATGGTGGCCATCATCATGGTTACACCACAGCTTTTGTAAACCCGCAAAGGAATGACTACAGGGAGTGGGGTTCCACAACGAAGAACAACTAAAGGGAGAAAGAAAAAAAGACACCAACCAGCAGCAGCAGCACGTATTGAAGTCAAAATCTTTGTTCTCAAGCTTTGATATTTCAAACTCCAGAGTGAGATGACAATGGTTGGTAATCATCCACTTAATGCCTTGAAATTATATTATAATGAGTAGCAGTGCTTTAGAGATGCCTTATCTTACCACTTATTCTGATTTGGGGTTTTAACAAACTTGTTCACTTTAGAGTGTTATCTTCACAAATCCTATCGTCCCACTATGACGACCTTATCTAGATCGGTTCATACAAGCCAAACATCTAGCCCAAAGAGAAGTTTATCTTCATCATCATTCAACCCCAGCACTGCATTTTTATTCTGCTAACATCTTCCAAACTCAACAAAATAATACAATGAAACAAACTCTGACTCTGGTTCTAAATAAAGGTGCGAGATTCCACGTTAGTTGTAGAGGGAAACGAAACATTGCATATAAAGATGTAGAAAATGATGATATGTAATAGGTCAAAGTGGACAATATCTACTAACGGTAGGCTTGGGCGTTGTGCTAGCGAGGACGGACGCTAGACCCTCAAGGGGTGGATTGTGAGATCCCACGTTGGTTGGAGAGTAGAACAAAGCATTCCTCGAGTGTAGAAATCTTTACGTAACACGCACGCCATAGGGACGTGGGGCTTTTACGAAAGGAATCTTTGTATATTTTTACCTTCATTTACTATATTTGAAATCTTGTAAAGGGAAAACTTTTCATTTATGAACTATGACCTTAATAAGTATGGTTGACCCATGTTAAGTCAAGTGTTAGACCCAAAAATATAGCCTATAGAACAGTAAGTCCTTAAATGAATGTGCTAATCTCTGAAATGGAAGAACCTCCAATACTCTTCTCCTTGCGGAATTGCATTAAATTCCAAACCTTAATTTTACAGCAAAAGAACTTCCCAATACACTCAACGTCATCTTCATATGGCAGTTTAAGGATCTGGTTCCTGTTTTCAGACTTTATTGTGTACAACTGCCTCAGTATCCCGTATTTCATACAGTTTCATACTCGACACAAACAAAAGGTCTGTCACTTTCATTTCTTGCTTCACGTTTGAACAGACACAAGGCGGCAGATGTTTCTTAAAGACATGGATTACAATAGTCTTGCTTTCTTCTTGAGGCATATGTAGCGTGCAAGGATCCGAACAGACCTCATGACGTTTGTATTAGCTCAACTTTGCGTTTGATACCACTTTCATAGCCAAAGCTTGAAACTTCCCCTATATATTGGTTTGAGAAACCACTGAATCTTGGCATTCCACAGACATCAAGGTACTAATTGAGCCTTTTGCTGTTAGCAGCCATGAGGGTGTTGTTTATAAATCCCAAGTACAAATCCTTTGTGTCTTCTCTGTTTCTTGTCTTTCTGCTTTCATCTTCTACTTGGGTTGCTTCAGCTTCTCTTCAGGAGAGTTTCCTTCAATGTCTCAATGAGAATTCTCAATTTTCTGTCCCTTACTCAACTTTTTGTGCTCCGAACAATGCTACGTTTAATACTCTTCTGCAATCAAGTGCTCAGAATCTGAGGTACTTGGAGGCTTCAGTGCCAAAGCCTCTGTTCATCTTCACCCCATTGCTTGATTCCAATGTCCAAGCAGCTGTTATCTGCTCAAAACAGCTAAAAATTCATCTCAGAGTTCGTAGTGGAGGCCATGACTATGAGGGCCTTTCTTATGTGTCTCAAATTGAGTCACCTTTCATAATTCTTGATCTCGCCAAACTCCGATCTGTCAAAGTCGATATTGACAGTAATAGCGCTTGGGTTCAAGCCGGGGCGACGATTGGAGAAGTTTATTACAGAATTGCTGAGAAAAGTAAAGTTCATGGCTTCCCAGCTGGCCTTTGCACAAGCTTGGGTGTTGGAGGTCATATAACAGGAGGTGCTTATGGTTCTATGATGCGAAAATATGGCCTCGGTGTTGAACACAACTCACTGTGGGAAACACTCGCTCTCTTTATTAAGACCAATCGAGAAGAGAATACAAGACACTCTGTAGAATACTTCTGCTTTTTATTGTTTTTAGATTTCTTAGATGAATAACCTAGGTAGGGTGGGGGTATTTATACTAAGAGTAAACAATCTATATTTAACCAATCTAAATCTAGACCTAACCGATTTGAATCTAGACCTAACAAATTGAATCTTTCTCCTAAAATATCTACATCTCTTTCTCCTAAAATCTCTACTAAAATAAATATACTGGGCTCGTACAATTAGGCTTGACTCTATTGGGCTAGTACAATTATTGGGCTTGACTCTATTGGGCTAGTGATGATATTTCAACACCTCGGCGCTGACAACGTCGTCGATGCTCGGATTGTTGATGCAAATGGGAGAATTCTTGACAGAGAAGCCATGGGAGAGGACCTGTTTTGGGCAATAAGAGGAGGGGGAGGAGGGAGCTTTGGAATCATTCTGTGGTGGAAGCTAAATTTAGTACCTGTTCCATCAATCGTGACTGTTTTTACTGTTGCAAAGACGTTAGAACAAGACGCTACAAAAATACTGTACAAATGGCAACAGGTTGCTGATAAGCTGGATGAAGATTTGTTCATTAGAGTCATTATAAATGTGGCTGCTAATACTGATAAAAAGGGTCAGAAAACTGTGAGCACAGCTTACAACGCCCAGTTCTTGGGGAATGCAAATAGACTCCTCAAGATTATGGGAGAGAGCTTTCCTGAATTGGGTTTGACAAGAAAAGATTGCATAGAAACAAGTTGGATCAAATCAGTTCTTTACATTGCTGGTTATCCAAGTGGAACTCCACCAGAAGTGCTTCTCCAAGGAAAATCCACTTTCAAGAACTTCTTCAAAGCCAAATCAGACTTCGTGAGAGACCCCATTCCAGAAACAGGTCTTGAAGGGCTCTGGAAAAGGTTGTATGAAGAAGAAAGCCCATTGATGATATGGAATCCTTATGGTGGAATGATGGCCAAAATCTCAGAGACTCAGATCCCATTTCCTCACAGGAGAGGAGTCCTTTACAAGATTCAGTACCTAACTACATGGCAAAAGGAAGAAGGAAATGAAGACAGACACCTGCAATGGATCAAGAAGCTTTACAATTACATGGCACCTTATGTTTCTCAGCTTCCAAGAGAAGCATATGTGAATTACAGAGATCTTGATTTGGGAATCAACGAGAAGAACAGCAACACGAGCTACATCGAGGCGATCGGATGGGGAACTCGGTATTTCAGGCAAAACTTTGGGAGATTGCTGAGAGTTAAGACTAAGGTTGATCCTGATAACTTCTTCAGACATGAACAGAGCATTCCACCTATTCCAACTTCTGAAAGTTTAAGGTTTGGATCTTCCGAAAGGGGATTTGATTAGAGTTATTTGATGTGTTTACTTTTTACCTTACCTTTAAAGTTTGTAACTTGCTTGGGCCGTAAGTGCAATAAGATACTGATAAATCTATTATGAAGTGATGCAGTGAATGAATGAGCCTTCGGATTTTTCTCCTAAGAAACAAATGAATTCAAACCAGAACAATGAAAAGATATCAGCTTAAGATGGTTTTATAAGTCAAATAATACCTCAGTCGCAACGTCATTCCAATGCTACAGAGTGGCTGACATCTTTTATCGAACGATTTCTTCTTAGAAAGGAGGTTTGGAGTCGTCACCGATCATTTTTGGGTATGATTGGTCACCCTTTTGAAGTAAAAAGTTGTCTACTAAAACAAAAACTAGGCTCGAGAATCGATTTTGCATTCCTTGGCAGCAACGGCAGATTGGTGCCAGAAGAGAAATTGTAACAACTCAAACTCATCGCTAGTAGATATTGTCCGCTTTGGCCCATTACATGTTAACGTCAACCTCACTGTTTTTAAGATGCGTCTACTAGGGAGAGGTTTCCACATCCATATAAGAAATGTTTTGTTCTCCTCTCCAACCAACATGGGGTCTCACTCCTTTCAGCTTCTTCGTTTTGGACTCTCAGATTTAGTGTTTTTTCTTCTTTTTAAAAGTGTCTGTTTCTGCATGAAAACAGATGACACAGACAGCATAGCAGCTTCACAATTTACAAATGCAAATACACAATTCTCATTCAAGTATAGCTCCATAGCTGATGAACATGAAAACAGCATACTGCATCTGATAACCAGAAGGAAGAAAGAAGAATAGAGTATTCAAGAAAGGCGGGCGATATGCAGGCGCTACCCTGTCGCCCAAAAAATATATATATAATGGTTGTCAAAGCATGAACTTAACGCTTAATGTACAAAAAAGAAGAACAAACCCAATACAAAAATCTAGTGATGAGATAATATTTGTGCAGCCAACATCTTCATTTGTTTTCCTGAATGGATTTAGTAGAAGGATATGTTCCAAATGCTCTGTCCCATAATGGAGAAGTGATACCAAATCCTTGGCTTTGAATCCTGAAGTGGTGGTTCAAGTGATATCTCTGTCCAACGCATAACAATCATAAGAAATCATTCCTTCTGGAATCTCAAAAACGTGGAAAAGCCAAGACATTACCTTATAATTTTGAGACAACCCTGAGGTTGGCTTTCCATGATGCAGGTAATAATGAGTTACGTCGTACATTACATATCCCAACAAACCACCTCCGAACAAAGCAGGAGCTACTGCTGGAGTCGATGCAAGTCTAATCACGACCCACAACTGGCACACACAAATCACAAACACAGCTTCATATGATTACGTACTTAGATTGCACAAAATTACACAGATTATTTCATTGACCATTTCTAGGAGTGACAGTTATTATTGCCAAAGCAGAAAGATAAATATTGAGGCCAATGGTCAATCATTATCCAGTTCCAATCCTTAAGGTTCCTCTTTTAAATTATATGACAGTGTAGATCACTCAACCTGACGGCATATAGAGGTGACCATTTTTGGAACTTACCGGCACACTTAAGATGGCTGTTGCAGCAGGTGGGAAGACGAGTCTGAGTCCGTCCATTGGATGCTTGTGATGACAACCATGAAGTAGATAGTGCAGAGTGTTTCCCCTGAAACAGGTTGTGACATCATCACTGTCCTTGAACTCACCATTCATCTGTGTGTGTGTGTGAGTGAAAGAGAGAGAGAGTACCAATAGCTTCTTGTTTCCATGTGGAAAAGAAAGCGGTGCAATGTGTACTCAAGCAAAGACCAGATGAAAACCCCAGCAGCCAAACACGAAGCCACATCTGAAGGAGTAAGGCCCCTTGACAAAGACACAGAAACCAACCAGGAAATCACTGGCAGCCAAACAAGTGGAATCACCCACCATACTGTGCGTGTCAACATCTGTTAATGACCCAAGAAATTAAAGGCAAACCTCCCATTACTCATTTCAGGAAAGTCATATATCAACTATCACATCTATGTATGCACACTAACTTCAGGTTGTGTGATATCATATAATTAGAAAGAATGTAAGTAAAACCTCCAAAAAATCATTTCCAAAGAATCGAGGGCCCTCCTTGCTAACAATTGGCTGGTGAACCCATTTATTGTAAGCTTCTCCAAGATGGCCAACCTGCAAAGATTTCATTAGTTAGAACCGTTTGAAGAAGACTAAATGACAGTGAAGCCTACAGGAAATAACAGTGTATGCACTGAGGAGAAAAGGGAGGAGGCTAACCTGGAAAACGAGAGGCTTGTTTAAATCTACAGTAAAAGTCTTTGAAGCCATCTTGGAATCTTCTTACTATAAGAAAATAACCCTCCTTTGTTAATCTACAGTAAAACTAACATAATGGAACAATGAAAGGCTTCGCCTACTTTCTTTTACCCCTTGCTCATGGATTAGACTACTGAATAGAATTACTTTAACTTGCCTTAAAGTTTTTCACCAAACTCTTTAAAACATGCATGCTTGTTAAAAGAATAGGACTTTTACGTGATGTGACAAGTTCTGTTAAAGGCAGAATTATATTTCTCAAACGTGATGCTCCAGGCAAAGAACCCTCGCCATTTAACTTGCTAAATCATAATCATTAGATTTTCATCAATGGCAGATCATTCAAATCATTTCTCAAATCCAAAAGACTACAATTTCATTTTCTAGTCATAATCTTGGAAACTGAGGAGAAAGATCGTTCAAACTAAAGGGCTATGCCCCATTGGAAGACTCAAACAAAAGAATAATTCAATGTTGAACCTAAGAACATAAACCAAAAGATTTATGAATTCAAGGACGAGAAGTACACAGAGAATACCCAGAAGA
Organism: Cucurbita maxima; assembly: GCF_002738345.1. Classification (NCBI taxonomy): domain Eukaryota; kingdom Viridiplantae; phylum Streptophyta; class Magnoliopsida; order Cucurbitales; family Cucurbitaceae; genus Cucurbita; species Cucurbita maxima. Next base: position 315,544 of record NW_019272020.1, read on the forward strand.
GGATTAATCCAAAAGAGAACAAATGAAAACAGAGCATCCCAATTAGCAGAACATTAAAGAGTTAGGTACATTGGGAAAATAGAATATATTCACTCACTTACGAATTTCAAGAGCAATACCCAGAAGAGGAATTAAATAAACAAACCGAGATATTCCCTTTTCGACCCGCATTTACTCCATTTAAGAAACAGAGAAGAAATTGCAGGTAGCATAACCAGATTCTCCCGGATACCAACCTTTTTGGCAGAATGCAAGGGAGACGGAGAAACCCAAGAGAAGGATTGAAAGGGTTCCACGAGATGACTTCGGCCTTCTATAATAATGCCCTCCTCCAGCCCTATCACGCGATCTTCAGGAGCTTTAAGAGTGAAAGGTAAAACAGACCCGTGAAAGAAGGAAAAGGAAAGAAAGCCTAAGATTTGAGAACACAAATTGGGGGCTTTATATTAGAACGGGAGGTTCAAAAGCACCCACTCCTTTGGAATCGAAATCTTAGCTCAGCCTCACAAATTCACAATGCCAGCATTTTCCCATTTTCCCATTCTCCCATGAACGTCAAAAATCCAAAACCAAAAAATGGGTCCTTTCAAAATGAGTCAATACTTGAACTTTTACGCTACGCCCGTCTTGAGATGGATGTGTCCACTCTAACCCACTTTTTTGTTCGGCCCCAACCTCCAACCCATCACATAAAGACTGAAGCTGGATCATCTTAGAAAGCATATATAAATGTGGGAAATATAATATAAGGAAGAAGGTAATGGGGGTAATGATGTTAAACACCTCCTTCAAATCATTATGGTCTTGTGGAGGTGTGGCTTAAACTCTTATCATTCCTCAAATCACAATCATTCCTCAAATCACAATCATTCCTCAAATCACTATCTTAAATTGTATCTTTCAATTCTAAACTTCCTTTACCACTCAATCAATCGCTTTATATTTCCTTTGACTTTATAACCTATGTTGCCTAAAAATTCAATATAGACATGTTATTATATTGTTAAGAAAGATTTGATATGCAATTATATGAAAAGGCATTTCAATTTCATTTATTCTTTATAAAGTACATAAAAAAGATAGTTTTGTCATGCCAACAAAAAGAATTGAAATGAGTTGACGGTGGACAACGAATGAGGTTTAAGAATAATATCAAATTGATGCACAAACAAACAAGCTAACTTTCTTTGAAATGGAATAATTCAATAAAATAGAATGAGATTAGCAATTTAAATAAAACGGTATATATAAAGATAAAACTTGTAAATACAAATGAGAAGTAAATATGAAAATTTAAGTGTGGTGTTATCTACATCTATCCATAAGTAAGAAAGTGTTAAATATTCTTTGGAACAATAAGTTCAGTATGAATGCAAACGGGCCCATTCTAAGATATGCTCCCATCATCATCACTATCACCATTCACCAACAAATTTTTGAAGGAAAAAAAAAAAAAAAAAAAAGAGGAAATAATCATTAGTGGACTACCCTTTACTTTACCCAAATTTCCGTTGCTGGTTCAGAATTTTGATGAGTTTGAGCATGAAACACCCTGAAACTGTAAGAACAAGTGCCAGAAATCGGCCACCACAAAGCCCCAAAAGGATCATTAGGATCACAAATTCACAATCCAAACTCTTATTCCTCTCTTCTTCTTCTTCTTCTTGTTCTTCAGGCTTCCACACTTGCCAAACCTCTTCATCTTCTTTCTCGCAGCTCCATTCTGTGCCTTGTTCGTTTCTCATGATCACGTTGCCCGTTTCTTGTTTCGTTTTGTTCTTCCCGCTCTTGTTGCTTTTCAATCTCTTCCCACTTCGTAGCTTCTTCGGTATCAACTTATTTATGATTTTGGTTCTCAGCTTCGCGCTCCTGCTTCTCTGATTCTTCCCCACCTGGAATTGCCCCTTCTCCTCCTCATTCTCCTCTTCCACTTGCAAATCCAAACAACAACCCAATCCCTTTTCCCAATTTCGAAATCGCTCGTCTTGCAAACCTGATTTTTCCCTCTCGGAATTGGATTCCACGATTTGGATTTCGTTATTGGAGACAGAGTTCATGGACGGATCCTCTTCTTCTCCTCCATGAACAATCAATCCGTCTCGGCGGCGGAAGAACCGATTTCGGATCGGAGAGGGATCGAAGAAAGGAGCCGCGAAATTCCCAAAAAAGTAGAGGAGAAACAACAGGAAAGCGGAGAGAGTAATTCCGAGAACGAGTCTTTTAGTACTCAAAACCAGAATCACCACAACAAACATCTTTGCCGCCGCAACGAACAGGGAAGAGGTATAGATTGAATGGGCAGCATTGGCATTGGCATTGGCATTCGATCGGCCAGAGCCCACATTGAATTCCACATGAGCCGGCATGGAGTCCTGTTGGAGAGCATGGAGTGAGTGTGGAGCGGCGGGGGAAGTATGAGGGGTGAGGGAGGGAGAGGGAGGCGGGGCGTGGAGAGGGCAGCGTTCGTGGCTGGTCGTATTGAAGGAGCGTCTCCTGATTCGGTGGCGATTCCTGACGAAGAGATCGACGACGGAGGTGGGGAAGCCGGTTTGGAGGACGAGGGAGGGAGGCTGGAGATCGGAGACAATACGGGAGAGTGGATTGGCCTTGGCGTTCTTCCATGGAAGACCCATGCTTCGCTTCAGCACTTTATTAGAAACACAGACACAGAACAGAGAGGGAAGAAGAGAGGTTTAAAGAGAGTGNGTTTTAATACAAAACCAATAAATATATAAATATAATAATTTAAAAAAAAAAATGGAGGGGACAACGCGTGACCCTTCCAAAATTATTGTTTTTCTTTTCAACTGAAAAAAAAGATCCCTCAACAACCCTGTTATGCTAATGTGTCATTATTATGTAATAAATGAAGCTCTCTCAAAGGATTGAAATTAAAATGATTTTTTTTTTTCTAAATTTTCAATATTTTGTATAATATACAAATCTAAACTAAAAAAAGTAAAAGGCCCAGGCCCAGGCCCAGGCCCAAGCCCACTTATTTGTTCTTAGGTGCTTCGAATGCTTCTCTCATATTCATCTTAAACTCGGACATGGCCGCCAGCAGACAATATATGTATATGCATGTATTCCCATCTTATAGCCATTTGTGAGCTAATAATTAAAAATATTTTTTAAAAAATGTGTAGTGCTGACCTTATATTATTAAGTATATTTTTGTTTAAGGCATGATTGTTTTGGTTATGGATTCATATAACCTAACTATTAGAACTGAATTGACCATACAACAACAACTGAGCAGTTATAGGTTGAGCCAAAATTGGAGGTTTCCATTTGGTGAGCCGGCTGCGCCTTATCCCTAATCCAGAACCTTAATTTAATCAAATATTTATAATACTCAGACAGGATTACAAATTTGAATTTACCTATAAAGTCAGCTCCATGGCCTCCCCCGTTCCTTCACTCCACTCCTTATAGAGACTTGAACACAAAGCTTGTACTAACATGGCTTCTGCTCAGCTCCTTCTCCTTGTGCCACTTCTTCTTGTCACTTCTTGTGTTGTTATGGCGTCTGATCCAAGCCCTCTTCAAGATTTCTGCGTTGCGTATGCCAATAGTACAGGTAGTGTTCATATTATGTTCTGAATCTTGTAGTTTTGGTTAATGGGGTTGGTGTATAACTGATGGTTTTGGCAGTGAAAGTGAACGGCGTGGTGTGCAAGGACCCTAAGCTTGCGACTGCGGATGATTTCTTCTTCAGTGGGCTTAACAAAGCAGGCAACACGTCCGGCCCAGTGGGCTCTCGAGTGACTGCTGTCAATGTGGTGCAAATCCCTGGGCTCAACACGCTCGGCATCTCCTTGGCTCGTGTCGACTATGCTCCCTGGGGGATCAACCCGCCCCACACGCACCCGCGCGCTACCGAGATTCTGACCGTCCTCGAAGGCACACTCCTCGTCGGCTTCGTCACCTCCAACACCGACAATCGTCTCTTCACCAAGGTGCTTTACAAGGGCGATGTGTTTGTTTTTCCGGTGGGTCTCATTCACTTCCAACAGAACATCGGGTACGGGCCCGCCGTGGCTCTCGCCGCTCTCAGCAGCCAGAACCCGGGCGTCATCACCATTGCAAATGCAGTGTTCGGGTCTAACCCTGATATTCCGGCCAACATTCTGGCCAAAGCATTCCAGGTTGAGGAGGCCACCATCACCAAGATTCAGTCCAAATTTTAAGCCCACTTCTTTAATGTTAAGCTGTGTTGTGTGCGTCCAATGTCAAATAGGTCCATTGTGTTGAGTTTCAATAATCATTGTGTTTTTAAATATTATTTTCGTTTGAGAGTGTTGTTTTGTTTGGTCCCAATATTTTGTTCAATAAAAATTGATTGATTATTCTATGCTTTGTTATTATTAATTTTTTGAGCTGTTTAACATGTTCTTAGAAAGGACCATACAATTCATTACAAGTAATATAAAATATTTTGGATTTATTAAATATTACTTTAATATTGTTGAACTCACCCACAAAAAAAAAAAAAAAAAAAAAAAAAAAAAAAAAAAAAAAAAAAAAAAAAAAAAAAAAAAAAAAAAAAAAAAAAAAAAAAAAAAATCTAAATTTCTTAATTAAATTAATCTACCACGACTCACGTTAAAACGATATATAAAGCAGTTAAACCGAATTAGAGATGTCCTGTCATGTTTTTTTTTGTACAAAATTCCGGATACAATCTCGTATTTTTTGATCTTCTTGTGGCGTAGCGTGGGATGGAGATGGAGAAGCTTTCCCATGCAAATTCAAATAACCATGGTAAAATGATGCACTCCCATTCAAATCAATAAAAAAAAAAAAATTACAGCTGATAATCAAACAAATTAAGGACTCCTCACAAAATGTATACAAACACAAACACACATCCAAGAAAATAAAGAATCAAAGATTTGATCACAATCAGGAGAACTCAAAACATAAAAGTTGTCTAGAACTTGGCTTGAATTCCAGCGATAATGGGTTTATGAGTTTGGAAAGCCTTTGCAAGAACATCAGTTGGGATGTCAGGATTGGAGCCAAACACAGCATTAGCAATGGTAATAACCCCGGGGTTCTGGCTACTGAGCGCGGCGATAGCAACAGCGTGTCCGTGTCCGATGTTCTGCTGGAAGTGAATGAGACCAATGGGAAAAACAAACACATCACCCTTCTGAAGCACCTTGGTGAAGAGACGATTCTCGGTGTTGGAGGTGACAAAGCCGACGAGGAGAGTTCCTTCCAGGACAGTCAAGATCTCGGTGGCACGCGGGTGAGTGTGTGGCGGGTTGATGCCCCTCGGCGCATAGTCGACACGTGCCAAAGAGATGCCAAGAGTGTTGAGCCCAGGGATTTGAACCACATTCACAGCGCTCACTCGAGATCCCACTGGATTTGATGTGTTCCCTACTTTGTTGAGTCCATTAAAGAAGAAATCATCAGCTGTCACAGCTTTGGGATCTTTACACACACCTCCATTCACTTTCACTGCAAAAGCATAACCAAAAAACTAAGTTAAAATAACCTTTGAAAGCTACCCAGCTAAGCTAAGCTAAGTCATCGAGTAAGAGGTTAGATGTTTGAAAGGATTACTGATCTACTTACCCATACTATTCGGATCTGCAACGCAAAAGTCTTGAAGAGGACTGGGATCAGATGCGAAAACAGCAACGACACAGGTTGCAATGAGAAGTTCCAAAATGATAGCTTTGGATGCCATGACCAATGAAGCAATAAGGGAGAAGGATATATAATATATAGGTGGGCTTGCAGAAGAGAATTAAAGAGTTTATGAAATGAGAATCCAAAAGGCTTCCTTTTATAGACAGAATATGGATGAAGGAAAGGTTGATGAATTTGAAGGAGTCTAATTTGGCCGTCCCACCATGTATGTTTGAAATGGTAAAATAAATCCTCCTCATATTCATTTTGAGATTCAGACATGGCGGCACTAGATATATATATACTTTAATGTTCTTAAGCTACGAAAAATTCTTCAACCTCCCTTCCATTATTTAATAAAGCTTTCTGAATGATGTATAAAACGACATGTAGTCACCACACCCAACATTCTATGATTTTTTGTGGGGTACCCTACAACATGTTATTTTGCTGTACTGTTGAGCTTTTATTTGGAAAGGGAAAGATATTTCACATGTAGAAGTGTTCTTCTTTTCTGACTTTTTCTGTACACTGCAGGCCCTGAAGGCTAAGTTCATAAAAACATTGACTCAACAAGAAAAATCTAAGGAAAGCTCAGAGATAATGAGAACTTGTTCCATAATTAATCTTTCTTGTACAGTAAACCAATGGTAACTTACAGGGCTGGCTGATTTGATCCTAAGAGGTACTGAGATGGTGCTCTGTTTTGGTTTTTTGTTTGGAAATGCAGGTAATTTCAAACCAGGAGGCTTGTCATTGCATCAGAGCAATGGCTATGGACGCTCAAAAGGCTTCAGAGGAGTTGATCAAAGAGGCTTTGTCTAAGAAGAGCTACGATGATATCTCCTGCACTGTTGTTACCTTCCACTGAACATCTCCACGGCTCTTTAGATTTTCAGAGGAGTTCATGAAACGGCCATTGATGCTCAGAACAGTTTGGTTTTGACTCTATAACATCTCTGGCTAATCACTTTCTTCTTAAAATGTGGAGAACAACTACTTGATATAAGCAGCAAAACTGTACTTCAAATCACTTTCTAGATGATAGCAGACTCAACAAAATAAATGATATTTGGAGGAAACTGAGCAGAATTGGAAAGATGTTTATGAAGAAATGCAATGATGATTAGCAGAAGACACCCATTGTTGCAAGCGGAGAAGCCTATCGTGTATGACAAATTACATTTTGAGCAATACAATAATGCAGATATCAGTAGAGAGCTACAAGGAAGCAGGAAAATCTAAGATTCATACTGCTATAGTGGAAGAACAAATCCGAAAGAATATGACAAAGAAATAAAGATTTAATTGAATATAGGCAGTTGGCCTTACTAGTTATGTGACCAAATCCATTAGGACAAGTGATCAGTTAAGCTTTCAAGCTGGAGCTTTCCTCTTCCCGATCAACTTCTACCCTCTGTTCCTCAGCTTGGGCTCCTTCTGAGTTTACTGTGCAAGAACTTTGAGCATCATTGGTGCGGATCCAAGCATCATGGAGTTGCAGAGCAAATTCTAGGTGCCATAGAACTTCCCCCATTGTTGGACGAATCTTCCCTTCATCAGCAAGGCATTTTTCTGCTATCTCTCCAAATGTTTTAAGAGACTCAGGGCAATACTTGTCTTTGAGATGTGAGTCTATGATGGTGTGCAGCAACTTTTTGCGCTGCCATTTCATTGCCCATTCTGCAAGATTTATCTGATCCTTGGGCAAAGTTGGGTTTATAACAGCTCGTGCACAAACAACTTCTAACAATACCACACCAAAAGAATAGACATCAGATTTTTCACTCAACTGCTGGCGCCTGAAATACTCTGGATCGAGGTAGCCAAAGCTGCCCTTAACTGCAGTACTAACATGGGTATGATCCAAAGCAGGACCTGTTTTTGAAAGACCAAAATCAGACATTTTTGCAACAAAGTTCTCATCCAAGAGTATGTTGGTTGTCTTCACATCTCTGTGGATTATTCCTCTCTCAGCTCCTGTGTGAAGGTAATGGAGTCCCCTGGCTGCACCAATGCACACTTCCAATCGCTGCTTCCATGTCAAAGGTGGGAGATCACTCCCAAAGAGATGGCTTCTTAGAGTGCCATTCGCCATGTATTCGTAAACCAAGATCATTTCCTTTTGCTCGTCGCAAAAGCCGATCATGGAGACCAGATGCCTATGCCTAAGTTTAGAAAGCATTTCAATTTCAGTCTCGAACTCGGCAAGTCCCTGCTGAGACTGCGGGTTTGCTCTCTTGATTGCCACAAGAGTACCATCATCAATCTCCCCTCTGTAGACCTTACCAAAACCGCCAACTCCGATCATCAGAGCTTCATCAAAGTTATCTGTTGCTGCAAGAATCTCTGCTAATGTAAACCATTTGCCAACTCTGGTAGATGGCAAGGTCCCAAATACACTTTGGCCTCCCCCCAAGGTGCTGGTGACAGTGGCCCCATGACTGGATCCTGCTCTCCACTTAGAAGAGTTCTTCTTAGTAAAATTCCTCCTCCGGTTTCTGCAGAAATAGATGGTGAGAAAGACAATAACAGCAAGGAAAACAACAGATGCCAAACCTGCTCCAATGCCTATCCAAAGAATTTGAGATTTCGAGTTTCCCATGGACTGTTCCAAGGCATTAAACCTGTCAATGAACGCAAGATTCCCATTTTGACTCAGCTTAAATATTTCCAGACCATTCAAGAGAGCATCTGTTCCGGCAGCACCTGCAGCCGTATCAGGGCCTAGTTGAATCCAAAGGGTGTTGATTTTGGATGATATTGGTTCAAGAAAATCCACATGATATGCTCTGTTCATCCCCCCCGCTCGTACAAACACATCAAAACTCTCAACTGCAGTTCGATTGTTTATGTAAATCTTGAAAACCCTCTCTCTTGCCTTGTCATACAGCAGCTCACAGAAATGTAATCTAATCAAATATTCGAAACCAGGATGAACTTCAAATTTCCACGACATGTTGAATCTTTTCTCGAGCACTTCTGTCTCGGACATCGTTCTGGCTGTTTCATACACAGGGAGAGGAGCTACAATAGAGTCATTCATGGAAGCATACGTTACATTAGAACTGTTATGTATCTCCGACCCAGCATCTGCTGTAATCATATAACTCGAGTCCACTTCCCACATTCTCCAAAGATTTGAATCTTGAGTGGGCTTGATCACCGAACCTCCAACATTCAATCTGTACATAGTTTCAGCTCCCCTTTCACTCACATTCAAACTAACAGCACTTCCACCCACCTTATCAATCGAACCTGCAAAAAGCTCATTCACCAGGGGGACGATTTCAATAGCATTAATGAACCCAAATGATCCTCCAGAAGGAGAGAACTCAAGAACAAATGCTTCTGAATTGACAGAAATAATGAACTCTTTAATCAAAGAGAATGAACTTGAATTGACCCCAGAACGCTGAAACTCCATATTCTTATATGCAATCTCATTGGGAACGCTGAACTCTGAAACCAGTCTAAGACCATTTGCTGAGACAGAAAATGATGACTCGTTCACATTGAAGTTCTCAAAAGGAAAGGGGCAGAAATGGAGGCGAACAATATGATTACCCCAAACGCCTTTAAAAGTATAGTTCAGGGAATTAGTAAATATCCGAGCAGTTTTGTACAGCGGCTCAAAGACTGAATCGCCGTTTAAAGTGTCAGTGGAGGCATTGACATTAGCACCAAGATTACCCACGGAAAAGTTCACTTCGGAAGTCAGGTCGCCAATCCATTTCCGCCCATCAGCAGTTTCGTTTGAGCTTGAGCCACAGTTGATGAAAAGAGAATTGGTTTTGGCGTCTCCAGTTAGTAGATACTCAGAAATTATCAGAAGTAGTAGAGGAACCAAGAATTTCCGGATTTGAAACTTCCCCATCTTCCCCAATAAACGAAATCTGGTCTTATAAGCTCTTTCAATATGAAGAAAAAAGAAAATATCAACTATGATTCAGCCAACACTCATGAACAAACAGGAATCATAAACCCATCAAAACCCATTCAGTAATTGAGTGTCCCAACTCCAATAGAAACTTCAACTGCAAGAATATTGTATTACCTCTAAGGCATAGGAATCATCCTTCATTTCTTACCAACAGCCTCAGCTAACTGGCAGATCTGAACAACATGAACTCGGAGGGGAAGGGTCTCAACAGGATACAGAAACCAAAATAAACAGAGAAGGAAAAAAAACAAACAAACCCCCACACGAAAATCAAGGAAGGAGCATTGAAGTGGGTTTTCTCTCCAACAAAAAAGAGAGAATTTAGAACATGGGTGGTTGTTGCTGGAAACAGATAGAAGGGTCGATACGATATTGCTTCGTTGCCATATCTTCTCCCTCACCAAAGGGCCAAAAGATCTGACACCATTGAAACGCACGCACGAAATACAAATTCCCGGAAAAGTAATGTGTGAAGTAACCGAAATGCAATGTTTTGACTGTCTTGTTTCTCTCTCACAAAAAGCTTTACTTTATGGCGTTATGTCTTGGTATGGAGGAGGCAGGTTTTGGGTTGCCAGAGATGGGGCTCCATTCCATTATTTGCGAGGTGGGTCACATGCTTGTGTCTGGAGGAAGATGAGCAAAGCAATTATTCTTGCGGCATTTTCTCAAAAACTACCATTCTCTTCCCACTTAAAGCCATAAAATAAAGGCCTTTTTATGCTTATCTTTTGCTATTCCGTACCACATGGTACCTCTAATTGTCCTCACTCTTCACTTACCTTCAAGATCCAGTCTTGATTTTATATCCAGCAATTGCCTTCCACTTTGTTGTCACTTCTCATTTCGACCACTACATTTGAAGTTCTTTTCAGCTTCATTCTTGGCCTCGTATTAATATGGATGAGTCAAAGGTCACTCACTCTACAAAATAATGAGAGTAAAGATTGATTCAAAAATATTTATATTTTTCATGGCTGAGACTATTTTCAGCCGATATTATATTATAGAGCAAAAGATTTGATCAAAGCAGTGCATCTGCCACTATTCTCTTAAAAAAAAAGCTTAATATATTTTGGCTCATAGTGTTAATAGTAGGGCTATGCATATTCCAGGAGGTAGTCATTCATTTTTTTTTTCTGAGCTTTCTTGGAAGATTAGTTGATGTGAATTTAAGTTAGCTCATATATTCATAAATGATTTTTTTTAGAGATATTTGGTTCATACACTTATAAAAAGCATCTACTAAGTCTTGAAAGTCAATTTTGTGTCTTATAGTTAGTTGAACTTTTAAAATGTCTAATATGATCTTGACCTTCCAATTTTAGTTTTAATAGGTATTGACATATTAAAAAAAAAATAAATTTATATAGAATAAAGCCCTAAAACTTTTATGCATTTTTAAAAATATCTTATGGTTGAATATTTTATGCAATGCAAAATCACACGGGCAAGGTGTCACATTTTAATATAAGTACTATGAGTGTCAAGTATTGGCCTTTGACCTTTAATTTTTCTTAGCCACTCGCGTTCTTTTCATTAGCGGATAAGTGGTCGAAGCTTGCTGCAATTGGCATTGTATTGGCTCATTTATTTCGTTTCCCCCTCCGTTCTTTTTTGCATCACTTGGACTCACTGATCACATTTTTTTTCCAACAATTCCTATAAGAATAAAAATAAAAACACCGATTGAACTTCAAATGCTCAAAATCTACAAAATAACCAAATATATACATGAAAGTCAAATAGCATCTCAAAACTAACAATAACTAAGGTATAAGAATAGTTCACTACGTGGGCTATCATGAATAGATACTAAAATAAGAGAAGAGTGACACTCATGAAATAAAATATTAAAAAAAAAATTAGTACAATGATAGATTTTAAGCATAGATGTTTAAAAAAGCCAATCAATGATAAAATAAACAGCCCCCTTTCCACCAACAGACAAATTAGTATAATTTTTTAAAGAGTCAACACATATTTTTATATTCAAGCTGGACCCAATCCCATACACATGGCTATCCTTACTTTATTTCCATGATCGTTTTAATAATTAGATTTTGAATCCAAAAGAGGTTTACCTCGAATTCAGCAAAGCAAAGCCCTTGTTTGTTTCCATACAACGTTCCACATCTCCAGATCAACTTCACTTCTCTCTCTCTTTCCTGTCTCCAACAAACTCTTGCATACACACAGAAATTGCCATCCAATCAAAAATACATAATGTCTCGACACCGACTGGAGGTCGGTGCTACCAGAACGAACTAATAAGATAAAAGCATAGGCTGCAATATTCCCAAGAGATCAAAGAGTGAAATATGGTGGACAAATGCAACTTTCGTAAATTTCGTTAAGAAAATAATTAATCACTAGAAACAAACCACATCAAAGAGGAAGTCAGTAGAATTTCATATGCAAGTATTAATCACGAATGGACAAAAGAATGCATTTTCAAATCAGCTATGAAATGGAAGTGTCCCAAAAATGGGACAGTTCTGGCAATCGGTGGCCCTTCATTTGGCTAGACTTCTCCATCACAATCAAAGCTCCCTCCATACACAGATGCCCCAACATTTTAACAAAAGAATACCAAGTCTTGTCGGATCCATCCACATTTTAAAAAGAAAACCCCGACTTTTTTCCCTTCATTATTCAGATTCGATTTGATATGCCAACAACTATTGATTATTTTACAATCCCATTATTGTGTTTAAGATTAGTGCTGAAAAAGGGAAAGGAACAGGGGAGGTTATTAAAAGCCTAAACCCAAACTTGTCTCCACAGCATGATTTTGACTCACAAACAACGCCTACAGGCATTAAGCTAAAGAAACAATGAAATCACCGACACTGTCCCTAACTTAACAACTTGCAGATTCCAAATTGATCACAAAACTCCACTCTCTAGTCTATGATTAACTTTCTCCATCTAGTGAAGGAGATAGATGAAGTGTTCTGATTCATGAATTTCGACCCAATCATAGGCATATGTTGAAAAAGAACATGAATGTTCTATGTATTGACTATTCTTTTATTTGATTTACTGGATGAAAGAACCTTTACAACAAAGGAAAGAGAGAAAAGAGAAATATGACAGACACTAAACATCTAACAAAAAGAACCCTAAGGGTTAAACTGAAAAGGAGGAGCCTACAAGCCCCGTGACAAAAAGATTGGCTTATTTTATACCTACAAAAATCGTGTTCTCCAATCTATATTGCTGTTGTGTTAATCCCATTTCTGCCCATAGATTTTCTCAGGTTGAAGTCCGATGAGATTGGGACTGGTAACTGAAGTTTTGAGAGCATGGGTTTTTTTTCCTCCACGCAGCTAGTTAACTATCTACTTACAGTTGTTCCTCCCTTTCTGGAGGCGATGTATAGCTTAGAAATAATGTGTTTCCAGAAATCCTGCATCGCAAAACATGCAGCAGGGAACTCACAGCCTTTTACCTGTCCAAGAAAACAAACAAAAAACAAATGGTATGATGATTGTTTCCCAGAAAACACCCCAATATGTACAATAACCTATTGTATATATCATCTTCCAAATGAAATTCATTCAAAGTTGCATCTCAATTACAAGGTACTGCATCGCTACAAACTCAATAAATAGGGTAGAAATGGATTAGGATGTGTCTATTTGATTATAGATGTTACCTCGTCAAAGCATGTCAAAAAGCTTCTGTCATATCTCCACTCAATTCTCTTTTTACAAGCTTCATGATCTTAACAATCTATGATCGAAAAGAAAATGTAAGTATAAATTATTGACAAATTTAAGGCATTAGTGAATAGAGTTATATATACACACACACACATTTAATCACAGAAGATCCATAACTTATTTTACTCCAAGCTCGCGCAAGTTAGATAGCTAAAAGAACCCCAAAGTAATTGTGGTAATGTGAAAAAAAAATGTATTTAACGATCAAGCTTAACAGGGGCGTATGCAAGAATAAAGAAATCAACTAAAAATTGAAGGACATGCAGCTTACTCCAGGATAATGTTTCAATATTGGTGAATAACGATCAAGCTCAATGTGCATCTTTCCAAGAAGTCTTAAAAGGGCAGCAACCTCATCCCCCAAAAGATCGACCTGAAACAGAAAAGCAAATCAATAGCTGTAAGCCTGTAACAGACGTAGTGGGAGAATAACAAGAGAACAAACACCATATCCAGAGAAAATGAAGATCCAATACGTAAACCAGAAACTGCAGAATTTCAGAACAACAGCTTAGTAATTAATGAGGCTTCTTCTAGACGTCTTTCAAGCAACCAAAACATTTGGAAGTTCCTTTAGCTTTAAATTTATTAAGCATGCATTCCTTTCTTTTAATTAATTGTGGAGAACTTAGAATTCTTACATTAAAAATAATAATAGATTCTTAAAACTCTTAGAAATAATATCTCAGAAGCCTGAATCATTTATTGAGAAAATGGGTTTCAAACATAAAATTAATAGGAAGATCAACTGTCGTAGTTAATCAAATGGTAATACTCCTCTAATTTCTAAAGAACGGAAGAACCAGAAAATCATTGTAAAAAAGTAGACATAAAATGTGCATCACAACTGGCGGCATGTATTAAGTTCCATAAACGAAAATTCAATATCAGAAAATAGAACAAACAAATTGGTTCACTTGGAAAATCTGCTTTAGTACCTCAGCTTCAGCCTTTTGAAGGTCAGAACACCTCTTCTCAAGCTTCTGCTTGTAGAGCAATCCTTCCCTTTTCACCATAGAGGCTTTCTGGATAAGTGACTTTGTCTCAGAACTCAATCTCTCCAACCTGAAAGAAAAACTACAAATTAATGGCTTCGGAGCATAAATTTTAGCACGAAACATTTAAACCAAAAAAATATACAGGACTAATTAAGAAGAGTAACAAGGACTAGTAATTTTTATTCATTTATGAGGCAAAATAAGAGGTTAAGCATTCCAGTGAATGGACAGTTAAACGGAGAGGTAGTAAGGGAATGGTAGAAGCTAGGGGAAGAAGAATTCATATCGGCATCAGTCTAGCTCACGCTCATGCTTATGAAGAACGAATATTGATCTAAAAACTTAAAGAAACGAGCTTCTTGACAAGTTTCTCATTTAATCAAAACATGGAGTAACAAGAATCTTGACACGTTATTTGGTTTGATTAAAACGTGGAGTGATCAATCATCAACTGATTTAGCTTATATGAGCACAGCTTTTTTAGCGATAACAAAATAAGGCAGTGAATAATTTCATATTGGTTAAGGACCTTTAGGCTCTCATCACAAAGTATCAAAAGGAAGAAAAAGAAGCAAACTCCAGCATGTTTTTCAATTCAAGATAATAAACATAAAAAAGAAAGCATTCCTCAAAAAATGATGATATTCTACACCATGTCTAAATGAATCGGTTACTTCATGTATGTGATTTAAAAAAAGTTACTTCATGTACGTGAATATGAAGGTAAAATCTCAATATGAGAAGGAATGATAACGGATCTAATGCCAAAAGAAGACAAATGTATAGTCGAGAACTTTAAAAACATTTTGAAATAAAGTTAGGTGTCTTAATAATAACTTAAGGGCATGGTGTGCTACAACTCCACCTCGATATCCAATCCTTCCTCATAGACTCCTGTCAGAAGGGCATAATTAATCAAGGAAAATGTGATATGTTAACAGAAAAACTGCAATCCAGCCATGACACCGACATGGTATTTACATCCCACAAAGAAACAACCTACTAAAGTAACCCCATCTTCCACCTCCGGGCCACATGAGCAGGGGTAACTAAGGTAAGATCAGAAGACATGGTCTTAGCTTCCCGCTAGAAGCATAAGCATCAAGCATAGCCATGCCAGTGACAAAGAATAAATGGAATACACAATTTTGAAAATTACCAATAATCCAAGTTGCAACAACAATATCAGAACAAACTATTAACGTATATGTCAAGTACCTTCCATTGTTCCTTGAAATATAGTCAATCACTCTATGTTCAAAATCAAAAACTTCTTTTAATAATTCCTGGACAACAAAAATTACTGATTCCATCTGCTTTCTAGATTCCTTTTCTTTCTCCTCAACCAATAACTTAGTCTTCTGATTCTCTGACACCATGGAAACAAGCATCCTCCTCTCCTCATCAACCTTGCTAAATTCTGCCATTGCTTGTTCAAGGTTCTGTTTTGATTCACATGTTTCCACCTCAAGTAATCCAACTTTTTGCATGGCCTCTGTCAATTTAAGCTTGGTAATATTGAGCTCTTCATGACTTTTCAAAATCAGTATTTCCTGCCTACTGGTCTGATCCTTCAATGAGCCAACCTCTTTATAAGCTAAAGCCAGCTTCGCTTTCTCTTTCTCTAATACAAAAGTTATTTCTTGCACGAGCTGTTCTTTTTCTTTTAATAATGCTCTAAGTGATATCAGTTCTGCTTCTAACATCTCTTTTTCGGAAACCTCTACTCTTAATGCCTCTCCAGAATGTAACATCTCCTTTTCTAGGGACAGTCGAGTACTCATCTCTTCCATATATCTGTTGTTCAAGCTAGTCATTTTCTCCTCAGCTTCTTTCAAGGATTCTTGTAAAACCACTCCTAGAAGACACTGCATAGTGATGGATTCCTCATCCAAATGTTCATCTTCCGACGTACTAGCAAGCTCACCTAGGAAAGATGCTCCTTCAAAGATAGTTTCATAAACTCCCTGCATGATATCATATCTCCAAGCTGACTCCTCAGTGGCACATCTGATTTGGTCCATCATCTCCCTTAAAAAGCATTTAAATATATCCTGACAGATTGAGGCTTCAAATTGTGCATCCTGCATCTCACATTTATTTTTTTCAATCGTAGTCAATGACTCAGAAACTAAAAGAGAATGTTGAGACATTTTCTCAGCATGGCTTGAAACTTGAGAAGACAAACACTTAACCTCCTTTTTCTTTTCTCCAAGCAAGTCCTTAAGGTGGTGATTTTCTGAAATAAGCGACTCCAGTCTATTCCTCATTGTGCCTAGGCTCTCATTATTAGCACTAGACAACCGTAGCTTCTCATTTTCCAAAAGAATGTCATCTAATTTTAGAATAATGTCAGGGATTTTTCTCCTTAGTATGTCAAACTCTTTATCCTTCTTTAACAAAGATGACTTCTCTCTTTCTTTCAGAATTTCTCTCTTGAGAGTGAAATTTTCTTCGGTAATTTCATGTACTTGGGACTCATGGTTTCTACTCATTTTTGTCATCACAGTGTTAAAATGATTAATTAATTCATCTTTTTTCATATGATTCAGACGACTAGGATCCACATTCTCAGGAAGATTCGTCTTGGACATTTCATGTTTGCCATTTCCTTCCCAATGCAAAGTCGATGGATTCATATGACTACTTAATAACTTCCGCTGAGAATGATCAGAATCCGTGGAACTACAGGAAATCAAATGTCCAACTTCAGAAGGACATAGTGATTTTGAAATTTTACCTAATTCTTGACATAAACTTGAAATTTCTTTCATCTTTTCAGCTGATATCTTTCTTTCATTACTCAAAATTTTAGCATTTTGGTCCCACAATTTCTCCTCAAAATCTTGTTGGATACTCCAGATATAATTTCTGATCACCATGCCTTCAATATCTGCTAGGTACTCCTGCTCAACTTGCCACTGACCAAAAGATGCTTTTGACAATTGAACTATATCTTCCACCTGATTATAGAAAGTATCTAAATTATCTTGAAGATCATCAACTATTCTTCCGACATCAATATATCTCGAAGATGCTTTTTCTTGTAGTATACCACTCAATCCAAGTCCAACCAACTCGGAGCCTGAATTGATCTTTCTACTTGAATTGCAACCTCTTATTCCATCAAGTTCTTTCTTTAGTTTCTTGAAGTTTTCCTTAGCTGTGTTCCTTAGGCTGCACATCGATTCTCTCATTTCATCGTGTTCAAAGAAAGCACCACAGATGCTGTCAATTCTGTCACATTCTGTACTTTTTAGCTTACACAACCTCAATGGAGACATCATAAACTTAGTCTTCTCAGAATCCAAGAGGTAAGAATGTATTATTTCCTTCAATTCAGACACCTCCAATTCTTTCTGAGTGATTTTCTCATGTGCCTCCTGAGAAACTGCATTTACCATACCTTTGATAACAGAGTCACTTACCATCCTCGAAATGGTCAACCGGTCATTAATGTCTTGCCAATACGAGTCAAAATCCTCGAGGAAGTCATCACCCGGATAATCATCTTGTTTATCAGTTCCGGTTAGCTGTATGTTACCGTTGTCCTCCAAAGTCGCATTAGCGTCCATATCGTTGTATACTTGCAATGGTATCCTGATGAGGAAAACAAGAAAACTCATGCGTTATTGAGTTAAACCAAAATGCAATGAACATGGTCGAATGGGAAGGGAATGAACCATATCGTAGAAGAGTCCCAACCTGATCACCGGGAAGATGAATGAACGCGAAACTAAACTCTACTCTTCTAATGACATCGAACTTTCAGAGAGGAGGAAAAGGGGTGAATGATATGATACTAAAATGGCTTTCCTCATCAACATTGGCCAAAATTTCAAGCATCCCTTTCCCGAATACTTCATTGGCAACTGAGCAAGTGCTCGAGAACCAACCGTCTACGTCTCTCCAACTCGAGCAAGAAGACTACTCCAAATACCAAAAAAAAAAAAAAAAAAGCTAAAACACCGAAAAAGAAAAACACATTTGGTACTTACTGTTGAAGCAGAGCAGAAGTGAAGTGGTGGAGAAAGAAAGGGTGAACAGCTTCTGGAAACCTCAAGACGACAACAAAGAGAATGTTCCCGGGTCCCCCAATGGTGAACTAATAATTGGAATTGGCTCTTCTGTTTATCAGCGAAGCTAAATTAGGGTTTTGCAGAGGAAAAACGAAAGCAAGGTGGGAAGAGAGGGAATCTTTGAGCGGGAGAGGGAAAGTAGAGACAAGAACCGGGCCCTCCGAAAAGTCGGTATTTACACGATGTGCCCCATCTAAACTGAAAATTAAGATTCTGGTAACTGATGTAACAGGTGTGTACACGATTCACAGTTTGTTTGTATTTGGATATTTTTTATTTTTTATATTTTCCCATGTTTTTCTTTTACCATGATCGAACTCTAATTCGAATCAATGTGTAGTTAAAATTTTATTAACAAAAGGCCCAAATACAGGTGGACAACATTTGTGGGCTAAGCCCAGTCCATCAAAAGGCCCAGTTTCTGGATGCACGTGGGAATCGGAATCATTCTTTATTTTATTCATTAAAAAATGTTACGAAAATAAATAGGATGATTAATTAGTAGTTGGGCAGCAAGCTACTCACGGGCGCATCAGAGCCTTCTGGAAAAATGGAAATGAAGAACGCGAGTTAGAAAAATAATTTAAATATGAGATAATGAATGGTTAAGATGTTTGTGTTGGCTAAGACAGGAGATGACAGCTGGCTATAATTTATAATAAAACTATATAACTAATTAAAATATAATAATTTCCATTTATTATTAATAGTAATCTCAGTTATTTCAAATAAGATATATATATAAATCATAAGGTGGAAATTAAATACTTTAGCCTTCTAAAAACCACCAACGGCCGTTACCGAAATTTGAATTACTTCAGTCGCCACCTCATCAGACATCCATTCATTTCATTTTCCAGAAAAATTCCTACTCCTTCCATGTATTTATGCCCTTCATAATGTTCTTGGCCCCTACACCATCAACATTGCCCCATTCAATTCTCCATATCTTATTCAACACATTTCCTCACACTCATTCTTCTTCACAAACTACCACAGCCCACCACTTCTAGTTTATCTTCTTCCTTGCTCGAGAATCCTTCCTGAAAATGGCGCACCCAATAAACCAGGCCAACGAGAACAGCCCCTATGGAGGCCTAACAAGGGAAGACTTCTACCAGAAACACAATGTTACTCACCAGGAAACCTTCATTCTCAATGCCCAGAAGATGAAAATCTTCACTCAGTCATGGCGACCTGTTTCTGACTCAGAGCTCAAAGGGGTTGTCGCCATGGTCCATGGCTACACCTCTGACAGTGGCTGGATATTTGAGCTCACTGCCGTTGCCCTAGCCAAATCTGGATTCCTTGTTTGCTCTCTCGACCTTCAAGGCCATGGCCGATCCGACGGCGCCCCTGGTTCAATCCCAGACATCGAACTACTCGTTCTCGACTGTACTCTGTTTTTCGACTCTGTTCGAGAACAGAATCCTACCCTCCCTGCTTTTCTGTACGGGGAATCGCTAGGCGGTGCGATTTCGATCCTGATTTGCTTGAAGCAAGAGGGGGTTTGGAGCGGAATCGTGTTAAACGGCTCCATGTGTGGAATCTCGGCGAAATTCAGACCGATTTGGCCATTGGAGAAGCTTCTTCCAATAGCAGCGTCTTTAGCGCCGTCCCTGCGATTGGTGGCATCAAAGCCCCACGCAAGCAAGTCGTACAAGGAGGAGTGGAAGAGGAGATTGGTGGCAAAAAACCCGAACCGACGATTTTCAGGAAAGCCACCAATGGCGACGGCATTGGAGTTTCTCAGAGTCTGCAAGTACATAAAAATGAACTGCCATGAAATCAGGGTTCCAATGTTGATGGTTCACGGGGAAGACGATGTGGTTTGCGACAGCGAGTCGGCGAGATTTGTGTTCGAATCGGCGGCGAGTGAGGACAAGACGTTGAAGGTTTATCCAGGAATGTGGCACCAGTTGATAGGCGAGGCGAATGAGAATGTGGAGATTGTTTATGCCACCATTTTCAACTGGTTAGTGGATAGAGCAGAGAAGGCCAAGAACAAGAACAAGGACACCAAAAAGTGAATAATAAGTGCCTAAATCAATGTGTGAGCAGATATTTTTGATGTGTGGTGAGAGTTGGAGTGGGACACAGCATTTCCATTATTTCCTTTGTTTTCAACTCCACCAACCATCAAATGTATTGTACTGTGACTTAGTTAACTTCTCATCAAACTTCCAACATGTGTATGTCCTATTTTCTAACGGTTAATGGTTTGCAGTCCACTCTATTGTTCTCTGAACTTTCTCTTTTAAGCTTCCTCTCAAATTTTAAAAATGTGTATATTAAGGAGAGATTTTCACTCTTCAAGTTTTTAATGAGGAGAGATTTTCACTCTTATAAACAACAATGTTTCGTTCTCCTCTCCAATCGATATGAGATCTCGCCCGCTTCAAAGCCTAGCATCTTTGCTGGTGCAATGCCTGTGTCCACCATCTTCAAGATTCAGCCTCTTCGTTGGCACACCACCCACTATTTAACTCTTATTCCATTTATTCCAATATTGTTTTTTTTTTTTTTTTTCCGACTGTTACAAAATAAATTTAAATGTGCAAACATGCAACTGTGAATCTAACTCATCTCGTTGATGTAATCTAGTTTAAAACACAATTATCTTCATCATCTAAATCACCATCAAAGACGCCATATAAAATTGTATGATAAGTTGCAACTGTGAAAATATTGTAAATGGCAGCATGGAAAAGAAATAATGATCAATAAATACAAACTATTTATACTTTCCCAATGGAATTTCTTTTGGGAAGAATCTAAAAATGATCACATTAACTAAATGTCAAGAACATGAATTTAAGTTTAATCAGAAGGCGTTCTCCCTCGACTTAGCTTTTGCAGCTTCACCAGTTGCATTTCAAAGGGTGCTACGCAGTAATCCAAACTGAGATATTACCTCATTTCGAATTGCGTCTCTTTTCAACTTTCCCGTTGTAGTGACTGGAAATGGCTTCCCCCACTTGATAAACTCCTTTGGTATCTTGAACCTTCGAACAATAAAAGTAGATTATGGAAAAGCATGCTCAAAGTAAAAAATATATCAAAGAGAGAAGTGGAGAGAGTAACTACCCAGTTAAGTTACAGTCCTTGCAATGTTTACGAAGAATTGCGGTTGATAAATGCGGTTTAATCTTTCCATCAAGAAGTTCACGACTGGTTTCATGCCACTGCCAGTCCTCTTCTAATTGAACACAAGCCACAGCCTTCTCTGTCAAACGAGAATCAGGAATGCCCACCACAGCACAGCCTTTAACTCCGGGATGTTGCAATAGAATTCTATCCACCTACACCACCAAGACAACTATAGTCTAAAAATGGACTAAATTTAAATTGATTTCAATGAATTTGTGATCACACATCAACAATCATTCCATTTGTGTGTCAACATCTTATCCGCTTTCTCAAACCTATTCTTCTTTACCTCAGCAGGCGGACACAGACACAATTGAGTTCTTAGGATCTCATGTCATACTCAAGTATTATAAACAGAAAATTAAATGAACTTGCATTGAATACAGATATAAAATTAGGATAGGACTATGAAAATGATGTACGAGTTCAACTTCCTCTTTACTAACCCTCAGCCCTGGCTTCAAATGCCCAAAATTAGTAGCTAAAAGATTAGAGAAATTCATGCATGACTTCTTATGGAAAGACAGTATAAATCAGAGGGTTCAAATTTATTTAACTGGAATATTAACTCTGTTCAGATCCAAAAGAGATCTCCTAAACTTATGATTTCTCCTAGGTGGTGTGCCATGATTAGATTCGATTGAAAAAACATCATCATTTATTCTTTCAATGCTCTTTCACCGACGCCGAGGGTCCAAGATCCTAAATTTCTTTGGGTTGCGGTGGTGATTCCACAAAGACGGTAAGAATGCAATGCTTCAAGTTATGGATGGGTCTCCTTTCCGTGGGAAACCTTCGGTTTTATGGTTCAATGTTGTGGCTGCTACGCTCCGGAAGTTGTGGTTCGAAAGGAAGCAGAGAGTTTCCAAAGGGGTGGAGGAAGAGATCGCCTCCTCCCAAGAGGCTACATACAAAAACTTCTCCAATCATGAAGAAGTAAAGAGATAGGGAAGTTAGAAAAAAAATTGTTGTTGCTATGGCACACAAAAAAGAACATCTGTAGAAAGACTAACGGGGTTAGTAATCCTATCTTCGAAGAGCCTATGATCTCTTTCCCGCCAAAATTCCACAAAAAAGCTCTAGCCGCATTGGGAAGGAAATGGCATGGAAGCATGGGGCGGGGGGTGATAGAGGTTTTCATTCCTTTTGAAACTAATGTAATCAATGAGATGTTACCTAATCAATAGAAAGCATGGAAAAAGGGGCTGAGTTACCCCAAAAGAGTGCCTAATTAAGATCGTAAGTGTCCATCTTGTTAGGTTGTACAAAGCCTATGATCTAGCCAGAAGCCTGTAATCTATCACTCATTCTTGTTAATATATATCAAATACTTCAAATAATAAGATAGCATAAATAAAATGCTAAACACCATTATCAATTCAACTAAACCATACCTACAAGTTTGTCCAAAGCTCGTGAGCCTAAATCAACTTGAGATTTATGGGACCCCATTTCATAGGCACAGCTTGCTATCACTCTAACAACCAATTCATAAAATTCTGGAGCTCAATTAGTATTATGTAGCTAACTCACCAAAAAGTTGTTGCATATCTGGTTTTTGTTTATTCTCAACTCTCTTTTGTCGATGACGAGCATTATATATGGTCTTCATTGTGCTAGCATTTCGAGCATCTCGACTCTTCAATGTGCTCAATATATCTTTAGGGCGGACTGATGAGTTAGACAAGTTCATCAAGATTTCATTCTCTTCTTGCGATAACCTCCCTGCAAATGAATGTCCTTCCATATTTTTATTTGCTACGTGATTATGTACCCCACATACTACTTTGACCATCCAATCACCATCTGTGGTCAATTTTTGTCCTTTCAATAAAAAAGGGCATCCACATTTTTTGGTTCCAGTAAGCTTGCGAGCTCCTTTGTCTTCTAAAACTTCCAATTTTGATAACCGTCTATAACTCCCACTTCTCTCACAACCAAAAGAAATTCTAGGCCTCCTACCATTCACGCCTGCATCAGATGTCTTTATGACTATAACAAATCCATTTCTCTTTCCAACCTCTCGTGTCCAATTAATTAAAGCTTCTCGACTTTTGAATATCTGTAGAGCAATGAAATTATGATAAAAATAATTTACAATCAGCACAAATAATTTAAATCATAGTTCAACGAATCTTAATGTCACTTATCTGACCTCATTTGTGGTAAACTCATTTGAGTAATCTACTTCACAAGATGAATCAATATTAGTGTAACTAGTAGACGAATGCCCCTGCAATAGTTAAATTTGTTTTCCATTTATTAACCAAACTTTCTTTGGCTTTGTCCAACCCATACACCTAAACAATATGGTGACATTGAACCAAGAAATTTTTCAACAAGGTATATATATCCTATAGTAGACATACAAAGCCATCTAATAGTATTATGCACTTCTCAACCCCTAGAATTGTAGTTCTTTTTCTTTTTCCTTTTGATAATGGAGGGGGAGGGGCCAAGTGAACTGCTTTCATGCAGACGAAAGAAAGCAGAGATAGGACATACGAAAACACAGGCTGAAACTTAATGAAGGAGCCTCCGAAAATGTAAATTACCAGAAAGAGTTCTGACTGCTTACGATCAAAAGCAAAGAGAAATAATGTAAGAACTATAGTAACTGATATAGGTTTGTGTAGTCTCGTGTTTACATTTCTCACCAAACAATCTTTGTTGTTTACTGTTTTGTTTTTGGATTTTTCACTGTTGACGTTTTTGTTCAACCGTCGTAGAGGTTAGAAGTAAGCCACTAGTTAACTATTTTAAGCACTATAGGGTGGTGTGTTTCTGATTCTTTAATTTTTTTTATACTATTTGT
Source organism: Cucurbita maxima (assembly GCF_002738345.1). Taxonomy (NCBI): domain Eukaryota; kingdom Viridiplantae; phylum Streptophyta; class Magnoliopsida; order Cucurbitales; family Cucurbitaceae; genus Cucurbita; species Cucurbita maxima. The sequence goes on from NW_019272020.1 coordinate 339,900, forward strand.
AACTAGATCAAAGCCTGTAAATAAAGGCTTGGTTTCATATGTAATCCAACTTTACATTCTCATGAGAGGCATTCCGATGTACTAATTCCAAATAACTTCCCATGCCCTCCTTAAACCTTAAAAATCCTTCAGGTTTCTCTCAAGCCAAATAAACCAACAGGCAAAAGATCCATTCTATGATTAGGTTTGCGCATATGCTCTGCCATCAGTGCGATGAAACTGCTTCCATCAGTGGGAAGACTGGACAGAACGCTTTGCACAAATATTTTGTAAGAGATCAAGATTTAAATTATATAAGTATAATATCTGTCAATTTTTTCTCAGGAAGGAAAAGAGTATTTATCGGTTCTGGTTTCTTACACCAGTGTTTTCTTGTCCAATGACAAGAAGAATGCTACATAACAAAATTGTTAGGTGAAGACAAATGGGAAAGAGATTAGATAAACAAAGGTAATTTGAATGTAGCTCATAATTAAAAGGGTGCCCTACTATAGAAATTTCATAGTAACTTAATGCAAAAACATTTTTATTAAAAACCAAAAATGTGGTGTAATGGAATACTAGGAGATGTCTAGAAGCTCTCTAATTACGCAATTCAGATAAGAAAAAATAATGATGATACCTCCTCGGGGTAAATGTTCTCTCCACCACTTTTTATTCTGCCATTTGATCGTCCAACAAGCCACAAATTACCATTGTCGTCTATTGAACCAATATCACCTGTATCAAACCAAACTTCATTGACGTCATTTGATGGCCTTGGAGAAATTTTATCGTAGTACCTAAGCATTAAATTTAGTCCTCTGGTTAAAATCCTCCCAACATGAGAAGAATCATCCAAACAAATCTTCATTTCTACGTGAGGGGCGGGTTTGCCAACACAAACACCCTCTGGTTGATATATTGAATGACATTTTGATTGCGCATAACTCTGGAAGTGTGGAATAGAAGTTTCTCCCGTTGGATCGCAAAGCATCAGGAAGGTCAATGATGAGCATGTCTCAGTCATCCCTGACGGACAAGAAAAAGAAAGCTGAAATATAAGATATAAGAAGAAAAAAAAAGAATGTAAAAAACCTTTAAAAAAAGTTAAAAAAAAAAAAAAAGAAGTTAATGAAATCCAGATCAACACTTCATTTTTCACTAAATACAACCAAGAAGAGTTATACCAAAATGTGAAATATTCCGCTCTTTGGAGGAAGATTATTGCAAACAAATTCAAAATCAGCCTCCTTGATCTTAAGCCGGGCAGAAAATCTTTATTCCTATGCAAGCCCCTCGCAAATATATTGACAGACAGAAGAATTTGGTATACAACCATATTACTTCTCAAGACGGGATGATTAAAAGAATAGTATTAATTTGTCACATTCTTCAAAAATATAATGATTGGAATAATAATCTACTCTATGCAATTAGATGACCCAACAACAGTTAAAACAACAGCGAGTAAAATATTTCAAACTTTTGGAACAAAAAGTAAATACTTCCAAGGGTCCAAGATTCATATACAAAAAGTCATTTCCTAATAAAGGAAACACTATGTTTTAAAATTGTTCCAACAAAACAAAGATGTGAAATTTAATCAAATCACTAATATTATTTGCTCACAAGAGGAAATTATCAGGGTGTATGAGGCTGACCATAGGCTGATACAAGCTTAGCTCTGGGAAAAAATTTCATGGCGTCTTTGATTAGCTCTAACGGAAGCCCCCCACCTCCATTTAATATCTTCTTCACACTTTCTCTTCTTTTGCCATTATCTCTTTCCCTGTAACATCTTTCAAAGAGCTAAGTGAGAAAGTTGACACCTTGGAAACCATAAGCATAACATGCCAGTTGTAAACGGAGAATAAAACAAAGCTTCAGAGTAGTCAGTTCGAGAAAAAGTGTAGACAAACGAACTAAGGGAAACATCACCTCATGGATTTTGCAAGGTGGTGGATTTGTACAAAGCAAATTTTAAGAACAGATAAACAAGAATTCATTTTTTTTTCCAGAAAACAACACAATGAGATATAATTAAATAGGAAAATATACTCCCTCTGATCACTAAATTTTCCTTAGTTTTGATTAAATAATTCATATTACAAATGCATTTCAAGAGAATGACCATGAATACATCTTCTTACAAGAATAATTTCTCTTTATCTTTCTCGAAATAGAAGAGTTCTTGTAAATCAAACAAACTTCATCAACGAGAGAAATTTTTTAAGATAAGTAGGACAAGTCCAACAAAGCACAAATAAAGACACCTGATTAAAGAAACTAAATCAGCCATCATTGCGGGGACAGTGATTAAAGAAGTCACACCGTATAGATCTATTGCTTCAACAGCAGACTTAACCTCAAACTTAGGTATTAATATATGGCGAGCTCCAAGCATTAGCATGGCAATGGCTGATGACAAACCACCAATGTGACACAAAGGAGCGGTATGTAAATAAACCTGAAAATGCGACAGTTAAAACCGTCAGGAGTCATTTTGCTTGAACTACTTGAGCTCTAGAATTGATCCAAGGAATATACTAAGACTTCGTATGCTTTAAACCTAGTGAATAGAGCCTTCATATATTACAGAAAAGCATACATCATCCTCACTATAACCAACATTAGCAACTTTTGCAAGGGTCTGCACAATCAGAGCTGAATGCGTGATAGCAACTCCCTTTGGCCTTCCCGTTGTTCCTACAAAGAATATAACAAGCAAAATAGATCAGGGAGTTCTAAACTTAGTGGATGAACTCTGAGCTTCAGATAACACCACGCTGAAGTTAATATTTCAATGACTACAAGAAAAGTCCTCGTCTCCTTTAAAATGCTTCATGAGAACAAAACTACTAAAAAAAATGCAGTTCTCGCTACAAAACATGAACTCTTGAAGAAGTGTTGACAACTTTGGCGCTCAATGGTATTTCAACCAGAATCTCATAATGCTCCAACTTGCACCCCAAATATGGATTTTGGGTACATAATAAAATAAATAAAGTGAAATTGAGGTTGAGCAAAACACAAACCTGAAGTAAAGCATATTAGAGCTGCATCTTCAGGTGCATGGAGGAAATCCAGTGGTAGGCTTACTACATGATACTTCTTCAATTCTTCAGAGGTCAAGGCTGGCAAGGTGAAGTTGCTTGCTTTAGAAAGATGGATAAAATCATAGAAGAGAGAAACAGCAAATTGAAATAACATAGAGGTTCCTTCTAGTTTGCTTTGTATGGTAAAAACCAAGTAAACTACACACCTCCCCTTGTTTTATCATAACCCGTTAGATGGGAACCAATTAAGACCTGCCATCTCAAGGAAGGTATGTCATTGTTCCGAAGCTTTGAATACCACTGACAACAGCTCTCATCAATGACCAACATCACTGGCTGCACGGCTACCATTGCAGATATTGCCTCTTCAAAGCTCTACACGTTGAAAAAAATGTGTTTCACGCATGCCAGTTACAGCAAGATCTGCTCAACCGAGAAACAATTTGCATGACTGGTGATACTAATTTTCAAGTTCAGACTCAAGTAGGCTAGTGCTCATTTTATTTGGTGCCACTGTTCAAATTCTTAAATCTAAATAACAAATATCGTTCCTAAAAATTACCAAAGCTTCCTGTTTGCAACCTGTCCTCATTAGAAGACAAAAAGTACCATCTCTAGAAGACGTCGACACAATTATACACATCTAGCACGTTCATTAATCACCACCTTAAGACAGCAACTCGTCGCCTTAAAGATCCTTCAGAACCGAGTACCAATAGATGTATAGCGCACAATTCTTCTACATACAGAAATGCATGCATGCAAGTAGATATGCCTACATGACTTTCAAATACAAAAGCAGGAATGCACGCTGAAATCCATTATTTATCTATATGCATTACGCTTGTACTTTCACATGAACCATTCTTACATTCAACAAAAAGAAAATTTGACATACCCATCGGTAATTCAGAGGAGCAGCAATGCCACCAACAAATGCAACCGCAAGCAACCACTCCAAGTACCAATCACTGCCAGCTAGAAAACTCAAAGTTACAATTCCAACGTCTAAAATCCAAAACACGACCTTTGTTTTCAGTTACCAATTAGGAATCCAGCATACGTCGTTCATCAAAAATTGAAAACAATTACGAACTGAAAGCTGGAAAAAAAACCTGTTGGAAGCAGAGATAACAACAACGTCTCCAGGAAGGAGGCCGAGATCAAGCAAGCCTCGGGCGAGCGCCAAAACACTGTTGACGAACTGCTCGCCGGTCTGGCGTCTGTTGCCGGTAATGGTGAGCGGAGAAGCTCGGTGTGCGGTGGCTATGCGGCTGAGGCACTGGCAGATATGAGAGTGAGAGTAATTGGTCATTTGAGAAATTAGGGAAAGGAGAAGAGGTTGGTTTGGTTCCCCGTTGTTGGTGCGAGAGCCTTGGCTGAGCTCTCTGGTGTTGAACCCGGCCGCACCAGTTTGCGAGCAATTTAAGTGCGTCTCCTTTTTATAGTCTTATCCTTGGAAGCCCGAGGTGTTGAAAGTCACATGGCTGTGGCGTTTCAATGGTCACGGCCAAATCGGAAATCTCCATGACGCTTTCTGATTGGGTGGTCCTTATGCTGTAACTCACAGTAATTAACTATAATTTTGTTCAGTCACGGATCGCCTTCCACTCTTCCTGCGTGGGACAACGGTCACAGCCGCAACGAATAACAATACTGTATTTACCTTTTTTTTCCCCTCCCTTTTTATTCTTTTATTAAATTAAAATATCCTCTCCACCAATAGATTTGCATTCTGCTGGGTGGCCCAATCAAATAGTGCCACGTGCCAATAACATAATATGTATTTATCCATGCTTTTATTGCTCAACTATTTAGTTTTAAATATAATTTATTTTGGCTTATTATTTTTAAAATTAACTAAAAATGTAGTTTCCAGACTTTCCATCAGTCAATTTTCGCCTAAAAATTTAGTTTATGAACATTATTATTAATAATAATAATTAATAATGTTTTGAAACAATAAGAAAATTGATCAATTTTTTAATATTTGAAATGTATTAATTGTTATATTTTTGAATGAATACTTATATATATTTATTTATAAATACGGGGTTTCTATTACCAAAAAAATCATAAATATTCATTAAATTATCTCCGACTTGATCAAAAGAATCAGGTGGGGACGCCATTATTTGGTTAAATAAAAGGTATTTAAATGAAATTGTTTATTTGGTTGAATTTGTCAACGAATCTAATTTAATGTACAATATTGTAATGAACTTGCTTCATTGACTAAACTACGTCGTTTTGTGTAATTAAGAATAATAAATGAAGGGTAAAATAGTAAAATAATAAATTGATGTGTTTCTGTTTGACTTAAATCAAATTTATTACAATTAAATGCAAAAATAAATTAATGATTATCACGTACTTAAAATCTACCTTGAATTAGAAACTCCATTCTAGACGACTATAGTAGTGTGACATTTAGATGTATAAATGGACATAATTTATGTATAATTTCAAGAAAAAATTAGTATAAATTAATAAAAAAAAACAAAAATTTCAATAATATGTTAAATAAATAAATTTTTAACAATAATTTTAACCTCAGCTTATATGGAAACATTTGGTATTTTATTTTAAAAATATGCTTAAAAAGAACATTTACTACAATTTAGTTTAAAAAATACCTATAAGATTTAAAAAATGAAATTATTACCCTTTACTTTATTCACATGGAGACGTAGAATTTACCCGAACGTGTTATTAAAATTTTTTAAAAAATTTAAAATATTTTTTAAAAATTTGTAAGAGTATTAATGAAATTCTTTTAAAAATAGAATCTTTTATCTTTAAAATTTGTGTGAAAGTATAAAATAGTTTTGAAATACAAAATTGATGGTGAGAGGGCTTTGAACTCTTTTTTTTAATTCAAAAGTTTTTTTTTTTTTTTTTTAATTTATAGATATCGTGGAGACTTTGAAAATTTATGAGGTTAGATAAAATAAAAAATTTAAAAGTATTTTTATTTTATTTTTATGTAAAATATAACTCAGCTTATGTTCTGAGGCGAAAAATAAAATAAATAAATCTGAATTTTTAAATAAAAAAAGAAACAATGGGCGTACCATACTTCTCGTCAAGTTACTTTTATATGCTAGTCAATGCATCAAATCCAAACTATTATTAGGGTTGGTACATACCTACAAATCTAAATAATTTTTAATTATATATTATTTTTAAAAGTTAAATAAAAATATATTATTTATCATAATTACTCCAAATTACACTTTTTATTATTTTTTGGACTTATTTTATAGTTCATGTCTTACCGAGAGAGGTTGGACTAGTCCACCTTAGATTGAGGGCGAGGTTCAAACGAAGAATACCTAGGCATCCAGAAATGAGAAAAGGTTTGGGGAGTTGAAAATAAGCGTAGATCTGAAGATTTCCGAATAGGTTTTGCATGATAATTTTTATTTAAAAGAAAAACAATTAAATTTTATATTTATTCAAATTTTTAGGTATGAAAAATTTGCGTCAAAATATGTTTGGCTGATAGAAATGCGATGGTTGAACATTTTCGCAGAAAGCTTTCTCCAAAGTACCAAACAGAGAAAAAGGTCGTCGAAAAAGGAAGAAGGATTTTAAAGCGCTTTGGTTTGCTTCCCCTTTACGCCAAACCCAATCTTCGTCCCATGATTGTTCCTTAACCACTTTCAATCGCTGTTTCCCCTTTCTTCCTTTGCCTAATTCACAAGTTTTTCCGCGTTACAATAGTCGAAGCACAATCGCCTCACTCTTCACTTCGCCCGTTGAGGAATCAACGATTATGATAATTCCGATAACCAGTAGCGGCGATGGCCATGTTCTTGCCACTGATCGTGGCGGTCGCATCCGCGCCGGAGATACGGCCGTCGGAGCACGGGCTGGAGTTTCAGAGCCCTCCGCCTGCGGGAGAAAAATCGTCGCCGGAGATGCGGTCGTTCTTCGTAGGAACATCGTCGCCAACACCGGATATAACATTGCCGTTGCCGAAGGCGATGAATTCGAGCGAGGCGCCGGGATGGTGGACCCACCGTGACGGTGGAGATAAACGAATAAGAAATGCATTATTGGTGGCGACGGCGGCTTGTGGAATTACAGGTGTCACTTTATTAGTGGGTTCTACGCTATTCTACATTTATAAGGTAAAAAATCAAACACCATTGCCATTATCTTCAAATAATAATCACAAATAAACATATCAACCACAATCATGATCCCTTACTTTGTTCATCTCTTGAACTATCGATAAATTTCCCAGTTCCAATTTGTTCTTACCGTATAAGAAGTCGTATTGTATTGATCATGAAATTAGATAACTTTATTGCCATTAATTGTTTGTTGAGAATCTGTCTGTACTCTCACTTACCAAAATAATTTGAGAATATGAATAGAAAAATAAAAAGTTCGTATCATTTTGTTTCTAATTTTGCTTTGCCTCATCCATAAGAAAATAATATTCTCATCTTAATTTTACATGTAATCATAGTAACACATGGAGACTGGAGATATTGAACAGATTTGAGATCAAAATGGTTAGAATAGGAACAAGATAATTATTATATTTAGTTATTTACTACTTTCTTCTTTCAAAAGATATGAATGATGAAATAAAGGTTAAAGCTTTTGGCGTTAACTATGATCATCCCATTGATGATTCTTTTAATTAGGATGGTTCCTTATGATCTGTTTAACTTATTTAAAAACATATTAAAAATTTAAGCCAACAACATATCGCATGGAGTTAGAAGAAGGAGAAAGCAAGTGAAAGAAGTGATCAGATTTTGATAACAGAAAGCACAAAAGTATGGATAGACAAAACTTTCATCTCAGTATAGAGAAGAAAAACAGACCAAAAAAATAAAATTACACAGTACCGTTCTATATAAGAAAGACTATACCAGAAAACTAACCATTTGAACTTGAATGAATTGGGAGGGATTTATATGTACCTATTGTTCAAGAGGCCATCCATTCCAGCTCTAGATCTAGTTCTCCTGATTCCACATTCTGAAGCTTGAGTGTCATCTCTTGCTTCACCTTCCCATCGACAATATTAACGGTGCTATCGTTCATGAGAGCATTATCGTGCGATTTCAGCCATTTTCCAATTTGCATATTTGAAAACAATCCAGCATCTCCAAATGCCATTGCGGATGTTATCAAGGGCTGGAGATCAATGTCTGCTTCTCCCATTATGTCGTCTGCTGAAAACGTGTCATAATCGTATACTTGCTGCAATTTGTTGACAAGAAGCAGTGTAACCGTGAATAACCCCATAGCAATAGATTTTGATATGTGAACGTGATCATGCATCATAATGAGAGGCGATGTCATGACTAGACAACAGAAAGAAACCCAGAAAAAAAAAAAAAGTGTAATTGTTGAGCATCCGAAACGAAGGAATTGAACTTAGCCATAGACCACAGTAATGCATCAGACAAGAAAAGGAAAATGATCGTTCTGATTACGGTTTCTATTGAGGACAAGCTTGGTATAGACAGACTATTTATTAAACCTTGAAAATTACCAAATTTCTTTCTCTCGCATTCTCTTGTGCAGCTGACATGAATTTAAACATGTAAATTGTCATTTCAATAGCAAGAAAGATACGTTAGTAGCAATAAAATGGCAGTCTGGCCACTATACTAATGGCCAGCGTATGAGATGTCAGTTAATCCCCATTTGCTAAGTGCATGGAGCAGCCTTTTAGGCTTAGAATTTCAACAAAACACGGAATATTCTACATTGTGTGCTGCAGATAAAATAACTTAGAGCCACGGTAGTTGTCAACCGAATACCAATATACCCTTCTTTTCAGAATTGATGGATGGGTACTTCTGCATTAACCGACGTGTGCTATATCTGACATCGAACTAATTGGACGAGCATCTAAAAACACACTCACCATTCAAACAAGATGACAGGTATATTACCAGCACCAGTGAGCATGGAGCTAGAACTAATAAGAAAAGTAACTCGAATTCTTCAGCAGACTAACAAAGAAAAAAAATTATAACCATCTCATACAAAATGCTTCCATACTGAATATGGGTAGAAGGTAGATTTCCGGATGGTAATTAAATTAATTGATGGGAAACAAACTTGCAGTCATTATGTTAAGATTAGCATGATTAGTTAAGAAGGGGAGACCATGTAGAAAGAGCTTCAGAAAGACTTACCAACTTTAAGGATCCAAAAGATTGAGGTACAGATAGCGTCAGTTCCTCATTCCACACAGGGTTCAAGTTGCTCGCGACTACACATGTCTGGACAGTCTAAAAGAAAAAACAGCATAATGTTATAGTCTTTATCAAGGTGATGGAACAGAGCAATCAGTACTTATTAACATAATCAAAATCTACGGCAACAATTAATTTATAAGTAGATGGACATCTACGGCAACAATTAATTTATAAGTAGATGGACAGCAACACGAAGGACTTGTTCACAAAAAAGTTTGCGAGAAAACTACTAACCTGTCGTCCAAGAGTCAAGACTACATAAGGATCGCTTGTCATCATATCCCTGATAGCTAAGTTTGTCCCTTTAATCACTTTGACCTTCAATAATCCAATAAAGTCTACCATACCTTCCTGCAATTGCTTTAAATTATAGAGCTAGCAGAGTTTTGGTAATATGAAATAAATAAACTTATGCTATAGGCTAGATCGTCATTACTCATTAGTCAAAAACTAATTTATACTTCCACATCAGAAAGTATTTCCAATATGCCCTGAAAATGTTTATATGGTAACCAAGCATGAAGTGCACGTTTCTTCTCTAAACTAAATCTTAGGAAGAAACTTGTGAAATGTTATAATGACCTATGATTATGATGATGCTGTCTTCACTAATGAAGGTATATAATTGCAGGAAAACTAATAAAGAAACGATATAGCAAGAGCTCACTTGTTTTTGTGAAGAACGAAAACTGTTCATGACCCTTGTAGCAAAGTTTGCTTGGATATTGCTTTTGTCAGAGTGGGCTGATGAAATTCTCAAGCTCGGTTTCAGAAATTCTTGAAGTTCATATTTGGATCTGTATAGGAAAATTTATAGGAACCACAAGAAGTGTGAGATTCTTGAAAGTGACCATTCATTGAATCATTTCTGTTGGAATTTTACTCATAGATGACTATTTCCTATTGAATTCAATGCCTGTTGATCAGCTCTCAGCATTCAAAACAAAGTAATATGGGACCAGATGAAATAATATCCCAAAAGTCCAGAAACAAAGAACAAATATAATAAGCGTTGATTGTTAAACTTCAATAGAAAAAGGCAAGTCAACAAGTACAAGGTTATTGAGAGAAGATGAATAAGAAGAAGAGTCACTTAACATGGATAAATTTCACAGTTAATAATTTCTAACCGAATAAATCTTGAACGTTGTTCATGGCTGGCATCTGGTCCAGGTTTTGAAAATCCATCAGGAATAAAGGCTTCATAAATTGCATTTGCAGAAGAATTTCCTCCAATTTCTATCATAGCATCAATTTCATCATCATTCCATTCATCCAATGTCACTGATAACACCTGGCCCAAATCAATAACCATGTCAGAAAAATATGTGCACTATTGTATTGTTAAATAGAAAATGAAAATCAAGAACTTGGAAATGTCTTGCAAAAGATATACATAATGAAAGTAAGAAGTAGAGTAATTATAGATCACACGTTTATGTTTTACACAACAGGTACCGTTTTTGTTGGAAATTAAAATGACAGAAGTTTTACAAGTCAAACTCGACATATCCCTCGTGTAAAACCCACCTCCCCAATGAAGGAGATTTGATATGCTTGGAAATTTATTAAGAGACGAAAATAAAAGAGTGGGGGAAATTTTTTTATTTCTCAGGTGATAACACCGTTGATTACTGCATATCAGGTGCACTTTTTTTTTTTTTTCACCTTTGATATATGTGCACCAAGGCTTCTGTGAACGCCGCAACATTTCAAGCATATAAAAACTCCAATATTTGCTGACCTGCAAAGAACATCCTCCTAAATGTTATTGAGACTAAAAGAATAGGCATGGAGCACAGATCCAATTCAATAATCTGAGTGTGCAATCATTAACTAGTAATTTCTAGTTCTCCAGCAGGGTATAACATTTCATTCTATTTGACAACCAATCGAACAAAACTTACGCCCATTTAGGGTCTGAAGCGCGACAATCCGCACAGAAGCGATTATCCTTTAGGAGCAATAGGTCCCTTAGCCTTCTTTTGCCTGAAGAAGACAAGAAAAGGCCTAACATTATTTTCAAGGCCACAATAAATACAATTTATGCATGTGTAGCAAATAGTTTAATTTGTTAATATATAGTTGAAACTCCAATTTCAGTGAGGATACCACCTGAGCCAGGCCTCCCAAGTTCCATTGTACAATTATTTGTGGCTCTGTCAGTAATCGACGATCATCCAACGAATCCTATGGTTCAACAAGCTGCCTTGAATAATTGGACCAAAGAAAACAAAAACAAAAACAAAAACAAACACAAGAACAAGAACAAGAACAAAACACTAAAAAGACCCCTTATACTCTGAACCAACATAGATACAAATTTACATTAACGCTTCTTTTGATAATTAACAAAGAATAATAAGGATTCGGAAAAGGATATAATATGCATTGGGAAAAGGATATAATAGAACAAAATCAAACAATGCTGTCAAAATTGATATTGTACTAGTTCAAAATGAGGCTGCCATCAGCAAGGGGGCACCCAAATTCTTCAATTGGAGGATTTGCATATCAAAGATGACTCAGTCCAAGGAAAATGAAAGTGAAAGAACGTTTTAAAACCTCAGATGCGATCCTTCCAATGACGAGAATATACTTGAGATTCCTATTTTGGTCTAAAACAGAATTTACAAGCGCCAGAAATTATATCCTCTCAGCACTCAAACATTCAATGCGGTTGATACATGCAGAAAGAACTAAGCTCAAAAGTTTCCAATAACAATCAATCGCAAACAGGAAGAGGATTCGTGTATAATCTGGCAAAGCAGCCACCAAATAACCAATCAGAGCCGCCTGAACAAGCAACCCAGAATAACAATATACCAAAATCAACGCGATTGATAAAGATTGACAGAGTTGGAAGAATTTTATAGCATAGATTTCGGTTTTTTTTCCCAATGATTGAAGATTGCAGTGAATAAAAGATCCAAGTAGAAATCATAAATACCTAAAGAGATCGGTCCCTCAACAAAATCGCTGATCGGAAAGGAAGAGAAATAGGAATTTGACCGGAAAATCTGAATCTTCAATACCCTGTTGATGTGGGTGAAGGAAATTTGCAGAACTCTTTTGTTCCACCCTTTTTTCTTTCATTTTTATTTTATAATTTTTATTTTTTTTATTTTATGAGAATATTGTATGGATTATTCAATTTTGAGAGGTCAGCCATCGGCATCTGAAAGCCACGTTGTTCACAGTCTTTCCTTTTTCTATTCATCTGTAAATCTTTGCTAATTTCTCTTTTAATATTTTAAATTATATATAATTTCACATTTAATGAATTGCAAAGTTATTAAAACGAATTGGATCATCCCATTGCGTTTGAATTGTCTTCTACCCGTTTTTTTCTTTTTGTTATTTGGAAATATTTAATATTAGACTTATTTTCCTTTTTTTTTTTTTTTTTTCCGAATATGATATTTTTAAAATTCACAATTCTATTATCAATATATTAACTTAATTAGGCAATCTGTGGTGATATATCATTACATTTTTTTTGTTAATATGTTTTAGAGATATGGAGATTTACTAAAAATCTGTAAAACTCAATTCAATTATCAAGTATAAAGGACGCTACACTTATATTTATACTTAAAAATAACTTTTGTAAAAAGAAGTTATAATCTAATAATGTTGAAAGTTTGGGGCAGTTCAGAATAAAACAAAAGAGTGATGATAGAATTGAAGTCCGAAAGGAAAACTAAAGAAAAATCTGGGTTTGAAAAACAAATCATGAAGATCAATGATTTAAGGCAGAAGGGTTGCTGAGAGTTGGATTCTAAACTGAGGTTTATTCCATTTCCAAGCATCATACTCGAACAATCACAGATTAAGGCGCTGAAAGGTTCCTTCCTTAGTCTATGTAATCAAGAAAAAATAGTATCGACGAGTCGAATAACGGTGGCGGTACCCACGTTATTCCTCATCTTGTGAAATTTGAAAGATGAGCAATGCTAAGAGTAACACACAACAGGAGATGAATGCAGGCACTTCTACTATGCAACTTCACTTCAGTAAACTTCAACATGCCACTGTTTGTTCTTTTTAAGTTGTGAAAGCTTCTCTTCCCATTTCTCACCTCTTTGCTCGGCAACCTTCTTCAGAGTGTCCTGAATTCCAGGCATCATCCCCTTCAGTCCACAGAAGTATATGTGAGCCCCGCCGTCCAGGAGTTTAAAGATTTCGTCGCTGTACTCCTCAATTTTGTCCTGGACGTACATTTTCCCTCCACTCTTGTTCTTTTGCTCCCTACTAAGAGCTCGATCGTAGCGGAAGTTTTCAGGATAGTCCTTCAGATACTTGCTGAATTCATCGTCGTATAAAAGACTATCGACGTTTGCCACTCCGAGAAACAGCCAAGCAAGTCCACCGAATTTGAATGTCGGTACAGACTCCATGAACATTCGTCGGAGATAACCTCTGAATGGAGCAACGCCAGTGCCAGTAGCGATCATTATGTGGGTGGCATTTGGGTCGTCTTCAGGAAGAAGCATTATCTTGCCAGATGGACCTGAAAAAACAGATGCTTTTCTTTAACTAACAGCAAAAACGAAAAGAAAAACATGATTTCATCCTAAACTTTTGATTTTTGGTTGAATAAATCCTTAAGCTTTGTGTTTAATAGACCCTTCACCTATTCAACATAGCATAAGCATAGCCATAGCCATCCAAACCGCAGGAAAAAGAAAGCAAAATTTTACTAGCTATCCACGATTCTCCTCTTACTCGTTCGCATACCCCTGGCTTTCCTTCATACTCCCCGTCAATGAACCATCAATATGTACGAGGACATTAAATAAACGAAGATTTGGCCAGTTGTGGTAACTCACCGGTCCATCGACAAGTACAACTCCGATCAATTATCATTGACAGCCTGCTAGCACCAGGCAACATAGACTGATGTACTATGTCGAACGATCAAAACTTCAGTGTATATTTCTTAAGAAAAGACGAATTGTGATATTTATCTTTATATATTATGTTGATCCAAACAAGTGACTGCTGAACTTAAAGCCTTCATAGCATCAAATCAATTACTAAAAATCAATATCTACTAGTTTGTCATTGTATAGCGAGCTCACAAAGAAATCTTATTTTCTGGAAAATATGCAAACCTGTGATCTGAACTTTATCTCCGGGCTTCGAGTCGCATAAGAAGTTGCTGCATACTCCATTCTTTAAAGGATCCTCCTTTCCAGTTTCAGGGTCATAATAAACAGCACGACGAACACATAAACTAGCTGTCTTGCCATCAAAAGAATCTCCATACCTAGTTGATGCAATTGAGTAAAGGCGAACATTGTGTGGATTCCCAGGTTTCTTCGGGTTTTCACCCTGTGAAACAAGTGAAAAATTATTAAGTTCTAGCTGAAGCTTAACAAAAAGATGTCCACAAACAAAGACATGGCAGAGGTTACAGTGGAAGGTAAAGATACCTTATTAAAAGTCTGGTAAATATCATAAGAGCTAAAACCCAAACATATTGTAACATAAACAGAAATTCATGATTGAAATAAAACTTGGATCTCAATAAACCATCTTGAAAGTCTAATAAAATGTACTAACACTGAACATCCTAGCCTGAGAAACTATATCAAGACTCAATGCAAAAGCAGGGGAATGGCAAAAGCATGAGTGACTTACAGGAGGAATAACACCATAACTCTGACCTTCCCAATAGGGAACATTGCCGCCATGATCAATTACAATATGACAAGTCTCTCCCGGTGCTTTTGGACCAACGAGTCTTTCAACCGAAACGATAGTTGCAGTGTAAGGTGATTTTGGTTTGTATATATTCAATGGAGGCTCTTTGGCATCTTCAAGGTCTAAAGGTGCAACAGATACCTTCGGTGCACTTGTTTGTGGCACGGACATGCATACTGTTTGCCAACCTCTTGCTCGAGTGCCCCTTAGATTCAAGTTCAGAGCTGAGACAGGTGACCATGATTTATCATGGAATCTTAGGCTATTTGTCTGTAACAATGTCATATGGAGTTATAATGAGATTTATAACACATTAAATAGAGTATAAATTTGAGCATCTACCTGACAAATGCAAGAAAACAACACAGAGAACAAGCATATTTTAAGTTCTATTTCCACTAATCAGTCGACTTTCAAACGCACTTGCATGCCTTTCCCTTATTGAATTACTAACCGGGGAAACGTCTATCAATGAAAACATAAAATTCTAGAGTTGTCCCATGACTGACTTCTCCACCCTGCCCGTCACTCCCGCACCACAGAAGGAGACATGATAATTTCACCAACCCATGTGTGTATTTTGAACCAGCAGATCCAATAATAAATATAGACAATCCCTTTGGGCAATATAATGACCAGATGTACCTCAAATTATGTAGAAATCTCACAAAACCCATAAGGTTATGATCTTGATGGTTTGTGCGAAGGGTACTCTCGTTTGTTTATTGCAGTCAATATCATTAGTTGAACTATACGCACAAAAGCTAATAATTGGAAGTTCTGAAATGTCGTTGGTCATTGATGTTCCTTTCGTAAGTACTCGCATGTATAATAGGGAAAGAGAAAAAAAAAAAGTCGGAATTTAATACCTTAAACACTGATCTCTTGACAGACAAATCATTTCCAACTGGAACAGCGACAGCCACCTGAAAGAATTCCACAACAAAGATTTAAATATATAGCGAAAGGAAAACAAGCGTGTGAGGTTTTTTTACACATGCAACAGCGAAATAAAAAGGAACCCTAAAACCCCGCGAAACTTATTCGCCGAACAATAGCCCCACTGAGCTCTGGGGAGGGAAAAATTCAAGACGATCCAATACGAATAAAAGAAAAGCAAAACGGAAGAAAATCCAGAAAAGCATAAGGATTCTGCACCACTTCCGACGAATTAAAGGCGGGAAAGCAGAAGAGATGCTGTAAACGAACCTGAGAAAATGTGGAATGGGCCATTTCCGAAATGCAGAGGCTGTGTATGAGGAAGAAAGCGATTGTAGAATTGGGGAAGATGGGTAGGTCTTATATGGAATGGAGGATCATACACAGAAGAGAAGGAAGTCAGCACTCGATCAAAATCGCGGCTTGTTGTGACCCTTTGGGGACTTGCAAGGGACGGGTTTGGCTTTTGGCTGCTCCAACTTTTGTCATATTTAATCCTAAGTTCACGTGATCGAGCCTACTTGAAAGCCGAATAATTCTATATTAAAATCTTAAATTACTATAGGTATGCTATTCCATTCAACGATCTTGTAGTTGAGGCACGGTTAATAGACCTCTCAAAATCACTCCATCACCGGCGAGTTTGAATTGTTACATCTTCATCATTTTTTCAGATAAAATGATCGAAAACCCTACTCCTACTTTAAAATTTATCCTTATCTAATATTGAAATTTAAAATAATATAATTGTTTTGGTATGTTTTAGAATTGGCTAATAATACAAAAAAAAAATAATTATTTGAGAGAGGTGAAAAGAATAGTAAATAAGTTGTCAATAAACAAACCCGTTCGCAAAGAAGGAAATAAATTCAATAATAATAACAAGTTAGGATAACTATAACCTTTATAAATATGGTATTTTTTATTTTTTGATAAACTTTAATTCAAATAATTTAAGTAACAAAAAATAGGAAGAATATAATCTAATTATAACATATGTTATGGGTTTTAATATTATTAAGTGTTAATTTATTTTTCTAAAAAAGTTTTTTTTAATAAGATTTACAACCATTAAAATGACTTAATTAATAAAAAATAAAAAATAAATTATTTTGTAGTGCTTTATTGACTTCTTTGGACCCCACACCGACAACAATAAAAAGTATTTTATTTATTTTCTCGTTTTGTTTTATGTGTTTTTAATGGCGGAGGCGTACCCCAGACGTGCTGGTGGACCCCACTCAACCAGCGACCAGCAGCCACGACCCCATCCACTCACTTAATGGTGGACCCCACTGAGCTCCTGGTCTAAATTGGCCACCTCATCACTCGGTCAGCAGATTTCTCTGCCCGAACTGCCCCCTCCCCCATTCTCATCGCCGCTCAGACACGCGGCAACAAAAAAAAAAAAAGAAAAAAAAAAAGAAAAAAGGAGTTTAGATGAAACACAAATATGCTCTTATTGGATTCTGAGCTTCCTCTGTTCGCTCTTCTTAAACTAAGAAATCAAGGCGAAGAAAGACGACGAAAAAACTACAACAAACACACAGTCTTCAGTTGCAGAAGAAGAAAAAACGAATTTGGGGGTGAGAATTAACGGACCTCCTTCCACAATTCCCGCTCTCCAGGTGAACTTCGCATTTCGAAACCCTACTTTTTCCCCGCTCTTCCCATCGCTTGCTTGTTCATGAATTTTGGAATCCTTGAACATCTTTGTTTGTTATCCTTTTCGAATTCTGAGCTTCTAGGTTTCATGAATTTTCTTTGTTGGCCTACCCGATTTGGGCTTTTTATCTGGTCACGGATTCTGTTTGGAAAAAGAATGACGAGAATTGTTGTAGAACACTTCTATTAGATGATTTTTTAGTGGGTTCTTATTTTAAATTGGATGATTGTCTGTTTCGGTTGTGTCGATCGAATTACTTGGAACTAGTTATCAGATAATGATTGTACGGGCTGAAGTGACCGTTCTTCAGTCTAATGTTCATATCTGTATCCTGGTTTGTTGGGCATCAACCAGAAAGCAGAAGTTATTGGAGGACTGAGATGACTCTGTAGTGTCTGGTAAAATGGGGACATAATGAATTTCACATGTTATGTACGTCAATCTCATCCAACTGGTGTGCACTTACCTTGTCGACTTCTGAAGGACTGAAGTTAAAAAAAGTTACCTTGTGGACTTGCTGCACGATATTTACTATTCGTTAGGTTGATCTCATCTTGGATTGATTACATATGCTTCATGTACTTTGCATCTAAATGCCATAAATTGCTAATTGTTTTATTTGAAAATGGAATATTCATATCCAGTTGGTTTTTGGCCTCTCTGGTCTTGCTGCTGTTTTGATACCAGTGTCGTATGAGGGTTACTGGTTCCTGTCACCGTTCACAACTTTAGGGGTTTATGTTTTATTTTTTTTGACAATAATAATAAATAAATAAAATTTATCTATACAAATACTATTTTTTAAAAAAATAATTTCATTGAACAAATGAAATTATAAAAGAGTGGAGTGAAGTTAATCCTGAGGATAACAAAAGGTTCTTCTATATGATACAAGGAGAACTGAAGTTGCAAGAGCTAAAGAAACGTAAATTTTATCCCTGGTAAGGAAACAAGAGGCCCCAAAGGATCTTCTTCTCTTTGTCAAATGGGTGGCCTTCAAGCTCGAAGGAGATGAAAGAAGTTGATGTTGAGAGTGCCAGCCTACTTCCAATTGAAAATATGAATGATGAAGCCCCATCGGCAAAACAAAAGGCGTGGAAGACATGACTTTGAGATTTGATTTTTTTTTTCTTGGCTAAATTCTTGCATTCAGAGAACAAGCTTGGGGTGCGAGTCGAATTTGGAAGCCTTCATTGAACATAAGTATTAATGATTTCATGATTAAACTCCCAAATATAGAACTTGGCTTTCTTGGGATTTTTGGATTGTCAAAGAGCTTTGTAAATCTTCTTTCAGCTAATGGAAGTCAAAGATTAGGCTGTTATAAGATTAAACCCTGATTTGTTAGCCACTCATCTCAATCTATCTAAAAGAGAGGTAAAGGGAAAATAGGAAAATAATGGAGAGAAGTCCATTCAAGAACCTCCTCATTTGCAACAGCATTACAAATAGAACTCATATTTGCCTCATTTCAAAGAAGACTAAAGTTGCAAGGTTAAATGATTTCAGACCCATTAAGTGTAATTAGCTTTCTTTATAAGATAATCGCCAAATTTCTCAATGAGTGCCTTAAGAAGGTGGTACCTTCTTTATTATGCGACTCTTATTTTGATAAGAAGAAATAGAGAAATTTCATTGATGAATGAAATTTCCATCATTGGGAGATTACAAAACCTTGTGATAAAGAGAAGATAGTGGAAAATAATGTACCATGGACCTTGTGATCTAGGTGCTGGCAAGAAATCTAAGCTAGTACCCATGTTATAGTCCCCCTTTAAGTCTGTACAGTTTGATGTCTTGTGAGATCCCACATCGGTTGGAGAGGAGAACGAAACATTCTTTATAAGGATGTGGAAACCTCTCCCTAACAAATGTGTTTTAAAACCGAGAGGCGACGACGATATGTAACGAGCCAAAGTGGACAATATCTGCTAGTGGTGGGCATGGGTTGTTACAAATGGTGTTAGAGCTAGGCATCAGGCGGTGTGTCAACGAGGACGTTGGGCCGTGAAGAGGGGTGGATTGTGAGATCCCACATTGGTTGAAGAAGGAAACGAATCATTCTTTATAAGAGTGTAGAAACCTCTCCCTAGCAAACGCGTGTAAAACCTTGAGGCTGTCGATGATACGTAACGAGCCAAAGCAGATAATATCTGCTAGTGGTGGGCTTAGGCTATTACATGTCTCTTCTGAGGCATCAGATAAAATTTAAATCATACGAAGTAGATTAGCTAGACCCTTGTGCACGATGACTTGTCCTAATCAAGTTAAGAAAAGGATTTTAGGTTATAATCACTTTTTCACTTGGATGAGGTTTTTGTTTCTGAAGTTTGTCTTTTTTTCCTTTTTTAAGAGTCACTCTATTTGGGATTAGGGGATTTCCACTTCTCATGATTACACATGACTGAATGTTCCATTGTGCTTTGTGGGTTTCTTTTTCTTTTAATATAACTTTTAGGACTTCCCATCCTATTTTCTTTGGATAATTTTTTTGTAAATTATTTGTTCATTATTTTGTTTCTTGCATGTGTATGTATGTATATATTCATGGGTCGTCATGTTGGTCAAGAGAGCAAACTATTGCCTAGATGTCTTCAAGGTCATGAAATTAACATCTAATGGTAACTTAAGAGTCCTGAGATTTTTTATATGAAAATACTTTATGTTCAGATTGCTCCCATGTTAGATTAGTTAAGATGTACATAAGTTGGCCTATACGGCCATGATTAGGTATAAAAATTGATAAAATGAAAATTCCTTTCACCAATAATGAACTAATGAGTTTTTGAGAATATTACTTAACCTTCAATATTCTGAATTTCTTTTGGTTATGGGTCTAGCTGTGCATACATCCTGGCATCAAATAGGGCTTTCTTTTGTGTCTGCATCCTTTATTGGAGTTAGCTTCAAAATAAAACCACTAGACCCTTGTCACATTATTCCTTGTACCCAATTCCATATCTATCCCAATGTCATAAAGCTGACAGATCCCCTTTCTTAAGTGTCAGGTTTCATTTGGTGTGCACTACCACCCCATGACTTCCTCTGTCCACGATCATTCTGGTAACTCGATCAGTCTCTTGTTCCTATTTTATGATGTTTGGTTTTATATTCTAGTTATATTTCAGTCTATGGTATTTTAATCCGTTTTTAAGTTTTCTATTTTTCTTTGCATCAGCTCAAAATAGCATCTGTTCTGCAGTTTGCTTTTTGATCTTTTGGGAAGAGAAAATTAATATGCTTTGCTTTCTTTCTTCACTATGAATTATGTACATGTTTCGCCATGAATTATGTACATGTTATGTTATCTTTTTTAATAGGAAACATAACTTTCATTGATGGGTCAATAATACAAAAGAATGGGAGGGGAGATAGATATCTGCATATTAGCAACTATCGAAGAGATAGAGTAATTACGAACAGCTTTTTAGGGTACATTTGTCATAAGTACTTTTTTTTAACTCCATTTTAAACTCTAGCAAAAAAAAAAAAAAAAAAAAAAAAAAAAAAAAAAAAGGATNTCACTATGAATTATGTACATGTTTCGCCATGAATTATGTACATGTTATGTTATCTTTTTTAATAGGAAACATAACTTTCATTGATGGGTCAATAATACAAAAGAATGGGAGGGGAGATAGATATCTGCATATTAGCAACTATCGAAGAGATAGAGTAATTACGAACAGCTTTTTAGGGTACATTTGTCATAAGTACTTTTTTTTAACTCCATTTTAAACTCTAGCAAAAAAAAAAAAAAAAAAAGAAAGAAAGAAAGAAAAGGATGATTGCTTGGCATCTAGACACAGAACTCTTTAATTTCTTGGGGGGTACAATAGAATGGTAAAACAATTGGAATGACTCCACCAACCTTGAATCAAGATTCTTGTGCTTGGCATCATCATTTGTACTCTTGCACATACTGCATCACCTATTGGATGGAGAAGAATCAAATTCCCTTGCTGAATGCAATCGTGAGTTTTTACCGTCATAAAACAAAGACCACCCACCTTTTCAAAGTCTTGCACAATTTAAGGGTTCATGAAATCAGGAGGTCACCAAAAAGATATCTACAAGAAAAGTCTCCCGATTGGTCTATTTTCCACACTTGAGTGTCACTCTGTAGCCAGTCAAACCTTAGATGAAATGCATCAAGGCTGTTGACTCTTTCATTCAAGTTTCTCTTCAAGCTCAACAGCTAGAAATATTCCTTTTTTGTCAGCTAATACATAAATTCTCGGAAAAGGATCAAGAGGTCCCCAACACTTAACATAGCTCTATCGGAAGTTGAATTTTGTAATTGAAACTAACGGATTTTGTTGGCTTTCTGTGTTGCGTCAAGGAAAAGTAGATCACCCAAAAGAAGATTTGCTATGTTTGCTTGCATTAATTCTCTGCCATATAGCATCTGTTTTGTTCGGATTATAGTCTCCGAAGCGTTCTTTTTGGGACATACAATGGGCTCGTTATGTGAGCTCCGGTTTTCTATGTGATAATATTGTTTTTTCCTCCATTTTTGAATGCTTATTTCTATATGTACCTTATATTATCAGTTGCTTTTGATTGTCATTTCTGCGGCTCTATTGAGTTTACCGGGCTCAACTAGTTACTTTGTGATATTACATTATTGTCTCTGTCCTCCAACGGGATCTAGATAAATTTTGCCTCTGAAACTGGTTGTCCAGATAATGGTGAGGCTGATGATCAGCAAAAGTACTCTGATTCTCACAATCATTCTTCATCAGTCATAAATGGACTAAATCAACCCATCATCACAACCCCAAATCAGTATGTAGCACCTCCTCAAGTTGGAGCTGGACATTCTATGGTACTATATTCGAACCTCTTTCTTTTCTTAATCCCTTTGTGAAACTTGGTTTTCAAATTCTCTGTTCAAGGACCTTTTATTTTTTTATTTTGGTTATTTATTTATATTTCTGAAAAAGAAACATATTTTTTATAGATTCAATAAATAAATAGTTACAATTAGGTAGAACAAAAGAAAGGAACAGGTAACCAACCTCAATTAATGTATAAATTTCCAGGATATAATTTAAGGATATGGTTAATCCTATCAACCAGGAATATATTATATCATTACTATATTATTATTATATATGAAACTGTCGACTCTTTTGATAACATGAAAAGTAGTCATGCATATGATATTAAGTAGTGTATAGGTGAGGATGCTAGTTATTAGAAATTGTGTTTTTCTAAGTCATTGTTTTCTTTTGCGAGATAGAATCTAGGTTTTAGTTTAACTAAATACTAATTTGTTGGCAGTGACTTTTTTAGAGCTTATTTGACTAATTTGGATTTCTGGGACTTCTCTGGTGAAGGCACCCCCTGCTTATCCATTTCCAGATCCTTATTACAGAAGCATCTTCACTCCCTATGACTCTCAACCATATCCTCCACAGCCCTATGGTGGGCAACCTATGGTAAGTAGTGTAGGTTGGAAGGGCATAATTACTTCATTCGAGCTTGGAAGAATGCATAACCAAATATAGATACAACTATTCAAGAATGTGGCTTTCTTAAACCGAAAAAATGAACAACATCAACATGAAAGGAAGCTTAACTTATCAGATTGTCTTCTTAACATAATTTATGACTTGTTGATTTTGATATAATGGTTTGTTTTACCTTTTCTAGTCATTATTTGATTCCTATTTTATTGCTCATTTTAGGTTCATCTTCAATTAATGGGAATTCAGCAAGCTGGGGTTCCTTTGCCAACAGATGCAGTTGAGGAGCCTGTTTTTGTGAATGCTAAGCAGTATCATGGCATTTTACGACGTCGACAATCCCGTGCAAAAGCTGAATCAGAAAATAAAGCTCTAAAGTCTAGGAAGGTGTGCACAAATATTACCTCATTGTTAATTTCTGGGTGTCATAATTGTGATAATCCTCCCATTGTATATACTTGCTGATTTTGATATAATTATTTCTTTCCTTCCATGATGCTTCATTCTTTAGTTTTTAACTGCGTTGCTTCAATATGTTGTGCAGCCCTACTTGCATGAATCTCGACATTTGCATGCATTGAGGAGAGCTAGAGGTTGTGGTGGTCGGTTTCTCAAATCAAATAAGAATGAGAACCAACAAAAAGAAGTGGCATCAGGTGATAAGTCACAGCCAAATATAAATCTGAATTCTGATAAAAGTGATCTTGCTTCTTCAGAGAACTGACGTCTGAGGCATTGTTGGAGAATGGTGATCAGCGCATGTCAACAACCGTAAGGAAATTGAGGTCCCAATACCAGCTTCAGTTGTCTGAGTATTACTTCATCCTTGATCTATACTGGCAGCATTTTAGATATAGGTTTTGGTAGCATGTTACTTAGGGAGGATCCAGAATGTAGTAGGTAAAAGTATGCAAGTTTTATTACCTTGGTAAATACTGAAGTGAGTTAGCTGATTGTTCTGTTTGAGTGGTGGTTGCATTAGGTTTGCAAATATTAGATTCACTATTTTGCAGTATTAGTTGCTATTTACGTTGCTCCCCACCTCAACAATAAGTTCAGTGGTTCAATTGAAATGATGGAACTAGTGTTGTAACATATTGGTCCTAGCAGTATTTTCTTATTTTCTTTTCTGTGTTTCTAAATGGCAGTGTTTTATCTTTTGCTGAGAAAAAAGGTAAACACTTTTCCTTGGCCATTTTAGTTGTAATGATCGCCTAGAAAATATTAGCTGAAAAAGTAAACTAAATTGTCTCTAAAGGCAACCACCACTTAAGTCCCCGGTTTTGAGGCTTAATATTTGAACTAGCTGCAACAGATTGGCACTGTACAGATTAAAGCTGATGTTGCTGAAACTTTACTGGGAAGCGTTTTAATGGAGCAAAGGAGATGGAGACGACGAGAGGTCAGGTCTGGGTTCTTATTGAATGTACAAAAAGAACACACATTCTTAGTGTTTGGTCTTGTTTTAGGAAGGAAAGGAGTTGATGCAGTGTCTCCACATCAGTCTACTAAATATCTGCAGAAAATAATTGAATCAACCTTCCATGGCTGGATATTTTGAAATTGTAAATAACGAGACTGGTTTCTCATAATCTCCCCAACATCCTTTGTTTATTAAACGCTGCTGGAAACTACCTGAACATCTTTTGGGACTGGCGTGCTGTCTTTGCCCATGTCCTGCTTTATTTTTCAAGCTGTATTGTATCCTATGTTAACAACTTCTATTATTCAGTTTAAGTTTCTCCTACTGTGTATGTTTCACTTGAGCTACGCATCCTTAAGAGAGCTTAGAACTTGCAATTCCCATTCTTTGATTTCACCAAGCTTGCTATCATTTCCATGAAATACTCACTGTATTATATCAATGGTTGATTATCAATCTAGTAGTATTTTTGCTTTGTTTGACCGATCTTTAGCTGTTTGAATTAGGAACTCTCAAAAGAGAAGAAATCTAAGCATTTATCTTTTGTTACGAGATGTATCCATTGGCCGAACTCTTTTGTTTGGATTCTACCTTTTCTGATCAACATCCATGAAGTATCACATGTTCCTGCATTGATTGGAGTAGCAGAAGAAGAAAAGAGGTAAAATGGTCTAGATTTTGAATTTCTGTTGATATTAACCTCTTGTTGAACTTTCTTTTGTCGTTTTTGAAAGATTTTCACTATGTATGTTAAACCAAGTAAACTCTTTGCAGTATAGGTCTCAAAAGGGGGAGAAAAAGTCAGAAACTTTTCATTTTATCCTGCCCATATTCATACTGGGTTCTGAAAAATAAACAATAGAAATGAATACAATGTGTGTGGCTTCACGTGTACAAAGCAAAACCACATTTCACAGGCTTTACTATTGAAACCTGAGCCACTTTTGTTCCGAGGGTATTGGTATCCTGTGCAGATTCTGTGGAGTCCCTATCAATGGGCCATTCCTTGGAAATCAAACACTTTCTTTTGCTCATGGTCCTCCCTGCTCGAGCCACTCTTTTAATATCTCTTCAAATTTCCACTACCTTTGTATAATTTGGATCCTCCTCCATGTAGCTTTGAGTAGAATAAATTCCCTTTTGCCCCTTTGAGTGGGTTTCATTTCATCTTGCTTCAGGATTGATTATTCTTTTTCCTTTTCTTTTTTTGTTCATGGAATGCACATCATAATTATAAGAAAATTTAATTTATCAGATATACCCGTGAACTAGTTTCTCCCAGATTTTTAAAGTTTCCTTCTGACCTTGAAAATTAATCTCGGTTTCAAAACAATTTTTGTAGGCTTTACTGAAAGATACCTATGTGTTTATGTAAATAAATTGTGAGATCCTACCACGACACATTTCTTACATGAGTGTGGAAACTCCTCCCTATTAGACGCATTTTAAAAACGGCGATACGTAACGGGCTAAAGGGGCAATGTCAGCTAATGTTATGCTTGAGTTGTTACAGCTAATGTTATGCTTGAGTTGTTACAAATAGTAATAGAGCTAGATATGGGGCAGGTAGATCGTGAGATCCCACTTCGATTGAAGTGGGAAACGAAACATTCCTTATATGGGTTGGAAATCTCTCCCAGTGAAGCAGGATTGAGTTGTTACACACTTTTGTTTCAACGGCGGATTGCTTGGCCATAAAGTTTGATCAAGATTACAAAATTCCATGACATTCAATTCATAGAACATAAAAATATTACTGATCAACTAATTAGTGAACAATCTGGATATTTACCTCTAATCTGCATATAACTCTCATTGGGTCATCTAAAAATTGGATCTTTATGTATGATTCATCTGTAATTTGATGCATCAGTGGCCACAAAATGTGTCTCTCATTTCCCAGTTAACCCCTTTTAGAAGATTTAAACTGTTGGTAATCAATATGTTACAAAGGCTTATACTTCAGCATTACTCCAAATCCCAATTGGTGTGTATTGTGTGAATATGCGATACCAAACTCATGATTAGGAGCCAAGATACAGCAGTTTGTGGCATCAGTATTCCCCCAAACCTGGGATTATTCCTCTCTACAATACCCCTTTACACCTCTTGTCATGCACACATGGAAGAGAGAGAGAGGTGTAAAATGCAAGCAAAGGCACCAAATTGAGGAGAGAGAAGGTGGGTGTGTGGGGTTTTGATCTTCAAACAAAAAGGCCTTTCTTTATCTGTTGTGAATGAATCCTGCTACTTTTGGTGCATGACAGAATGTGTTATCTTCTTCTCCACCAAAACACAACTTTTGGGACCCTCCGGCTTGGAAAAATATAGGCATGTTTGTACTTTTTTCGAATGGATTTTACACCGTTAAATATAGATTTAAACCATTAAAAACAGTGATTTTAACTATTTCAAAATCATTAAAATTAGAGAGAAATTTGAACGAAGGAGACAAGAAAACACCAAGTGTGTCTGTGTAACCATTGACTCCCTCTCCCTCAGTATTAGAGAAAGGGAGAGAAAAGGATGATGAAAAAAGAAAGCAGTGAAAGTATGTTTTGAGGCTTTGGATGCTTTAAAGATATCAAAACCTTTGTACTAAAAGGTCAACCCTACCTACTGAAATCTCAAAGTCAATCACTTTTTTCTCTCTCCCTCTCTTGGATTCTTATGAGTGAACGGATGGAGGTGGGAAACACTCTCATTTGCAAAAAGTGTGGTTGGTGCTAGTAGGTCTTAACCGTGCATCAAATATCAAATATACGAGTTCACGCAACGGGTTTGAAATGTTAAAGCTAAGAAGGTTACGTTTGAGATTTAAGGATAGAGTATAAGAACTTTCTGTGGTAGAACTACCTTTTTTAAGAAGTTCGAATTTTAAAAATCTGCTCGACTCAAGTGAGCTTATGAAAATAAAATTGATTCTTTGGAGAGGTTTCCACACCCTTATAAGAAAAACTTCATTCCTCACTCCACCTGACGTGGGATCTTGTAATCTACCTTATTTGGGGCCTAGCGTTCTTACTGGCACACCGCCTGATGTTTGGATTTGATACCATCTATAATTGCTCAATCAGCAATTGTCCCGGGACAATGGCTATCAAAAGTTGGATTGGGCATTGTTTATATCCAGCTGCTTAATGCATTTTTACAGTTAATTAACTAATTGATTATGATTTTTGTTTTTACAAAAAAGAAAAGTGGTACCATTAATGTCTGTCACATCTAGAAAATTAGTGATAATATAAGGACATGGGTGAAACTTGAAAGCTCCAAACTGCTGACTCCAAAATTTATAATTAAGATTATGTGTCCCACAAGATAATGTAAGACATTATTGATGCCCCAAACTCTCATAACAAGTGTATCAATCATTACCCATTAACCCTAATATTTTCCAGCTCAAAGAACACTTTTTTAACACTTGATTTGATTTGGGTTGTTTTCGTATGATGTATAATAACGAGATAGAATCTTTCTAATTAAGGTCATAAAGTCCGACTCCATACTCACTAATTCTTTGGAAGCTCTAGATGAACTAAGAACATCTTTGTAGTATCGAAATCTTGATCGATAGATCGAATCGTCGAGATTTGGTGCATATCATGTTTACTCTAGAGGATTGCCACTAAGGACTATTAGTAGTGTTTGGTGACCATTTCACTCAAAGAATTGGCACCTCTTTTCTTCCTCTATTGTTCCCTTGCCACTTTCTGTTTTTAATTGACTTTGGGAAGTGAGACAAGCAATAATAAGTGAAGAGTCTTCCACATTCATTAGTCTTTTCAATTCTCTGCTCAAATAAGTAACCAATAGAATAAGAGATTTTGAGGCTTCCACAAAGTGAGGACTCCATCACAATCACACGAATATACTCTTTATTTTACGTGGACACAAGTAAAATTATAACAGCTCAAGTCCATTGTCACTAAATATTGCATGTTTTAGTTTGTTACATATTATCGGGAGTCTCACAATTCTAAAATGCATCTACTAGGGAGATATTTTCACACCCTTATAAGAAATGTTTCATTCCCTTTTCCTATCGATTTGAGATCTCAAATAAACTAAGTGTATGCTCATAATCTAAACAGTGAATGAGGGAGGTAGTAGGAAACGATTTCTCCTCCATTATGTAAAGGGATTGGGGACGAGGAATATATTCCCTATTCACATCCTATCCCCGCCCGAACTTAAAATTTGTTGGAACGAGTAATGACACGGTCTTGAAAGTTATTGTAAGCAAGAGGAAGAGCAACCAAATCTTTACATAGTCTTGAAAGTAAAAGATGAGGCAGTTAAGAAAATAGGGCAAAAATAGAATAGTGCCAAAAAAAAAGTATAAGAAGTAGGCAAAGGGCAAAGGCAATAAGAAGTAGGCAAAGGGCAAAGGCAATAATTTAGGCCACTTTGTCTGTGCTCCAAACCTCCCCTCCATCCTTTACCTTCACCAAAGAGTCATATAAATACATAGACACAACACATGCTGTATGCATCACAGTCCTTATAGATAGATACGTATCAGTGACTCTAGTATCATACATCATTCATTCATTCATCTCGTGAACGTTTGTTGTCAAAGAGAAAGAGAAAAGGAAAGAAGATGGTTCCTTCCTTCTGAGCTCTGACTCACTTCTTTTTAGAGAGAGATAAAAGAGAGGAAGATGAATAGAACCCATTGTTCATAACAAACCTTCTCTCTTCCTTCTGTGTTTGTTTATGTGACTGACACACAGGATTTAAATTAATCCTTCTTTTCTTTTGATTTTTCACATCACTAGCTGGGAAAAAAGTGGGATTTTCAAGTTTTATTTGTGCAGTGGAAAAAACCCACAGAGAGAGAGTTGGGAAAAGGAATTCGCCATTGGATGTTTGTTTTCTTCTGTTTATACTTTCTCTGCCCTCTTGCAAACCCACAATTTTTCAAAAGAAAAAAAGAAATTTCTTTTTCTTATTTGGGTCTTTATTTTTCTTCTTCATTGCTTCTGAAGTCCTCGAAATTGGCGCTTTCGTGATAAAGACCAGAGGACCCTGTTCATGCTCTTCTTCAACCTGTGTGCTTTGAGCAACAAGCAGAGCACTAACGGATGAAGGAGAGAGGAGGCTCTCTTGGAGGAGAGAGCCTGCCCGGTAAAAAGCCTAACACCACCACCAACACCGCCAAAGAAGAAGACCAAGACGACACAAAAATCCCCTTTTGCTAGCTTCCCATTTTTCCTTTTCTTGAGGCTTTCTTTTTCGTGGGTTTTCAAATCATTGGGTTGCCTCTTTGTTCGAGTTTGCTGCACAACATCTATGGCGCTTCTCATGCATAAAGAGATGGGTTCCAGCAAATACGTACGGTATACACCCGAGCAAGTTGAGGCATTAGAGAGAGTTTATGCAGAATGTCCTAAGCCCAGTTCCCTCAAAAGGCAGCAGCTCATTAGAGAGTGCC
This sequence comes from Cucurbita maxima, assembly GCF_002738345.1. Lineage (NCBI taxonomy): Eukaryota > Viridiplantae > Streptophyta > Magnoliopsida > Cucurbitales > Cucurbitaceae > Cucurbita > Cucurbita maxima. The sequence goes on from NW_019272020.1 coordinate 369,819, forward strand.
CGATCCTTTCTAACATTGAGCCTAAACAGATCAAAGTTTGGTTTCAAAATCGCAGGTACAGTGTTTGTTTCAAAACTTGTCTGTTTTGCTTGTTTGTTTTTCCCATATGTAATATTGTCAAAACTTTTGGGTTGGGCTCTGAGCTTGTGGTACATCTGGTCAAGGAGTTGAATAGCTCTGGGAAATGGGTTTATAAGGAAATGATGCTATTGATTGAAAGAAACCACATTTTCCCCTAGAACTTGTGTATTCAGTAACTTTACTCCTTTTTACCATGTCATTTCGTCGTCTTCTTCAATATGGAACTGGACCTCCCGATGATTATGAGAATCTGACCTTCAGTTTGGCCTTTTTGGGATCATATTTATGGTTTTGAAATATTGGGTTAGGAATCTTTGCTGATCTTTCTTATTTGATCTTGAATCTTTGAAAACTAAACGTCCTTCCGTGTTTCTGGGGTTGAAGTTTTGGATGAAGAAAGATGTTAAACTAATGCTCCCTAGATCATCTCCAACCGACTTCACAGTTTGTTTTACCCTTTAATTCTCTGCTAGATGCCGTGAGAAGCAAAGGAAGGAATCTTCTCGGCTCCAGAGCGTTAATAGAAAGTTGTCAGCGATGAACAAATTGTTGATGGAGGAGAATGACCGCTTACAGAAGCAGGTGTCTCATTTGGTGTATGAGAATGGCTATGTCCGCCAGAAACTTAGTGTAATCCCTTTCAATTCCAAAAACTTTGTACCCTCAAATTGATTTGTTTCTTCCAGTTTTGATATCTTCTGTGTAACAAGGATCTCTTCTTCTCTCTTCGATAGGCATCTGGGACGACTACAGACAATAGCTGTGAGTCTGTAGTCATGAGCGGTCAGCCTCAACAACAGCAAAACCCAAATCCTCAGCATCCCAATAGGGATGTCAACAACCCAGCTGGGTCAGTATCTTTAGCTGCTACTTCCATATTTCAGTCACCTTGTTTTTGGATGCAACATTGAAATGGCTTTTATGAATTGCTTGTCTTAGTCTTCTAGCGATAGCTGAGGAGACCCTGGCGGAGTTCCTTTCCAAGGCTACAGGAACTGCTGTCGACTGGGTCCAGATGATTGGGATGAAGGTAAGTATTTTTTGTATTAAAGGATTGAATATCCTCTTGAGGGTTATGTTTTACTTGATGGTCTTAATGAATAACCTCATATCTGCACAGCCTGGTCCGGATTCCATCGGAATCGTTGCTGTTTCCCGCAACTGCAGCGGGGTGGCAGCACGAGCCTGTGGTCTTGTTAGTCTAGAGCCAACAAAGGTACTTGCTTTATGAACTAACTAAACTCTCGTGCCCTTGAACATGATGGTTTGTTTTTAGGAACTTTCTTGTGTGTGCATCGTGAACATGAAGTTTAATCGATGCAGGTTGCAGAAATTCTCAAAGATCGCCTTTCCTGGTATCGTGACTGCCGATGTCTTAACGTTGCAAGTGTTATTCCTACGGGAAATGGGGGAACAATAGAGCTCATATATATGCAGGTTGGCTAATACTCTTCATTTTGTCTCTTCTATGGTTAAAGTTTATTCTACTGTTTCTAATTCCATTTGTTTTCGTATAGACTTACGCTCCAACTACATTAGCAGCAGCACGCGACTTCTGGACTATGAGATATACGACAAGTTTAGAAGATGGCAGTGTAGTGGTAGAGTCACTGACCGCATCTTTTTTACTCTAAATTTTGCATATTTGGTACTATTTGTTGGTCTTGATTTCAGCTTTTTCTTTGGAATGAGTTGCAGGTTTGTGAGAGGTCATTGACTTCTTCTACTGGTGGCCCAGCAGGGCCTCCGCCATCTACTTTTGTTAGAGCTGAGATGCTTCCTAGTGGCTACTTAATACGAGCGTGCGAGGGTGATGGATCGATTATTCACATTGTCGATCACATTGATTTGGATGTGAGCTTTCAACTTTGAGTATCTTAGCATTGTATTTCTTGATTGTTTGTGCATTTTTTTTTTCATCTTTCATTCCATTTATAGGTTTGGAGTGTCCCTGAAGTTCTTAGGCCACTTTACGAGTCATCCAAGATCCTTGCTCAGAAAATGACAACTGCTGTAAGAATTGTTGCAGAGGTTCCATTCTCTTGACAAGTAAATCATATCTGTTCTGTTCTTACTGTATCGGTCGAATTTGTTCTTCAGGCATTGCGTCACGTTAGACAAATTTCTCAAGAGACTAATGGAGAGATTCAATACACTGGTGGACGTCAACCCGCTGTACTGCGGACATTCAGTCAAAAACTTTGCAGGTAGTTTACTGTGGAGAGCCTGATAACTAATGAAGTTTTATGATTGTCATTGATACCTCTTTCTTATTCTAATCATACCTGGAAATGGTCTGTAGGGGTTTCAACGACGCTGTTAATGGGTTTGCTGATGATGGTTGGTCGCCTATGGGCAGTGACGGTTTGGAGGATGTGACAATTGTCATAAATTCATCAGCAAATATGTTTCCCGGATCCCAGTATAACACATCAATGTATCCCTCTTATGGTGGAGGAGTGATGTGTGCAAAAGCGTCGATGTTACTTCAGGTGAATATTTCGTCTAGACGTTTTGCATCTGAATGATTGATATACTTGGTTTCAATCTTAACTTGTTTACTTGTCATCTCCAGGACGTGCCCCCTGCTTTGCTTGTTCGATTCCTGAGAGAGCATCGGTCTGAATGGGCTGATTATGGAGTTGATGCCTACTGTGCCGCAAGTTTAAAAGCCAGTCCATATGCTGTTCCATGTGCAAGGCCTGGTGGCTTCCCTAGCAGCCAGGTTATATTGCCTCTTGCTTCTACTGTGGAGCATGAGGAGGTAACTATTTCTATGTTTCAAAGAAATTCCTTCAGTCTCTTCCTTGTACTGTAAATATGACAATGTCTTTGTGCAGTTTTTGGAGGTGGTTCGGCTGGAAGGCCTTGCATTCTCTCCCGATGACGTTGCTTTGGCTGGCCGAGATATGTACTTATTGCAGGTGAGTTTGCTACGTTTAATTTGCATCGTCTTATCCAATGTACGTTTATTTTTTTGCCTCTTGATTATATGTTTTCTCAACCTTTTTGTGGCAGCTCTGTAGTGGGGTTGATGAAAATGCAGTTGGAGCTTGTGCTCAGCTTGTGTTTGCGCCTATAGATGAATCCTTTGCGGATGATGCTCCATTACTTCCGTCAGGATTTCGTGTCATCCCACTGGATCCGAAAACAGTTCGTCTCTGCATTGAATTACTGTCTTGGACTTCCCATTCTTTTGAAAAAGAATAACCTCTGTTTTTCATCCATTGCAGGATGATCCTACTGCTGCTCGAACATTGGATTTGGCCTCTACTCTTGAAGTTGGTGCCAATGCTGCACGTTCTGCTGGTCAAACTGATTTGAGCAGCTACAATCTTCGTTCAGTCTTGACCATCGCTTTCCAGTTCACTTTTGAGAATCACTTGCAGGAAAATGTGGCTGCAATGGCCCGACAATATGTCCGTAGTGTTGTCGGGTCCGTTCAAAGGGTTTCCATGGCCATTGCCCCATCTCGGTTGAGTTCCAATATGGGACTAAAGCCCCTTCCTGGTTCTCCTGAAGCTCTCACTTTGGCTCGATGGATTTGCCGAAGTTACAGGTATATACTATGTAATCCCTTAGTGTTCTTGGCACTGTAATTTTTCGTAGCTCCGAAAATTTGGCTTGTTTTCTTCATGTATAGTTTTAAGTACATGAAAAGAGCCATGGAAATGCTCATATAACTGCTGAACAATGTATGAACTCCCCTGCCCCCAACAGCTTTACTTACCAACAGTTTCGTGTTTCAGGATCCATGTTGGATCTGAGCTCCTTCAAGCTGATTCTCAGTCTGGGGGGGATGCCATGTTGAAGCTGCTGTGGCACCACTCCGATGCAATCATGTGTTGCTCTGTAAAAACCAACGTAATCAACTTTCCTACCGAATTATATGACAAGTCACTTGACTGCTCCGGAAAGCTGACATGATTTTGAAAAACTTAATTGCAGGCATCTGCTGTGTTCACCTTCGCTAACCAGGCTGGTTTGGACATGCTTGAAACCACTCTTGTTGGCCTGCAAGATATAATGCTCGACAAAATTCTGGATGAGGCAGGTCGGAAGATTCTCTGCACTGAGTTCCCCAAAATAATGCAACAGGTATAAACTAAGAACTTGATATGATTAATCATGATCAATTCTGTCCTGAATAATATAGGCATATCAAGACTATCTTATATATTTTTGTTCCTTACGTCTCAGGGATTCACAAATCTTCCATCTGGTATTTGCATATCGAGTATGGGCCGTCCCATTTCTTACGAGCAAGCCATTGCCTGGAAGGTTCTAAATGATGATGATTCCAATCACTGTCTAGCTTTCATGTTCATAAACTGGTCCTTTGTGTGATGGAGAAGAAGCACATGACTGGTTAACTGTATCAATTAGTGGAATTGTAATTCCAACCTAGACATGATGTATTTCTTTTACTGCAGGACTTCTTGACTATGGTCTTAGCTACTTGGACCCTTTGCTACGAACTTAACACCATTACTTAAAGTTAGTTTCATGAACACTTCAATGCTATGTGAGGTTATCACTGAAGTATCATTTATCGTTTTGGAGTTGATAATTTAGCTTCAAAAGGCTACGCTGTAACGATTTTAGTTTATTGCTAGTAAATATTATCCTCTTTGGATTTTCTCCTAAGATTTTAAAATGTTTGTTAGGAAGAAGTTTTCCCATCCTCAAAGTTTTTCTTTCGGGCTTTCTTTCAATGTTTCATTTTGCTCTTTAATTGAAGCCGGATCCCACAAAACGTTTTTATAACACTACCCATATTCATAATACTACTTCCTTGACATCCAAAGCGTCGTAGGGCATGTTTTTTTTATAAAGAAAATATTATGTATTATGGACAGTTAGATGGTCTTGGTTGTTGAAAGCACTAAAGGTTTCAACCTAACTAAAACTTTTAAAGGTTTCAACCTAACTGAAACTTTTAGACAGATGACAGTAAAAAGAAAATTGTTGCAGAGGAAAAGGCAGTTTCATGACAGGAGGGTTATTTAGGTTGTGGTGGGAGTAAATCAAAGGTGGAAGCACCAGCCACAGCCACTGCACCAAAACAAGTAAAAGAGTTGAGTAATGAGCAGTTCAAGGCTTAACAAACACAACAGTCTTTAACAGCAGCTTATTAATGAGGAGGGCAAGAAGCAGGAAGGGGTTGAGCATCAATCTTCATTTATGGTAAGAAGATACACCTAGGCGAGCTAAGCAGAACTCCCTCTTCCATTCCCTAAGCCATAACTACACGCTATTTTGACAGTGGGCGGTGGGTGTAAAATCAGTCCATTCTACCTATAATGATGATCTTTGAAACAGAGCAGACAAGACAAGGATCTTCCTGTTTTGGTTTTTCCCACCATTCCTTTCCATTTTTTCTCTAACCAAACAAGGATGGGATTTTGGAAGGTCTAATCACACTTTAACTTTTCATATTACTTTCTCTTTGTAGTTCTACTTTTTTCTAATACATTTTTTGATGGAATGGTTTTTGCCAACCTCTCATTGGGTATTCCCAGAAATAAATTATTAATATTTTTAATGTGTAATTATTTCAATGATATTTTAAAAATGTTTGTCACTCTTTTTCTGATACAGTAAAAGATGGAGGGGGAAGGATGTGTACAAAGGTACTGTGAACTGTAATTTCGAGACTGCTGCCAGTCTCTTTCGCAGTTTTTCCCACCAAAAAAAACTAATGTAAATTATTTAAATTAACTATGTTTTTGGTGCAGACTTGGTCTACAGCCATTGATTCGCCTCTAATGCCCAGTCCCATGCCATGCTTTGTCTCAGAACTTAACCCTTTTTGTTCCCCATTTGGGTATGCTTATTGATTTGTTCGAAGGGAAATTATGATTGTATTCAAATTTTTTGAAGTGAAATTTATGGGACTACAAAGTATATATCTATGGCTTTGTCTTTATATAAAAAATCATCTTTAATGATGATAAACTCCTTGTGATTTTTAAAATGATGCTTGATAAGGCTTCTGAAAATGAAGCCAAGTTGTGAAGTTACAAATAGTTGAGCAGGTTAACGCAGAAGTGGCCTTTGGGTAAAGAGAGAAATTGAGTTAAAGTGTTGGGAAGGGAGTGGGAACTTCCGAAAGTATAGTTTGGTTGTATTCCAAGGACACCATTTTCAAGGGCAGCTTTCCCTTCAATAGCGCTCCTAGCGCGGCCCAGCCAGCCCCAAAGGGAAAGGCATTAATTAAAGTGCAAAGAAAGCATCAAAATTCAATAAAGAAGTGTGGTGGGGAGAGAGAGAATCTATGAATCTGAACTTTTGTAAACCCTAGGGGAGAGGGCTAGGGTTTGCAATCCATGTAGTTTTTCTGTGGAATTGCTGCTGTTTTAAGATTTTGTGTTGCAGCCGTTGTAAGATTTTGTTCGAGTTTAGGGATGGAGACTAGACCTTATCATGTTGCTTAGACTCTATAATCCATAGGGTTTTTCAAATCAACCCCTTCCCCCATTTAATTCACCATTGACTGGTCCAACCTATTTTAACAGATGTAATAATTACCGTGTTTGTTTCTTCATCTTCTTCTCAGTTCAGTAAAACAGGCAGTTTGATTTCAAGTTTTAAAAGGATTGAATTAATAAAGCAAGGAGTTAAGATGTCAGAAATTATCTCACTTCTATTTAAAATTTACCCCAACAAAGAAGAAATTATATAAACTTATACTCATAATATTTCTCAAATAACATAAGAACCAATCAATAATTTCACCCATAATCCAACACACATTAAGAAAGCTTGAGAGTTTAAGCACAAGATAACTTCTGGTTTTTCATTTTTTAATAATTAAAAAACACGACGAGTCTCAACCTAAAATTACCGTAAAAGCCCAATGATAATCCGCTTGCAGCCCGAAAGAACGCCCATGGTCATCGGTGTGCTGTACATGTAGCAAATAGGGTTGCTGTTAATCTCTCAATTTTACTAATGAAATCAAATTACAATCTTAGTTGAAACTGTTCAGTCAAGACATAATTGAATTTGGAAGAAAGCAAATAAGATAAAATTGGCAAAAGCTTCTATTAAGAGACAGAAGCATGCATAGAAAAAAAAAAGGTTCTATGACAGACAAATGAATTTATCGAAGGGGTTTATATTGGATGGTTAATGTGGCTTACCAAGTGCGCCATCATTCAGTCTGTCACAAGTAAAAAGAGAGATTCTCATAATGACTGCAAAGAAACTAATGAGTCCACAACATCACGTGCTTACAACAGGAAAGTTATAGCACAATCCAATCCCAATCCAATCGGAATTCATGTAAATCCAGGGATTTCTCCTGGCATTGGAGCTAATTCATTCTTACTGAACCTTTCCTCATCATAAAATGTAGCTTGAACCACTCTTCCCCCGAAGTAACGACCTCCAAGATCAACCAAAGCCTTAGTCGTTTCTTCTGATCTTTCAAACTGCACAAAAATTCGAACAGCCTCTTCCACTGGAAAATTGGGTTCTGTGATCTCAAATATCAGAACTCTCGTTACTGTTCCGTACTTCGCACACTCGGATCCTACTTCCTCTTCTAGCTCATCATCTACCTCACCGGGGCCCACCTTCAAGATAAAAATCACAAATTATATCCTTTAGACGTCTGAAGAAAAATGCAATCCTTTCTATAGTATAAATATAAAAAAATGCTTCAATCATCAAGCTCAATCATTTAGATATCCTCAAGGATTAAATTGTTCGCAGGCCTTACTGATACATGCTACACTCATGTATAGCATGTATAGATAGGCCTTGTGTATGAAGGATTAAACATTTTTTTAAGATTAACCCACTAATCTAAATTGTTCAATGGCATTTTTTATGATATCAAGATTAACCCACTATAACCCTAAATTATTTAATGACATTAAACCATAACCTAGATTCACAATTCGGAGGGAGGTGAGGGAAGGAGAGGTTCAGCCATGTATAACAAGACCCTTAGAGCAAGTAATAATTGGAAATATATATATTGTTTTTTCTTTTATATTTACAAGATCCGTCATAGATTTGTCAGGAAACTCCACATGCTATTTACAAATACTGGTCTTTCTCACAAATAAATATTCTCACATAAGATGTTCAGACGACCTCTATGATCAAATAAATAAGCTGTATTAAACTCGTATCCAAAATGGAGGTTTACGAAATAGAACATAGAAAAGACAGAGAAAAACGTAAAGACAGAGAGACAGAGAGAAACTGAGGAGTGAGTCAATTGAAGAACGTAAAGACAGAGAAAAAAAAACATTCTTAGTTCATTACAGACGGAAGCATGGTTTAGAACAAGAATTACGCAGTTCTGATAGATCCCAACTCCAAGCCCTAACCCCTATTTCTTTGAACTAATCTATTCCTAATAATATTCAATTTCTTTGAGTTCATAATCCGTAAACAATGGCTTCGTAACATCAGCCTAGAGAGAAGTTCCTTCTAAGCTTCCCAGCTTTTTTGCTCAGAAATTGATAGGGTCACCACGAAGGGCTTTGAAAACAACCAAATTTCATTTCTAGAGGAAACTTCCTATTTTCTTCCTTCTTCACGTCCATATTTGTTCATAACCAGCTTACTGCACATCTCATAACTTTCTTTAGCATATCTCCAGAGCTTCTCTGTAGTATTGCCTCACTTCTCTTCCTTAAGTTGCCTAATTCCAACCTTCCATCTTCTAGGGGCCAGTAGCAATATTCCAGTTAGCTAAACGGCTAAGAATTTCTCCCTCACTTCCCCCACAGGAAATTGTCAACTTTCTCCCCTGGGTTATGAACCCTCATCCCCTTCTCAAACCATTAACTCCAATGAGAGATAGAAAGAGATAAACCAACTGAAGAACTTTTCCTCAGTTTAAATAAACGATGCTGAAGATCTCCACCATCATAAACGCATAATTTTTTTTTTTTTTTCTTTTTTTAACAAGGAACTCATTTTTCATCAAGAAAGTAAAAGAAGGAACAAAGTTCAACAAAAAACTCCACGGGAAGTGCAAAGCCAGCAAGAAGCTAAATAGAGCATACTTGACGAAAGAATACGTCTCAAATCCTCCAATACCCGAGTGCATAAAACACATCTACATGGGCCACAACCAAAAGAGACAAGCCAAGAGAGAAATCTTAAACCTCTCTGAAGTGTTGAACTTTCAAAACTTGGTATCAAGAGGGGAGGAGACCTTGCAATTGTTGCAAGTAAATGATGCAAAAATGAATTACAGGAAAGGTAACCAAGAGGATCTAGGAAGCAGATCAGATGTAACGGCCAAATCCGCCGCTAGCAAATATTGTCATCTTTGGGTTTTCCCTTGAAGGGAAGCCCAAAGAGGACAATATCTGCTAGCAGTGGAACTGGGCCGATGCCTAAATTCCAAGGATTAAACTCACGCCCTTGATAATAGATGGAAGAGGAGCCAAATCATTAGCAGCTCTATCATTGAAGAGAACCCAATGATGCATATTGGAGAGGAAAGACAGGCCAAAAAGACATCTTGAGTAAGCGGCACATTGTAGAGACAAGATAAATGCATTTGACGGGAAAAATTGACCTTCAAATATTAGTCCCATGCCGAAACTAACAAATCGAGGAAATGAGGTAAACCCATAAAAATGGCTTTCCATATATTTCAAGTAGTCAACCTAATATAACAATGAATCAAGTGCAATAAAATCAGAAAACCAAATATGGTATGCCTTGATATTCATACAACCCCTAGAACATGCTATATAGACCTTCATCCTCCTCCCCACCCCCCTCACCTCCCTCGGGGTAGATTTTTAATCTCTGATATGGTGTATAATAAACTTAAAACCTAAAATGATCTAGCAAAAGATGTAACATTGATGAAGGCATCTCTATACAAAATCACGTGAGTAAAGGTTTGTACGTTCTCTGCCTTTAAATTTGTTTCCAGATAGACTAATAATCTATGATTTAATGTTTTTCCCTCTAAAATTTTCCAAACAAGAACTCTATATGCAAATTGCAACTAAGGGTTTTTTAGTCCATATCTTATTCCTTCTGATTAGCACTCGGTAGTACAGGGAAAGAAAACTTTCGGATAACAACAATTTATAAAGAACTGGTTGAGCAGTTAGCTGATAAAAAATGCCATCTGGCCGCTGACAGCAACAATACTGTCTAACTAACAATCCTTTCACCTTCGTAGTCTAACATGAAAACTGGATAAGCGTACACCAATGGGCAAGCAGCTAAAGATACCAAGGTTAGGATTAGGAATCGAACTTTCATCAAAATATGGACAATCAAACAAATTCTCAAGTGCATGCATTTCAATGATGGATTAACAGAAGAATCGCGTGCTAATAATGGAATTTGCAACTATGAGAGAATGATATGATCAGTTACGTTAAACCTGTCTAGATTGCTCCTATCTAACCAAGAATTTCTGAAGTTTAATAGAAATCTGAAAATGGGAAAGAACTACTAAAATTCTAATGCACCGAAAACAAACTCCTCTACCTAAAATTCATTTCAAATCATCAAAATGTCAGAATTCTACAACGTCGTACCATGTTTCGGAGCAGGAGAACCCGAGTAGGTTGTCCGTTAAAGTTGACACTCTTCACCTTCTTCTCTGATTTCGTATCATTAGCGTTCACGATTACTCCAGCACGCAGGTCTGTCTTTTTTGCCATCAGAGGGGTGGTGATCCCTTGTTCTTGCTTCCCAAGCCCTTGCCCCTCTTTCCACCCCATCTTAGCCATCATTCTTTGAGCCGCTGTCATCTGCCCACCAGCACCAACTCCCAACCCGCCAGTTTCCGACTTTCCAATGGTAAATCCGTCTCCGCTATTTGGTGGCGATGGCGATCTTGGTATTGCCCCACTCTTCGCCGCGCGCCTTCTCCAAGCTTCCTCGCCTGAAATATTTATCCTAGAATCGGAATACTCTCTATCTCGCTCCTCTCGCTCCTTCTTCTCCCTCTCTTCCTCCTCTTGTCTACGTCTCTCGAGCTCCTTTCTCATCTCAGCCTCCTTGGCCTTCCTGTTCTTCTCCGCCCTATACTCCTCGTAGTCATTCGGCCTCGCTGGATCATACTCTTCTACAACCGAAGACGTCACGGCCACCAATGCCGGTTGCGTAATAGCCTCAGCCAGAATCGGCAGAGACTGCTCCACCGGCTCGGACACTGAAGCCTTCGAGTGCGCCAAGTTGGCAGCTTTGATTTTGCTTTGAGATCTGAGAACAGTCTGTGGCGCGAAAACGGACGATGGCTTGCGTAGAGTCGGTGGCGCCATTTTTGTGCTGCTCGACCAGACGGTAGAATTGGCGGGCTTATCTTCCTCCGCCGAAGAGGGCGGAGGTAGGTCTCCGTACAATCCACCAAGCATATCGTATGCGTAGCCTTGTCTTCCCTTCTTGCAGTCTCTTAGAACATCGGAATTTTCAAAATGGAAACAGAATCGAAGAATGAGTTCTCCAGATGGCGGTGGTAAGCAAATTTTGCAACTTTTGCGAGTGCTTGGAAATTAGGGGTTTGAGTAACACTGAAAGTCAAGGCACAAACAAGTATTTTGGGTCGCCCAACTTCTTTAAATTTTTTATTTTATAGTTTATAATATCGGAGCATATTTAAAAAACATTAAAATAAATTAATGTTCATGTATAAACCAACCTCTATATTATTTAACGATGCATAATTCAATAAGATCCATTTCACATTGAAAATAAATTTTATTCATTACATATTTAGCATGAGCCCTTGAGTTTCATTTCTTTTTTTGTACCGACTTTTTAAAATGTCATAAATATTATAACTTTAACGTCTTTTTTTTTTATTTATGATTATACGTTTTTCATTTAACTGAGGTTTTACATATTACACTCTCCTTCTGCTGGAGAGACAAATGTTAGTTTCTTTATTTCAATTCGTTAATTTTACAAGTAAATTAATACACACCCATACGTTTAATCGGTCAAATAAGTAAGACATACTTTGTGACATATGATTCTAGGTTAGAATCACAAGTTGAGCATTGTTTTTATAGTTAATTTCAATTTATTAAACTAATCGCCTCAATTTCTCGTTCATAAATTGTACAAAGCAGGCTAGTCAAATAACCGACTTTCGATCTTTCCTGAGCTTATATTCACTTGACGAGGAGATTTACTATCTATTTTGGATGGCAACTCTAGTAGTGTCAGTCATATTAACTAACTACTAACAGCTCCATGTGTTAGACTTTCTCATCACACCAATTAATTAAAATATTGATTAAAATTAAGTTGGCATAACGAATCATGTTATCTTAGTCCAAATAAAACAGCATAAAAGAAAAGAAAAGAAAAGAAAAGGCATAAAAGAAATAAAACAGCGTCCAAAATTATTGGAAATTATCCACTCGTTCCTTGTCAATATCTGAGTTTGTTGGGCTTTGTGTGTATAAAGAAAGGAAGACATTTAATGCCAAAAATATCAACAAGAAATTATTATGCTTTGCTCATTGTAGGGTAAATGGAAACATCAAGATCACTATTTTTTTAAATTTTTTAATTAGCGAAGCATGGTTCATTATTTTTTTGTTATAATTTAAAATTTATTATTATTATTATTTTCATAGAAACAAAAATTTAAATACAGATAAAGGAAAAATGTGAAAGCTTAATTAGTATGAAATGTGTACGGTCGACTAAAAACCCAAGGGAAAAGAAAAGCACATTTTTTTCATCAAATCCTATCACATTCCCACGATTTCAGGTTATTATTTGTGCTTCTCCTCAATTCTCATCTTATTCTATGCTTGCCTTGCTCCTCCAACTCTCGTTTCGATCCAGCTCTGCTCCTTCGAATCCATGCACTTACAGATTCAACTTCTAGGGTTTCGTTGACGCTACTCTGGATCATTGTTTTTTTTGTGGTCTAGGTGTTTTCTTGAGCGTTCTCGCCCGGAGGGTCGTCCAGGCGGTTCGGTTTCTGGGTTTGCAGATCTGAGTTTTGCTTGGCAATCTTTCCCCCTCAATTCACCATGTTTTGGCGCATGGCAGGATTGTCCACAGCGTCTCCTGTGAGTCTCTTTTTTGTTTTATCATCCTCCTTCCTTTTTGTTTGACTGTAGCATTTGCTGTACTGTGGATTGTGTACTGCGAATTGTTTCAATTTCATTTCCTTTCGTGGTAGAAGATGTTTATCGATAATATTCTAGATTTTACGCGCGGTTCAATGAGGATCATGGGGAGGAAATTGAAGTTCGATAACGTGGATTTGATTTAATAGCTCAATCCATCAAATTTGCAATGTGTGGTCTTCAACCTCGCTGTTTGCCTTCTTCTTCAACTTCATTATCGTCCACTTGATCCGGTCTTACCCTCCCCCGTCAGCTCATATTTTTTTTTTTTCATGCTTTCGGCTCCTGGTGGGACGTAGGATTGGTGTAACTTATTATCATCCTTTTGATTTTGTTATCTTTGGAATTTATAATTGATGAAGTCATAATTACATTGTCAAGGCATAATGGATTGTTTGCGAATTTCACAGTTGGTAGGAGTGTAATTTGTCATATTCCTTTTTTTTTTTTTTTTTTTTAATAAATGACCGTGAAGAAGAAAGTATAATGCACCTGTAATCCCATTGGAAACACTTGAAAGTATCCAATAAAATCCTCCAAAGCACCATACTCCATGTGAGAGGGCGCCAAAGGAAAAGTCAATTAACCTTTTCTTCGTTTCTGTTCACATGTTTCAGCAGCTAAGAAAAAGACGGTTGTTATTTATTTATTTATTTATTTATCAAGTCGATTACTCAACCTACCAGAAAGAAGCAACCACTTGAGCACTTGAGAAGTGGAAATTCTATTGGGTTATTGTTGAATAAAATTATAAACCAAAAACATATCTATTGTTTCAAGGTAATTCCGAATCTGAACCTCAACATTGAGGCAAACACCAAATCTCTCAAGGAAGAAGGGTTGACCAAACAAAGAAAGAAGGAAAGATGAGAAAAACCCTCCAAAGGGCTAGGACATCATAAACGAAAGTTCCTTCTCCCAGAAGAGCACTGAAACGCCCCCAACGAAGAAAAAAGAGCAATGATATTTCCGTTTCTGTTTCAGACAATGAACGACCAAACCCCAAAGTGGGGACTAGCTGAGCCAAAACGTCAGCCACCAAGAGTTTTTTTATCGTAGACAAATGTTATAAATGAGGAAAAACAAAGCAGAAGGGGCTGTCCTCCAACCACCTAACATCCTAGAAAAATATACCCTCCCATCCCCAACCAACCAACAAATGATTGATACATGAAAGGAAACTCTCCTGCAATGCCTATCCAAGGAGACTTGGAAGGTGCCTTTAGTCCCATTTAAGGTTTTGCTAAAGTGGATCAAATTTACTCACAATAATGTTATGTCACAATGAATGAAAATGCCAGACCCATTTAGTTTTTAAACCCTCTTCAACAAGACCATTTGGAAATCCAAATCCTGAAAAACAAGTCAAAAGTTTTCCTATGAATTGTAGCTCATGGGAAATCAATTTCTACTTGTGCAGCTTACAAGTTGCAAAGGAGGATGCCTGAAGCTTGTTATGTGTTTCCTCGCTTGTACCATCTTGCAGACAAAAGGTTTCATTTTGTGGCTTTTTGATGGATAGGAAAGTTGCTTATGTAGCGACATTGCTTTTGTTGATAGGTGACTCTTTGGTAAGTCTGGGGAGAAAGGGTATTGGCTTTTGGTCCCCTCAATCTTCAAGAGGTTTCTATTCTATTTCATTTTTTCCATGTGCTATGTATCCCCTCTCCTCCCTCCAGAACTTCTGCATCTCTCTTTGGAATGTAAGGATTCCCAAAAAGGTCAAATTCTTTGTGTGACAGAGTTTTCATGAGAAAGTTAACCTCTTGGATCATTTTCAGAAGCATTATTTCTTTATGTTGGGTTCGCAATGGTGCTCTTTGTGTCATCAAGCATTGAGAGATTTGGATTATATTTTGGGTAACTGAAGTTCATTTTGGCGGTTTGGGATTGTTGATGGGACTTCTTTGGGATTCATTGGGTTGGTAACAAACAATGCTCCTAGACTGCGGAAATGAAGAATTGTGCTCTTTGCTGTGTTGTGAGGGCTTTGGCTTGGGGAGAATAGTAGGATTTTTAGAGGATTGGAGAGATCCAATGGTGAGGTTTAAAATATTGTTCATTTGAATACCTTGTGTGAGGTTTCAGAGAATTTAGAATCCAGTAATACAAGGACACTTTTATATTACATTCTCCAAGTTCAATGAATAGAAAGATGACAGTGGTCCAGCTTTACTTGAGTTTTAATGAAAATGTGTGTTTCTCACTCATTTCATTTTCTTTTGTTGCAGGTGGAGACAATTTTGGATAAGGAAAATTTTACATTAGAGGAGCTTCTAGATGAGGATGAAATAATTCAGGAATGCAAAGCACTTAATAGTCGACTTATTAACTTGTAACGTTCCTTCTGATTTTTATTTATCATCTTTCTTTTTCTCCTATTTTCTGGTCTATACTTGGCATATCTTTTCTTTTGGTTGATAGGCTGCTAACACATGCAGAGAAATTAATTTATGGGATCATGTAACTCTGATTATATTTGACTTCGATAGTACTTGCTGTACTAGTCACCAGTAGCATTGTAATTCCATCCATTCTACTAGTTTTTATTTGCTGATATATTGTTAGTCAGTCTTCTAAATTTGTACTCACAGCAGCATATAATAAATATTAACCTTAATGGGTTGGCAGATAAAAAAAAACTGGAATGGATAAATATGAGAACTTTACTAAGAAGGTTTATCATATTACGTAAATTTATGAGTGTTGTGCCTGCCTTCTTGCCTTACAGCTTGAGAGAAAGAACACAGATTGAACAGCTCATCAGATATATTGTCGAAGAAGCTCCTGAAGAGGCTGAGAAGAAACGAAGTTTTAAGTAATTTTTGGTTGCATATTCCAGATGTCATTCCTTGTGCCTTCTCTCTCTCTCTCTAATTTTAAATTTGGTTATTCTTATATATTCTTGCCCAGGTTTCCTTTTATCGCTTGTGAGATTTTTACTTGTGAAGTTGATATAATTCTCAAAGCATTGGTGGAGGATGAAGAGGTGGAGAACTTGCTTTCTTTACCCTATTACATTATAAATGATAGATCAATAACAGATTTCCTTGATGTGGTTGTTTGCAGTTGATGAACTTGTTGTTTTCCTTCCTAGAACCCAAGCCTTCTCATAGCACACTATTGGCTGGCTACTTCAGCAAGGTATCACTTTCATAATATTTTAGTTCTAAATTATCTTCTGCATATGTGGTTTTCCTTCCCCTTGTTTCAACTTTCAACAACTTTCTATGTCTTACACGGGAAAGATTTTTGGAACATCTGTTATGTGAACTTACTTCCTTGCCAGGTTGTCATATGCTTGTTGTTGCGGAAGACAATTTCTTTTATGCAATATGTTCAAGTAAGTTTGTATTTTCCTTGTCTGTTTTTAAAGAATTTGGATGTTTAAGACATTCTCAATTTCACTTGACCTTTTACATTTTATGCATAACTGAAGTATGGTGTGAGACAACATGGTTTGCCAGGTTGTATTTGACCTGTTTGATATCACATAGTCTATAGATAATAGAAGGAAGAAGGGTTTGAGCAGACAATGCTCCTGTTCATAAGTTAAGCCTAGATATATATATATATATATATATATATATATATATATATATATATATATATATATATTTAACAAGAAAGAAGAAGGGTTTGAGTAGACAATGCTCCTGTTTATGACTTAAGCCTAGAGATATATATATATATTTTTAACAAGAAACAACTTCTCGTTGATATAATGAAAAGGATTAAAAGTTCAAGGGATACAAACTTCTAAAAGGAGTGAAAAAGAAGAATTAAAAATAACAAATTCAACCATTAGCAAGAACTTTCATAGACTTAACAAAACACACTTCCATAAAAAATGACTATATTATTGAACTTTGCTTACACTTTGAAAATCTTGAAAAAAAAACTGGGGAGGGTCTTCAAAATTTGCTGCCATAGCTTTTACTTTGTACTTCTCAGAAATGGCGAAGTAAGCACCGTTGACATCTTCTTTAGATTGGAGAAGAATCTCTATTTTTTTTAAAAGATATTCTACTCTATAAAGACCCATTTTACGGCGAATCAATTCCATCTCCCCCATCAAGTTGGTAATCCAAGCTAAAGGGAGGGTTGAAGTTTTAGATTAGGGGAGAAGAAGGTCATGAGCTAAGTCTCCATTGAATGAGAAGTTAAAGTTGTTTCTTGTTAAAAAAAACACTTTTCATGTGTGTGTTTGCCCCTCTCTTTTAAGGCATGTGAAAAGCTTCTATTTCTTACCTTTTTAGTTCTTTTCCATTTAAGTAATGTATCTTTCTATTTTAGTACTTATTGAATCATTTCTCTTCTGAAAAAGATTTACATATACTACCGTTTAATGCTGATGATCTATTTCTTACACGGATTTCCAGGCACATCAAGCAATTGTAAAGAAGCTAGTTGACCTGATAGGAATTACTTCCATCATGGAGGTTGGTTGTTGGCCACTTTTCTTTATTGCATCTGCTATTTTAACTCTTTCACTACAATAGTGGTTTATGTTAGATGCAAGACGGTATCTGAATTAGTGTTTTTGTACTCTAGTGGTTACTTCTACTCTTTAATATATATATATATTTTTTTTTATTAATTTTATATTCTTATTATTACTTTTAAATTACATGGTCGGACAACATCTTTGGGGCATTAGTTTCTATGTGCCTTTCATTACCTCCTTAATTCTTATGTTATACATAGTTATCAAGTATTATAATTTCAGACTATGGCCATCACCCCTCCTTAATATGATAACCGTTGGGTTTTGCATCTTTACTGACTGTACATTGTGAAGCTCATAGGAACGATTCTTTCTGGACAGGTCTTGATAAGGCTTCTTGGTGCTGATGAACATCTGTACTCAAGCTACACAGAATCAATGAAGTGGATTGAAGAGACTGATGTGCTGGAGATGATAGTGGAAAAGTTCAGTTCTTCAGTAAGTAGCTTCTTGAGGAAGTTATCCCTCCCACAAGAATGTTTACATGCCTTTTCATTTAGTAGTGGAGACTCTTTTTTCTTAGCAAATTCACGTAACTTTTCAGCTTTCGCTGCAATCCCCTTTCCTTCCACCAAAGCTGGCCAGTTTTTACTGGGTCCTTATTAAAGCTTTTAGGAAAGAATAGCATCCCCAAGATTCTCACATTTTTCCTTTGGACCCCTGCTTTTGGTGGTATCTATACTCCTGATAAGAGTCCAATGGTGAACTTCTCATTCTCAAATAATGATTAAAAGTGTATATTAGTAGAATCGTTCTTTTCTTTTCATTTAGCATCCAAATAAAGAATTTAAACCATATACATTTCAAATGTTTCTCGTTTCATACAAGAATAAAAGTCTATGATAATTTCTAGTGTTTCAAATCAAATCGTTTGAAATAGTTTATAATAATCTCGATTCTAAATGGGAGGTTAGAAATTATGTTTCTCATGCAGAATGAACTTCTCCTTGCAAATCACGTAAAATACTTCATTTCTTTTGCTCCTTTGTCAAATATGTGCAGCTTATTCAAAATAAAACAAGGTTTTTTCCTTTTCCTTTGCACGTGACAAATTTGAAACAGAAGGAAGCTCCTTTTTGTTTGTTCGTTTTTTTTTCCCCCTTTTTTGATATTTGCTTGATGATTTTTTTTTTTCAACGATATGATTTTATAGACTTAGTTGAAGAACCTGTGGATTAGTCATAAGAGAATCTTTAATGTGATCATTCTTCCAGGATTCTTCAGAAGTTCATTCTAATGCAGCAGAAACACTTTGTGCTGTTACTCGATTTGCTCCTCCTGGTCTTTTGGCTAAAATTTCCAGTCCAAGGTAGTGTTTTCCATTCTCATTTTTTAATATACCTGCATTTTGTCATTGGTCGTCTAATAATGGTTCTCTTTTTCAAATCAGTTTTGTAGGAAGATTGTTTCGCCATGCCTTGGAAGATTCACGACCAACATCTGTTTTAATAAATTCGTTATCAGTGTGCATATCCTTGTTAGATCCTAGGAGGCTAACTGTTGGAACAGCGTATTCATACAACCGCCAAATAAGTCATGGATCTACAGTTTCAGCAACTATGGAGACTGTAGAAGGCATGTTGGAGAGTTTAGGTATTGTATTGGCCATTGGGTCTTGTTAAGTAGATGATATTTTACTTCTTAAGTCTCATTAATCAAAGGTATTAATAGCCATCATATGAATCATCCAATTTGATGACTTGTACTTTACTTGCTGGCTCTTCATAGTCGAATAAATTTCCTACTTTATGATATTTGGACCTTTTGTTTTTTCCGATAAACTAGATTTCATTCAGAGTACTGAAATGTACAAAAAGTTGAAGACAGAATATGTAATCTCGATTGCTTGTGCTATTTAACTTTTACGGGAGATGTTGAATACTGTGCTGGTCTCAATTGTTCAGGTAGGTTGCTCAAGCTTTTGGATGTTTCTTCATCAGAGAAAGTTTTGGTTACTACATATGGAAAGTTGCAGCCACCTCTTGGGAAACATCGCCTGAAGGTATCTTTCATTTTGTTTTAAGCAATGTTTTAAAAAGCTATTGAAGCTTACATCCTGAGGCTCACATCAAGATAAGGCTCTAAATTTTAGCCTCGAGACTTACGCCTCCAATGAATCATTGGAGGCTTAAGAGCTTTGTGAGAACACATTGAGGCTTAAAATTTCTACGCTCGACTAATGATTATAAAAGTAATAGTTATTTGCCACCTTAAAAAATATAAAGGTTTGAGTTGTGACAATTTAAACTATTACTACTTTTACTATTGTGGTTTTAAAAATATTGAAGACACAAATTTATAGTATAAAGCAATTCTATTAATGATTATAATAGTGATATTAAAGATTCCATTTTGGATTTTTTGTTTTGAGTGAAAATTGCGGGGTGAATTTTTTTATGCTTGTATTTGTGTATGACTTATGTTTACCGATACATGATCATACCAATTTAGGATTTGTAAAATATTTTAATTAAATGTGAGGCTTACCCTTCATACTGCCTTGAAGCTTATGACTTGTCTCTTCAAGAGGAAAATCCTCACGATCGCCTTTAGCCTTTAAAACATTGGGTTTTAGTGCAATTTGACCAAGGACCCAAACTGGGTTTGGACCTCCTCAATTGTTCTTGATGATCTGGCCCAGCCTATCTTTTTTTAAAGAGTTGACTCGACTCCTGCCTAGACCCCCTTTTATTCCTTTGACCGGGCCCATACTTGATTTGCGTGCCTCTATTTCAATCCAACCCACATACACTTTCCCGATTTCTTTCCAGATTTTTTTCCTTCATCTAAGAAATTCCCATTGGAAGAATTTCAATGGCCCTTCCACTATGATTAGCTGTTGGTGGTCGATTGATTGTTTTGTCATCCGCCAGTGGTCTTTATTTTTTTTAAAAGTCAAGGACATGTTTTTTTGGAGGCATAGAACTGATGTAGTAGGATTAGTGATTAATCTTGCATAATTCCATGGTTAATCCTTTTTAGTTTCCTATTTGGATTTTAGTTCTTAGTTTGCTTTTAATTCTCTATTAAACAGAGAATCCAACTCATGTATTCATTAACTTCCATTCGAATAAAGATACTTGATTTGATTCTCGGAGAAAGTGCTTCTTAGTCACTCTTAGGCTTCACCAGTATTAGATTCAAAGAGAAATTGAAACAAATTCACACTAGAAAAAATAGGCCTATTTAGTAAGTTTACCTTCATCACAATTGTTCTTGACATAGAGCACTTCTCCTCATTAACATTAAGTCCCGTCTAAATTCTAAGGCCTGTAATATGTGTGAAATGTCTCTTGAAAGACTCCTCTGCCTAGAGAAGGAAGATATTGTTGTTGGAGAACTTAAATGAGAAATATGAACACTTTTTCCTAATTTTAAAGCCCTCAATCAACACTTTTTTCCATCCCTCTCATCAATAAGCATTGTAGGATGCATGCCACAATGATGAAAAGTATGGTTGAAAGCATCCCACACTGTTTTATTCTTCTCATGACATAATTCTTTTACCTTGGTCTGTCTTTAATCAAAATGGGGCATTCCTAATCCACGTTCCCCTCTTGCATGTAAAACATCTTTTTTTTTCTCCTACAAAATCTTGATTGAAAACTCCCAACTCAGATAAGTGTTTTTGTATCCTTTGAGGAATAATCTCTCTTTTCATCTTTTCAATGAAATTTTTTATCTCTTGTTCAAAAATAGAACAAAAAGAAAAGAAAAAGAAAGAAGTGCAATTGTTTTCAAAGTCGATCTTAATTCTTACTAAAGATGTCTGCTCCCTTCTTGGACCAGTATTCTTCTAAAGCCTCATTTGGAAGAAGTGGTGCTTGGAAGAACTGGTTTAATCCTTTCAGGCAAGGTCGTAGTTGTGATCATATGATGTTGTTATGGATGTACACTTTAATCATGAGGCTAAGTGCTCTGTTAATTGCTAAATACTTTTGAAGTTTTTTTTTTTCGAAAACATTATGCTGAAAAAATTATGAGTCTTTCAACAGGGTATTAGAAATATTGAAGAGATTTGGGATACTTCGGTTTTTATTTTGTCTGCTTGGAGTTCTTTTTCCACGTTTTGCAAGTATTCTCTTTTTACCATTTGGCCAATTCATTGGTCAGGGTTTTTGTAACCTGTGATTCTCTGGGTCCCTTGTATATTTTACTATTCATTAAATGTATTGTTTCTTATTTAGAAAAGTTTCCTTGATTGTTCCTCGAGATTGTTTTTTCAGATTGTAGAGTTCATATCTGTCTTACTCACGGTGGGTAGCAAAGCTGCAGAGGAGTTGATTCACCTTGGAGCAATCAAACTTATTTTGGATTTGTTCTTTGAGTAAGTTTCTGTATTTCTACTATAACTTGAATGTTTATGAGGTCCACCTTGACATTTGCTTCTCTATGACAATAGGTACCCATTCAATAACTTTCTGCATCATCATGTAGAGAATATTGTAGTGTCATGTTTAGAAAGCAAGAATTCTTCACTTGTAGAGCATCTTCTTCATGATTGTAATCTTGTGGGGAAGATACTGAACGCAGAAAAGCATTTCACTTTGCCAGCTGATGTAAATAAGGTAAATGCTCAATTTCTAGTAAGGTTTGATCTTTCAGAAGTTATGTACAATCTATACAAAAAATTATGATACCTAGAAAAGCTAAAGGATTGAGAAAAAGCTTGGGACCACCATTGTTTTTAATGTTTTCATATGGAGTTCCTTCTCGAAGGCTTTTCATAGTTTGTAATACTTTCATTTTCTAAGTTCGTCCATATTGGACAATATTGTCCACTTTTCATAGTTTGTATCCTTCTATGATTACTGCCTGTTAGAATGAGTTTCTATAAATTCATGGGAAGATTTTTTTCACTCCATCATCCCTAGTGGAATTCTTTGTTTCCTATAAACAGAGTTATGATACATTGTCTTACTAAGACACTATTCTTTATTCGTTGCTCTTGAATGTCTGTCTGTTTCTCATTTTTCCAACATGTTCTTCAGCCAACAGTTCCTGCAGAAGGTAGATCACCACCTAGGATAGGAAATATTGGTCACTTAACACACATATCCAACAAACTTGTTCAACTAGCAAACAGCAGTAGTGAGATTCAATCTCATTTGCAGGTCAGTTCTATTTTTTGAAATCTTAGTGACATCATTACAATCCTTAAATTTTCCCATGTTTCTCTTCAACAGGAGAACACTGAATGGAATGACTGGCAAACAAATGTCCTTTTGAAGCGTAATGCATTGGAAAATGTCTACCAGTGGGCGTGTGGGTATGTATTTCCTTTGCTATTTTTCACTTCTTTTTATTACAAGTACCAGCAGTCAGCATAACATCTAGATCACAACTGTCTCCATCTTAAGGCTACCCAACCGAAAAAATCCGCAAAGACATTGGGGAAGAACATTTTTAGTTTTCCATGATGTTGTGCTACATTAAGTATTATGGTCCTTGAATGACTGAAATGATTATGATATACAAACTATTACTATGTTCTCGTCTGATATTAATGAAATATGTTTGAATAGACTCATTGATCTGTTGGAATTAATGGAATCTTTGTGGTGTGAAATGACTGAATCAACTATAATATATCATCAAGCATTATCTAAACTGATTTTTTTATTGGTATTTGCCTGACAAAGATGGATCAGGGACATTAATACATCCAGGTACTCGGGAAGACCATGCTTTTGTTTAGGAACTTGATGTTGACAATTACTTTGTCTGATTTTTTAAGAAGCTTACCTTTATTGGTTATGATAGTCAGCCCTTGAAGAATGAAAAGTTTCTAAAAAGGGCCAGTAGATTGTGTTTTCATCATGTTTTGTATAGTATTAGCTTTCCAATTTCCAGAGGGGTTTCTATTGCCTAAGCTTTTTCAAGTTCTTTGGGTTGGTCTAAGCTTGATCTCAATATTTTGATTTGGAAAGCATTTATTAATTTATTTGGTTTTTTTACTTTGTTTTATCTTTTTTCCCCCCTCCTTAGGAGTCTGTATCTGTGAGCATTCTTTTTCATTTATTCAATGAAAACTTTACGGTTAAAAGGAAAAAATAAATACAAGAAACCTTCATTAAAACCTTAATTTGTTATTGTTTTAAATTATTTTTAAAATATTTTTGTTTTAATCAATCAACACAAGAAGTGGCACTATGACATGGTTCAACGTTATTGTTATGTATTTTCACTCAAATCTTATGTTGGATGGGTTTTTGTCTCACCATTCAGTTGATATCTGTGCACTTTAATTCTTCTCTTGCTCGAGCTACTGTCATTATGACGTTGGGTTATATTTGTTGTGCATTTAACATTTAACTTTCTATATCTTCTGAAAATGAAATGATTATTTTCTATAGGCGCCCAACAGCACTGCAGGATCGAACTAGGGATAGTGATGATGACGATTACCAAGACAGAGACTATGATGTTGCAGCTCTAGCTAATAATTTGAGTCAGGCTTTTCGATATGGCATTTACAGCAATGATGATATGGACGAGGTACTGAAGTATTTTGTATTACCCTTCTCTGCACCTTTAATATGATAGTTCCTTGAGCAAGGACTGATATGGAGAGGATCTTGAAGTGTATTCTAACTTCTAACTTGCAAGAATAAGTAGGTTATGAGCTTCCTCACATGTATTGTTCTTTGTCTGCCACTTTCATTTCCTCTGGAGCAAAACTGATAAGTAAAAATGAAAGGAACACTGACAAATATAATAAAATATCATAAGAGAAGTTTGAGGTTGATGGGCAAATGCTCTTTTTCAGATACTCCACATTTTTCCTGTTGAAGTATATGAGAGAAATATTAATTGGTGATTCCTTGGGTGAAGTTAGTTGCTTGTTTACATGAGGAGGTTCTGTATCCTCTAATGAAAAAAAAAAGGATTTTTGCTTGTACTTGAACCATACAAATCTCTAGATTAAATGGGCTTTAATATATTCTTGATTACATCTCTTGTTCACCAATTATTTTTTTACTTTTCAGGCTCATGGCTCACTTGAACGTGATGATGAGGTATGATGACAGTAATTCACCTTTACATTTTGAATGGGAAGGCTAAATCTTGTGAATGAACTTGCATGAGTGCATTTTGAGCCGTGTTTATCCTTTAAAAAAAAAAATACTGTGTTTATTTTTCTTTACTTCCAATCAGAATTGCTTGTTATATACTGCGTTGTTTCATTGTTTGTGAAAGATGATGATAGTGAATGACTATTAGGTTCTTGTCATGTCACGATAAGCTGGTGGAAGGCTTTGATAGAATAAGCCGTATGTATTGGTTGCTAGGCATGGTTTTGGTGTCACACTATGACTATCTTGGGTTTCAGTTTCTGCAAGACAATTGCCTATTATATATGTTTGCAAAGATTAGTGGATATGATATTTGAATGTCCTCATGGACTTTGAGGTGGTTTATACTTCACCATGCAAGGGATTAGATATTTCCAAATATTTCCTTTGGATTGGCTAATGTTAATATTTTGCTTTTGGGATGGTCTTTAGGAAATTGTCTTTTGAATGTAGAAGTGTTTCCTGATGTAGAGCTTTTGCAGGATGTTTATTTCGATGATGAATCTGCAGAAGTTGTTATATCCTCTCTGCGTCTAGGCGATGACCAGGAAAGGTAGGTAAATCCAATCCCATTAATGATTTTTATTTTCTAACAAATGGTTACCGAGAATCTAGAACTATTGTGTTACATTTGGGAAAATGAAGTGATTTCCATAGTAAGATGTGTAATGTGATGGTAACCAATTCTTCTACGGATGCATTTATTAAAAATGAGCAAGTGGTTGATATTTGTTCTAGGGAAAAATAAACATTAAAAAATTAAAGAAGAGTGAGAGGTAGACGGTCGGGTTTAAGTGATGGAGAAAAGGAAAGGGTTGGAGAACGAAGGCGGACATTAATGGTGGAAATGGAAAAAAAAACTCTGTACGTGAAAACACTTGGGGATTGATATTTGGTGGTGGTTGAGGTCAGCGCAAGAATCTTTCTTGATTAGGATTTTATCCTCGTTTTAATATTTTCTCCTTCAAAATAATGTCTGTACTCATTTTACTTATTTATTTTGTATTACATGGTCTTTCTTTTATTTCTCTTGCAATTATATTCTAGGCATTTGGTATATTATTAAATGAGGTTGGTCAATCTAATCAAGTTAAGTAGAGTTTTTTTTTTTCTTTCTTTTTTCTGTAGTGGCATCTGTCTATGCCCTGAATATCACCCCCCCCCCCCCCCCCCCCCCCTACCACCACCACCTCTCATCAGTCAATTAATTAAGATGCTTTTCTATTGTATTCAGTGGCTCTCTCTTTACGAATTCAAATTGGCTTGCTTTTGAGAATGATTTAATTGAAAATGATCGTACAACTGGCTTGCTTGCTTCTCCTATCCCGGGTATTAAAGAGACTGTAGAAGTCGTCAAGGATGGTGGTGATGATTTTGTTGGTGAAGATGGTGATTTGAATGACAATGCAGCACCCTCTCCAGATTCACAAGGGACATCAGATAACTCACGCAATGTAACAAGCAGTTCGAAAGAAATTGTAGCCAACGAGACTGACAAGCCGCCTGAATGGGTCGAATGGAGGGAGACCTCAAATGATGAAGGTTCATCTTTAACACTTCCTAATGGGGAAACTGCAGTAGTTTCAGAGGTTACTGAACCAGATGCCACAGAACCCTCTCTATCCGCTGATGCATCGACTGGTGAAGAAGCTGTAGTTGGACAAGGACCAGCACCAACCAGTGATCATGATAAACTGGATTCTTCTGATATGTCGAAATCCGGGGAAAGCATCAATATAAAATCAAAATCTACCACTAGTGAGGAAACAGTCAATGATGCAGAAGCCAGTGATATAGCAATGGGCGACAAGATCCCAAAGGAAGCTGGGAACTAGTTCAAAAGAAACGCTGACTGTTATGTTCAACATTGATCCTGTGGGTAGATGAACCCTTAGGCATGTTTTGCTGTGTAGGGTACTGTATTCTTAGATCCTTGTGTACATCAATCAATGGGGCAAGGTGAAGGTATAATAGGTTGATTATTCTTTCTCACCCTCGGTAGAAAAGTTGAGGTCGTCTTATGTTTGGCAGAAGGTTCTGATGTCAGATATTTTTTTGCGAGTAATTGAATAGTACTTTAGTTGTTAATGGGCGCCGACAAGGTTTATCTTAATTCTCCTGTCTGCAAAACTTTACCTCTGCTTATGGAACACTATTGTGCAGAATATTGATGATTGTGGGATTAAATTCGAGTACGCGCTGAACAAATCGGAAAAGTATCGCACAAGAGCCCAGCATGTGTGGTTGAATCTGGGTATTCCTCATCTTTTGTTTATGCATACTTTTAGTGTGATGACAGCATATCATCAAATACACGTGTACGGCTATTATCTTCCCACATAGGTTACTTCCTTTTTTGTTTTTTTTCTTCTTTTAATAGTGTTTAACTAGTGGGGTGACGACCCTTCTCACCTTATAGTCGAAGACATATATATCTGAGTTTGTTGAGTTATGGATAAGACATTTCTTTTTAAAATTTCTAGTTCAGTTCTATTTGGCTTTAAAGATGATGTTGACAGATATTTGTTAATTATTTATTAAATGTAAATTAAATAAGCCACTTGGATGAAAATTAATCTTTTGAGTCCTACAGATGACAGGTATGTTGACATTTTTACGGGTAACACCGAAGTTTACATTTTCATGACATAGTAAAAAAAAAAAAAAAAAAAAAATGCTGAAACATGAGAAAAGATCAACATATTATCGCTAATATAAATGTAATATAAACAATAAAATTTACTTAAAAAAATCTCTAATTGATTTTTTGTTTTATATTTTTGTATTAAAAGTAGTATATTCAGAAGAGATGCATTTTTGAAGGTGCTTCAAAAACCTAGATAGGAAGAAACAACATAGAGATCTGTGTTTCCCCTTATAAAATGGTAGGGGGAAGCAATGGATAATATAAAGAAATGCAAGAAAGGGGCAAGCAATGGACCTCTTCTTTAGAAACTAGAATCAGCAACATCAGTAGCAGTTAAGGACATTGTGAGTGAAACAAATAAAGCAAAGTGGTGAAAAGGTCTTTCTATCTACTCATTTGAAATTGCATCAATACTCTTGTTCTGCTTTCCCATGCTGTTCTTCACTTTCTCTCCTTTCCTGTTCCCACTATATTGCTGCTTACTCACTGAACCCTCTTGAGCACTGCACATTTGAGACTTCAACTTGAACCCAAGCTTCTTCGACACGCTTCCCCACGCACTCGAACCCTTCGTTCGTCCCAACTTCTCGATCTCTTGCTTCATGTTTGAGCATTCCTTCTCGAGCTCAGACACTCTCATCCTCATGTTATCCATCCCCACCTTCAAAACCTGATTCTCCCTAACAGCAGATGTTCCCCAACCTCCTTCATTGGATCCAACAACCCCACTTCTCAACTGTCTGGATCCATCAAGATTGTCTGAAACCAAAAAACAGCCAGCAATTGAGGTCCTGAGCTGAAGCTGCTCAAAAAAGAGTACTTGAACAATGATTCTAAGAGGCAGTCTCTCGTTCTGTGCAGCATGGGTACAAGCTTCTAAAGAAAGCTTCTGGCAGTCCATCAACCGACATAGCTGTTCTCGGTCGGATTCTCCCAGCCATGGGTGTGACTGCAGATTAACAACATTCGAAAAATTTAGCATACATCATACATTATCAAGCCATACCCAAATTTTAAGCTTATTCCTGCTTCATTGCATAAAATTAAAACAAGTTACAGCGGTCAGGTTCTTTTTTAGTCAGAAATTAAGCAACTAGTAACTTGCTCATGAACAATGAAGAAACAGGTGTGGTATCAGAGAGTAGGAACATAACCAAACCTCAAGCTTAAGTACTCAATTTTTGTTCTTGGGATATTTGACAGAGAGATTAAAGAAGGAATTTTCAAGGGGTTAGAGATTTGAGATATGATTGCTTTTATGGCCTCCTTTAGAAAAACTTGAACGATAAAGACAAACGGTAATTTGGGATTTCCCTTTCGAGTTTCCCCTCAAGGTTTTTAAAAGCATATGCTAGGGAGAGGTTTCCACACCCTCATAAAGAATGTTTCGTTCTCCTTCCCAACCGATGTGGGATCTCACACGAACACTTCAGAATGTATGACAACAGTTAACATTTTAAGCTGATTCGGATAAGGAAAAAGAACAAATCAAGAGGCATACAACATCAGGCAACATTAAAAATTTGACCAAAAAACTTCTTCCAAATAATGCAGCCAACCAAGTTAGACATCAATATGACTAGCTACTGTATAGTAATATGCAATTCAACTGCTAATATAAGAGAATCCATACCTTCAGATATATATCTATAGCACGATAAAGGCCATCGTCCAAAGGTCTAGCGTAATCAGGAACTGCAGCAGCAAGAGCTTGAAACTTAGGAAGCTTCAAATTAACATCGGGAGCTACTTCTGCAAGGTATCCATCTATCAGTTTAGCGACCATGGTAATTGGTGGCAAAGAGGGTGACCCTATCAGTTGTTCATCATCAATAGAACATGGAGAGGCACCTCCCTCATTGATTTGATCCACTGCTAGGAAGTGCTCAAGAATCCTTTGTATACAATCAACATTGTAAAGAGTCTCCATGGAGTAGGAGAAATTGGGCATCAAAAGATCTTCTAAAGTGGCTTGATCGAGCTGCATCCCAACCCTTTTCTCTAAATTCGAGATACACGAGGGATTAACTCGAAGAATCATGGATGTACGCAATAAACCAAAAAGAAACTTAGTTGGAACTAGGCTCTTCTGCATTGGAAGCATCCTATCAATTTCTTCGAGTAAAAGTTTTTGTTCGTCCTCCGAGGGTGTCGTCCCCAAAGCCACCGGTGCCAGCCGACTACTAGCTTCACTAGGACCTTGACGTCGATTTAGACCAGGAATGTACCTTTTAGCATAGGAAGTGACAGACCCTGCAATAATTTCCTGTTTGATACCACGTGATTCCATGACAGAAATTAACCTCGTGTAGAGAGGCAAGCTCAAGGTCGCTGCATCCTCATACCACCAATCTAGACTTGAATTTTTCGGCCTCGCTCCGGTACTTATGCCATTCCACAAAACACTGCCACCAGGACTTTGCATGGGTCCTCCGTGCTCTATAATTGGCCACCCAAATAAACTTGGGTCATTGCACGCCTTAATAGCCAGTGACTCGATACACCTTCTAGTAATATGGAGCTCATCTGTATGGAAGAGAACATCATCACAGGTCTGTAGTGCCATCAGAGAGTCCTTCCAGCTTTTGAGGACAACTTGATTCAGGAAGGCCTCAGTCTGAGAAATGAGATTACCCTCCCCATACTCCTCAGTCATTTCTAGACGCTCAGCGGCATATCGGAGGTAGACAACATTTGAGGCTGTAAGTTCAAGTTTCACTCCGTAGCAAAACTTGGCGACCAGTTCAAATGTTTTAGCACCCCCCGGAATGTTGGGAATAGTTATTACACCTCCTTCCTCCTGTTCTTCAGGTGCTTCAGCAATCATTCTTTCCATAACCCCACTTCTGGATAGCAGAGGGAACTGCAGTCATGAAAAGTAAAGAATTTTAATGAATGAAGCATATGCATAATATATACTTTTCAAATAAGCAAGACTATCTTCTGACATTACAATCCTTTATAATCAGAAAACTCGTGAAATATTCATAAACTGAGGCAGCAGCTCAAAGATAACAGGTTTAAAACTATAACTCGGTATTCAAAGATGTCAGCCACTAAGCCAAGTCCTTGAGGTTAACTGTGAGATCCCACATCGGTTGAAGAGGGAAACGAAACATTCTTGATAAGAGTGTGGAAACCTCTCCCTAATAGACATGTTTTAAAAACTATGAGGCTAACGGCGATGAGTAACGGGCCATAGCGGACAATATCTGCTAGCGGTGGTCTTGGCTGTTACAAATGGTATGAGAGCCAAACATCGGGCGGTGTGCCAGCGAGGACGCTGGTCCTTAAGAGGGGTGGATTGTGAGATCCCGCATCAGTTAGAGAGGGGAACGAAACATTCCTGATAAGGATGTGAAAACCTCTCCCTAGTAGACACTTTTTAAAACCATGAGGCTGAGGGCGATACATAACGGACCAAAGCATACAATATCTACTAGCGGAGGTCTTGGGCTGTTACATTAACTCCCCTATCATGTATAGATATTTTGTTCTAGAACTATGCTTGTACTAAGGTAGTAATCGGGGATATAAGTCGAGCAGTCAATCCTTGAACCTAAATGCCTAAGAGGTCAGGACATTAATATCTTACAACCTTCATAACCTATAACATTTTAGGTTGGGGAAATTGTTCCACTTCAATGACAACAATTATTATTTACATAAGTTGCCCCAAACAGCTATAAACATAAGGGGAGGGAGGATTCTCCAAGATTCTTCTTTAGAATTAATTTTTTTAAAAATAGAATGATTCAAATTTAACACAATTACCTTGTGTAGATGGAATGACATCTCTCCAACTTCAACAATAACATCACTAGGCAATCCACTAGTGCAGAACCTGCAGCCATTAACAAAAAGCATAAGTAAAGTAGGAAGGTTTCCCCTTATCGTTCTGCTCCCGACAAGTTCTGTACTAGCAAAGTCAACGGGTGCCAGATTCAGATACGACCGTAAAACAAGCCTATATTTCTTGAATTTAAACTTTTCATCTTAGCTATGAACAATGAAGGAACAAATCCCAGAACAACCGACATGTACAGGCATAGTTGGTGAATCCTAAGAGAAACTATCAAAAGTTTTGTTAAATTTTTCTAGAGCAGGTTGGTGCGAGTTGAAAGCACCTAATTATATCACTACCTACTTCATTGAGATAGATGAAGAGAACGGTAGAAACCTTCTTTATAAGGGTATGGAAACTTGCTTTTATAAGAGGGTGGAAACCTTTTACTAGCAAGCGCGTTTTAAAAACCTTGAAGGAAAGTCTAAAGAGGACAATATTTACTAGCGGTGTATCTGGGCCGTTACAAGAACTCTCTGCAAGTTACAGAACCAATAACTGATGCAAGAAAGAAATGTAAAGAGTTTAAATTTCAGGGTCCATACCAGGCTTGTCCTTGCCTCTGGAAAGCATCAGTTTTGGATCCTAGCTTCACGCAAGCCATCTTTTCACTGAAAAAAAGGAGAAAAAAACTTCAATGCAAGGGCATCAAAACACTACCTAGCTAAACTTCGAAAGTACCCATCAAACAACACAGAACCTCCTGAACAGAGGCCACAAAAAGCCCCCACACTACCTTGGTAGCTATTGTTAAAGGCTTGTATTAGCAGAAACTGAAGCAACCCCCGGCCCAGTTTCTCGTTAACCTTAGAAAAACCCAAAGCTCAAATTTCCAAAACCAGCGGCAATGCAGTTCGTTGACTGGTTTCTAGGTATTGTTTTAAACTTGTAAAACACTGTCAAACTTCAAGAAGAAACCTGCTACAATCTATCAATATAGAGAAAAAATGGGCAAATCCCTTTACAAATTGAGCCCTGAGTTCACTAGAACAGAACCTCCACCCACCAACATCACCAAAATACACCAACACCCAGAAAACATGAACACCCAGAAAACATGAACACCCAGAACCGAAAAAAACAGATTTAAGCAAATCAGGACGGAAAATTAGTTCAACCCCCTCAAGTTTAGACCTAAAACCAACCAGATGTTCGAAGAAGAAGAAGAAATTTATGGTTTCTTCTTTCTTCCAGCCTCTGAAACTCACCTAGAAGATTCCAAAATCCAAACGCCAACGAGGAAGAAAGGACCAAAACAAAAAACCACTCATACCAGTGATTAAAGAAAAGGGCAGGAAGGAGTCACTCGTTGCGTTACGACTAAGAGTAATGCTGAAAGCAATGTCCACGCGAGACCCATTTGCCATAAAGCCAGCCTGAGCCAAGCGGGGGTTGAGAGATATTGAAATTGAAGAAAGCAACGTTGGTTTACAATTAATGGCAGCTCTGAGAGAAAGAGACCATTTTCCAGATGCACATGTGGGGACCTTTGCCTTGAAACACACTCATTACTTTCTAGTATTTTGTTCCTTAAGCATCTTTAAACATGGCCCCAACAGTAACGCAGTTGACCCAGATCATAATCTGGATTAAATGAAGAACAATTCCTCAGTTTACTCACAAATTTAGAAGCTTGGAAGTAACAGCTATCCGTTTCTTTTTTTTTTTTTTTCTTTTGATGGTAGCTATCCGTTTTTGTCCAGCTAGGCCATGTGGATACATAATTTTGGCCTCTTTTGGAGGCTTATATATAAACATATGTTACTGTTAATGTTAAAGAATTCAGCGAAACTTACAAAGCAAATACTAATTGATTAAAAGGGTTTTCATTACCTCATTGCTTCATTGCCCTGGGTCCGTGATTTCTAGGATTGACCGAGACGTTTTTCTGCCTCTATTGATGTAAACGGAAGACAATATATGAGCTTTTAAGACAATAAAAGGACCATTTTTATGACCATAACACAAAAAAAAAACTGCCATCTTTCTTCCTTATTCCTAAGGAAAGATCTGTCTTCTTGGTTGCTTTACATGGGAATTCTCCCTTTTCTTTCTTGCTTACCTTAAAAAATCCACATTTTTTGCATTAAGCCTACTTTTCTTCCTTAATCACTTTAATTATTCATTCAATATCAAAACCATTTTTTTCTTTTCTTCCGCATAGAATTATTGGGTTTTGTAATTTGCAACTATTAGACAAAAATCGGTACTTTATTTGAATGACAAAAGCTGCTATTTCTAAGCCACATCTTTTAGGTTCTAACTTATAATCAAGGTTGGTGAAGAAAGCTTCCAAGGTCTCCAATGAGAGGCAACCGGTAGGTGAAGGAACCATTACTTTTTTATAAACCAAATGCTAATAAAATTACAAGTTTTGTCCTCATTTTGTGAACATAATAATAATAATAATAATAATAATAATAATAATGTAAAGTCAAAATTTTAGTAAAATATTATGTCCGGTTAAATTAGATGATGGTATATGTGTATATGTATAATATATTTGAGTTGAATAACATGTGGAGTGGGTTGCTCGAACATAATTTAATCGTTTAATCGAAAACATATATTCTAATCAACCCCAATAGTTGTCAGTTCGAACATAGTTTAATGGATAAGATACCAATTATCATTTCAAAAGTCGATGATTCAACTTTCACTTTTGATATAGTGATACGTGTTTAATCGAATAGAGTGAAGGTGGAAGTGATATTTAACAAACTAATTACTTTTTGCTGAAGTTACAACCAATCATATCATGTGATGTGAAGAAAAAAATAAATAATAATACTAATACAGCTTGTCAAATATTAAAGGAAATTGTGGTCCATTTAAGGGTAGTTGCCTCTCTCCCTATGGAATAAAAGTTGGATTGATATTTAGATGGGGACTACTTAAAGGAAGTGTGGGTAATGTGTAATGTAATTAAATTTATTAGCTCATATATATACATATATATAATTTAGTTATTAATTCAACATAGCTTATGATACTTAATCCATGTAATTACTCTAGCCCGATAGAATATTACTAATAATGACTTAATGTAATGAGATGGGATCCATTACCAAATCAGACAAAAAAAGAAAAGAAAAAAAGCTATTTTGCATTAATTGCGCATCATATTTTAAAAAAATGAGACAAAACTCCTTATTTGCTTTTTTACTACTTGACTATCTTTACCAAACTCTTTAGTTGACCTACTCCTAAACACCCCTCTAGTGTGCTTACCTTATATTTGTTAAGTGATATGTCACCACTTCAAATCGTTTATTGACATAAACAATGGTCCCGACCTTTACCAAACATTCTCTAATAAAGTTTCTCTAACATTGTTGTCTTTGATTGGGTTTGATGTACACTTAGCTTACCAAATAAAAAATAAAAAGGGTAAAAGTGTAGAAAAATGTTGGGGGAAAGACGGTAATTATGAATGTTTTGTGGCAGAAATTTCAATGTCACAAAAAAAAAAAGAAGCATGTGTAAGTAAGAGGGTGAGAAAAGGCGTTGAAGGTTGAAACCAACCGTGCCTTGTTTGTCTGAATAGCGTTTCGTTTGGGGAGACAAAATGGAGTTTCTAACCATTCTTTTTCCCTTCCTTTGTCAGAAATCCTATCTTCTCTTTCACATCACACCATACGTTCTTTTGGAACTCCTTTACTGCCTCAACAACAACAACAACAGGGCGGAAGAATCCATTTCAAATAAGATTTAAGTGATTTTAAAACGTGTCTTAGAAATAAAAAATGTTTTATTAACCTTTTCATTTTAATCACCGATCGATGTGGCAAATACAGTTCATAATCTTAATTGAAAGCATTACTAAACAGCCTACACAATCTCTTAAAAACTTGGGACCATTAAGGGAGGAAGGACGCTCTAATAACAGATCATTCAGACCGTTCAGTAACATCAAAGGGAAAAAAGCAAGTGTTAAAAGCAGAAGTAAAGAGGCAGATGAGATAGAAGAGCTCCTCCGCCAAGTGTACTACAAAAATGTAACGGCGATTCTACATGGGAACGGAACTTTTTCAAGAGGAAAAGCACAACTACATTACCAACTAAAAAACTAAACCAGATAAAAGTCTGCTTTTTGTGAACGCTACAGACTTCACCAGATAGCACATCAGCTTCTTGTCAATCTGTCGAAAATGGATGAAAGCTATGGCTATGCTAAACATTTACAAGCAGAGAATGTTCCTACTTAAACATAATACTACGAAACGATCATAACACTCTTTACCGAACAGCTCAAGGATTATATTGCAACCAAAGTTGGACAGATGAATAACGTAAGGCAGATCTTGCTAAAGAACTAGAACTAAATCTGATCCACAAAAACCACATTATATTAAGATAAAACAATGGTGTCCAATGGAATTCACCTGATCTTCGGCCGCTTGGGGACATTACCACTAGGCCCAGCTCGAAACTTCCCAAAAGTTTTCATCTTTCTTCGCTTTCTCTCTTCTTCACTGTCCGATTCATCTCCCTTTTCCCTGTCTGCATTGCTTGCTTCCCTCTCCAACTCCTCCCATGTCTTCCCTTGCTCCTCCTCCGAATCACCGTCAGAATCTTCTTCTTCCTCATCCTCCGACTCCACTAATGATGCACTATCAGAATCATCATCTTCCGAGTCAGATTCAGGCTCAACATCTGATGGCTCATACCCCTTGTCTGACTCCCCAGAGTTGTCAGATTCAGAGTCAGTAGCTTCTAAATTCAAGAATTCCCATCCGCCATCATCAATGAAGCTCTGTGGATCATCAGTTATCGTCTTAAGAATTTGTCGCCAGTTCAAATTCAGCTTACTTTCATAATATTTAATGTCTGTTGTGTCAAGCCATTCCTTGATACCATCCAGTGACGTGGAAGGGATAGAATCAATGCGAAGAACATCTCGCTTGAAGTCTTTAAACACAATTGTCATGTCAAAATTCTTCTGACCAAAGCCAACTCTCTCTAGATTTACTATTTCAATTTCACCGAGAGTGACAACAAGAAAAGGAGTTTCTATAAGTTCAACCAGGCAGGTTGAGGTCGGGACAATAAATGCAGAAGATTTATAAGGAACTCCATGAAATCCAAGCTCCCTCAGAGGCTGATCAAACTCAAGGTCAAGACCATTGAATTGGGGCTGGCCCCAAAGATCATTGACACGGTTTACAAAACTCTGAAAGTCCATGTTTATTTTATTCTTCCTGTCCCTCTCCCTTTGCTCTTCCTCGATCTCATCTGGGTCGTAGGCTGATCTCTTTCCACCTCCTATGGTCTGGACAACATCCATCACCTCAACGTAGAACTGTACATCTTTGGTTTTCTTATTCCCCACCATTATATGGTTGTGCAGATGAAAATGAAGCAGAGTGATCATTTCATTCTCTGCTGGCTGAAAAAATGCATGCTTGACATTGCCAAACATAATGTCTACCCGTTCCTCTGACCTAGTGGTAGCATAACGAAATCCATTCAAATGTGCTTCTAGAGTCCCGGGTAACTTCCTCCCACGTCCACCAAAAGGAGGGCGAATCCAAAGCTCCGGCAACCTAATTGGCTTGAAACGATTACCAGCTAACTGGAGCTTCTCCTGTGTAACCAATGTTGCCCTTTCTGCTCTCTCAGACTCCCTAGCAACAACCTGTCTCCGCAATGTTTTAATTAGCTGTACTACTTCACTGATGTGTCTTGGGTCTTTGGAGCGGAATGAAACCTCCTTCAAGTAGATAGATCCCTGGAATTTCAATGAATTTGCATCGTGAGGACTGAAAGGAGTCCCGGGAACATTGAAAATTATTCTAATATAACAAGTGCGGTTGGTGTCCTGCTGACTAGAGACAGTCCTTATAGTAGCAACATGGAATGGAACCATGCTACCATAAATAGGCAATAGTACAGTTTCATTCTTCTGATCAATATGAATCATCAGATCTCTCTGAGATGGCAAATCATTTACGCTCTTATAAGCAACCAAGTCTGCTGCAGTTCTCATAGAAGAACGATTATCTCCAGCTCCATTTCCGACACCAGCTAGTCTCCTTGCTGTTTCTTCATTCTTCTGACGGGCAAGTTCAGCCTGATGCTGCCTGCGAAGCTCCTCCTTTGAGATCTCATGATTATCTGACCTTAGAGTCGTCTTTGAAACTACTGCCTCTTTTCCTTTAGTTTCAGTTTTTACCTTGGACTTATCTTCTTCCTCCTCATCCTCATTAAATGAATACGCTATGTCTTTGACACTTTTCGAGCTTTGAGCAGTCAAAACTTCCGTTTTCTCTTTGCCTACGATAACTGTATCAGCAATCAATAATGAGAAGTTTTGGTTCTTCGTTTTACCTGAAGAACTCTGCAATTTATCTGTTGGCTTCAAGTTCTGGAAACCAAGTGTAACATTAAACACCATGCCAGCCTTTACTATGCGGTCGTTTTTGGCATTAAGATTCAACCCAGACTCACGAAACTCAAGTCCAATGCCTGTCCCAGCTGATTTAGTAAGATTGGGAACCAACTCAGGAGCTTCTTTCTCGACAACAGAAAGAGCTGCTACATATGCAGCATTCACCCTATTTTCAGGCCTCAACATACTGATGGCCACTTCTTGGGCTTTGAGAAGGACCTCATAAGCCTTGCTTTGCAGTGGATTCGCATCAATCAAGAAAGTTCTGGCAACATTAGAGCAATAGCTCTTGTATCGGGACCCCACTGCACATATTATCACACTTGCAGGATCATAGTGAAGTAACTCATCATTGCTCGCAGCACTGGGCCTGAGATCAAACTCTCCTCCACTCTGAAATATTGGAGGGTAACATATGTCAACATTTTCAGTCTTTAACTTCACGCCAGCTTTTGAGGGTTCCAGAATGGCTTTCTCTGTCTCATCCATCAATGATGAATGGGTGATTTTCTTCTCCTCGTCAATCACATTTTCCAACTTTGGGACCACAACTTTTTTCATCACATTAACAGTTAAAAATGCGGCTTTCTTGATGTTCATAATTTCATTATCATCTTTGCAAGCAAATAAGTCAGATAACCCATTTGTTATGTCACCTAATTCAAAGTTAGCACTCTTCAGCTTCCCAGACCACGTCTCTAGAAGGTTCCCTTCAGGAGCTTCTCTAGAAATGTATCCAACTACTGGGTTCTCCATGCCATCTGCCTTTGACTGAGCTCGAATCGCACGAAATATAGCATCCATTAAGGAAGAACCATCATCATTCTTTGCCTTCACATGCATAACAACATCTGCACCAACGGCATCCGAGGCAGATTTTTTTACAACATCAAGTAGAGATGCCTTCTTTTGGCTACACAGAAAATGAATTTGTTTCTTGGTGAACACTATTATAGTCTCTGGGAACTCATAACCTAACAACCAGATATGGAGCGCTGATGACTTAAGGTACCGCAGATCCTCTGATGCTGGAGGTGTCCCGATAGCTAGTACATCTGAAGAGCTCCACATGTCAGATTTGTGCTCATCCCAATGAGCATATATAGCTTTCAGTCTTGTGCTGAAGTTCACTAGATCAATAGAATACATATTCCCAGATCCACTGGCCTTCCCATTGGGAGGTTGGCTACTACCATTTCTACGATCAGCCATAGAGACTATAGAGCCACAACACTGTCGACCAAAAAACACCTGAACCAGATGAATAAGCCAAAAAAATAAGAAATATTTGGGGAGGTCACCAAAAAAAAAAAAAAAAAAAAAAAAAAAAAAAAAAAAAAAAAAAAAAAATCAGAGAGTCAAGTATAAAGTAAATCTCAAATAATTGGGATTAATAGTTGGGGATTCAACTTCATTTTTAAAGAAAGTGGTGTGAATTCACTTTAACTCGTGAACCAAGCAAAAAAAAATATTTACAATGAAATTTTACATTTCACGCTGCGGCATAACTACAATGTCAGTAAGCACAACAAAATTCAGAATGTGCAACTGACAAAAATGAGTTTGGCATAAAAATGCTTCCTCTTGACGTTCCACAGAAAATAATTTTTCTTGATTCAAAGACTCACTTACAATATCCATCTCATGATCACAAATAATCGAACCAAATTTTAAATGCAAGTTAAAATTTTCCAGTCTTTAAGAACTCAATTGAGAAGAATCAAACAATTACTCCATAACTGAACGAACTTTATCTTAAACACTGGTGGTGCCAGAGTACTGACAATAGTATAAGGACATTTTCAAAATCAGCGGTCTAACACAATTATCCTTTGAACTAATGAAGAAATTAATAGAAACACTAGGATGGGGGGAAAAGGACCAAACTAAATCGGCAATGGTTCAAAATTTTAAAAAAAAAAATCTCAAATTCGCACTTAGTTAGATGTGACTGTGGAACTCATCTGAACATGATCAACTACAAGTTCGGCAAGAAAAATTCTTTTAGATGTTATTTCTAACGTAATAATGTGTAGAACAAATCCACCAACTAACCTCAAACTCTCAACCAGACGGACGAAACTGGCAATTAGGTGATTCACAAGGTGAAAATTCTGTGTGCATTAACAAAATAGATTTGATGTTATCGTTAATGCGGCTTCTTCGTGTGCTATTATCGTTAATGCGGCCTCTTCGTGTGCATTAACGAAATAATTTTGTTATTATTCTTCCTCCGATATTAACTTCAGTTGGAATGCATATTTATAGTTCTAGGGTTTGGTTCTAGAGCGGAAATTTTGAAATTGCATCTTAATGAAGTTATAGCTTCCTAACTATCCAAAAAAATCAACGAGAAGTTGGGTTTCTTTGTTGAAACAGGAAAAGAATAAGCCAATTTATAATCTAACTAAAGCCATAAAAAGAACGCAGCCGATGCGGAGAGTTCAATCTGAATAAAAATCACACAAATACACGTCCTTCTTGAAACGTTGTGAGGGTTTACGTTAAAGTGGAAAAAACGCACCTGGTATCAGAAAACTGGAAGGGTGCAAGATCATACAAGCTGTGGAAGCTGAAACANAGGCAAATGCGGCCAGAAACCCTCGAGAAATCCAAGCTACAGGGCGAGCGAGAGATGGGTCTATAAGAGATGATTGAGGAGCGCGAGAGATAGGTAGATGAGGAGAAGGAGATTTAGAGTTTACAGAGAAAGAGAGGCGGCAATGGCAGCCAACAGAACAGAAGTGGGATTGGAATGGAAGGGAAGGGGAGGGAAGGGCATAGGGCTGCAGCAATATATCGAGACAGAAAAGGGAGGGAGCCGAGGGCGAGCGGGCGGGCGGGCGGGCTTTATGTATTTATCTTATTTTTCTCTTTTTGTACAGCAAATAATTGATGAAATTTAAATTTTATTCCAATCTATAAAATGGGGTTTTTTTTTTTTTTTTTTTTTTTTTTTTTTTTTTTCGCTTCAATAGTNCCAATCTAAAGAAGTTAACTTTCCTTGTGAATATTTCGTCTTATTTTCCATTTTTTGAAAGTAAACTTGTAAATTTTTTTTTTTTTAAACTTAAAAGTTTAAATGTATTTTTTTTAAAATGTGAAAAATATTTAATAAAATATTGTGAAATCCTATTGAGCGTGAAAAATTCTCTCTAGTAGATGTGTCTTAAAAATCGTGAGGCTAATCGACGATACAAACCAGACACAAGAGAGTGTCAACGAAGATATTGAACCAAAAAAAATAAATTGTGAAATCGTTCGTTAATTAGATAAGAGAATGAAACAATCCCCCAGAGGGATGAAAACCTCTCCATAACATGAAATTTTTCAAATTTTATAGAGTTTTGTCTTTTTATTGTTGTCAAGATTACAATCATATATTTATCCTCTCCTCTTCCTAAGCTGATACAGATTTTTTTCTTTCAAAACTTTTCAATTTTTATTGAAAACTTTCAATCTATTGAACTGTATCTCGACCTTAAGTGTTACAAGATTACACTTAATTTGATACGAGGAATATTAACGAAAATATTTCTCTCGATTGAGAAAACGACAAGAACACGACAAGAACATGGTTTTATTCCAAAATGATAACAAAGAACTATGGTTTCAGTCAAACTGCCTCTCTTCAGCTTCACCATCTTCACCATCACCAAGCTTCTTGTAACTGTGCAATCTGCTCATCACAGCCAGCCCTAAGACCAACATAAAAGGGATAAATCTAATCACATAATTTCATTCAAAAACAGCTTCATGTCAAGCAAACCCAGGCAAGAACACTTCAAATATTGACAGTAAACGAGCTTCAAACCAGAAAAAGAAATGGACACACCAATACAAGCATACCTTCAATTATTCGGTAGAAAGACGACCACCAACTGTATCTAGGAATCGAGTCTCGAGTGAGTACTTCGTCGATTAATCCGTCGTGTTTCCCCTCCAAAACTCCATGCAGCGTTAGAACTGCATCCTTTGCTTTCCCAATGACATCATTCCCATGAACAGTCTCAATGTCTGGCCTTTTGAGGTCATCTTGAGAGGCAGCAAGACTTCTGGACAGAGCAAACTGAGCAGCAGTCATCCAGTGGGTTTTTGCTAGCCATCTCCCATGACCATTCTGAAGTAACTGGTTTTCATCATGTGGATTGGTCTCTTCTTTTCCAAGAACTAAGCTACATAAGTACTGAGCATTTGCAGGTCCTGTACTTTGAACCATTCTATAGAATGCGCTTCCTTCATTTGAAAGCAGCTTTTCAGGGGCATCATATTCTATGACCTGAAAGAACATTGGTAGTTCTGAAGTGATCAACAATGGCATAACCACTAGCTCATCAACCAAAAACTAAGCCATACCTGACCCTTATCCAGCACGAGAATCCGATCACAATCAATAATCCTGTTTAATCGATGAGCGATTATCAGCATAGTGCACGATTTGAACTCCTCACGGATAGTTTTCTGTATCAGAGAGTCTGTGTTAACATCAACAGCTGCCGTTGCTTCATCAAGAACAATGATCTTTGATCTTCTCAACAACGCTCTAGCAAGGCTTATCAATTGCCTTTGTCCAACGCTGAAATTTTCCCCTCCTTCCGAAACCTTGAACAATTATGAACTTGCACTTAAGTTTTATTCAACATAAGCTAAAGTTGGCAAAGGGTCTTACCTCAATATCCAAGCCAAAAGAGCTTCTCATAATTACATCCTTAAGATGTGCTCTCTCAAGAGCCTCCCACAAGTCAGCATCATTATGTTCACAGAACGGATCGAGATTAAAACGTACAGTTCCTAAACAAACGATAGATGGATGAATAGATTGAATTCAAGAGAAGATTTAGAAGTCTACTCAAAGCATACCTGAAAAAAGAATTGGTGATTGAGGTATAACAGTTAGAGATTTCCGCAAATCTGTTAGCCCAACCTTAGCAATGTCATAGCCATCAATTGTTATTCGTCCTAGTTCGATCTCTACAATTCGAAATAATGCATTCAACATGCTTGATTTTCCTGCACCAGTTCTTCCAACTATTCCTAGCTTGTCAGTTGGTAAAATATTAAAGGATAGCCCATGCAAGACTGGAGGAAGTCCAGGCCTATAACGTAAGACAACATCCTCAAAATGAATCGATCCAGATGAAGGCCAACCAGAAGGGGGGCGGTTATACTCGATTATAGCTGGAGCCTCTGAAGGCAAATCGATGTATATGCCAACACGTTCAACAGCGTTTAAACCATTTTCAGCCCTACTTGCTTGTCTTAGAACACCACTTAACAAGTTTGTGATGTTTAGGGTATAACTTAAAAGTAATCCCATCGTAGATGCAAATGCCCCCTGGTTTTCTTCTCTTGCGTTCTGCAAGACAGCAAAAGTTGCTGTCATCCAGATTATAAAGCCTCCTAATGTTTCCAACCTTATTGTGAGCCAGCGATTTGAACTGATATTTGCAAGAGTAAACCTGGTGTTATTATCCACGAACCTCCCGTTGATGCTTTCCATTCGATCATATGCCTTATATGCACGGATAGTTGACAGACCATTTAACACTTCCCCAAATTGAGCATACACCGGAGATCTAGTAATCGAACCCAAGCGTTTGACTTCGCATGAGGTACTCTGAAAGAAGCATGTGATGAAATTCAATTTCTCTTCCATAGTTTATTGACAAAAAGGAACAGAATAAAAGTTGTTAACATCATACCTGATAATATAAATAGACTGCATAAAACACAATCAATAGCGGCGTAATGGCCCATAGGGAGATTGGGCTCACTAGACCTATTAGAACAAAAGTTGACAGTAGCTGCCACAGTTGTCCAAGAAACATATTCATAATATGGGCAAGAGTACGATCAATGTCTCCAAGATCTTTGGCAAACCTATTGATAATTCGTCCAATTGGATTGGTGTGGAAGAACACCATTGGAGCTCTTAGATTGAATTTAGCATGAAATCGTGCAATTTTCTAGACGCACGGAGGCTTGAAATGATTAACCAGTATAAGTTTGCTACTGTAAATGTCAACTAGAAGGAAACAAACAGAACAAAATTCAGACAAGGCTAAAAACATTATCCATGCCCACCATATAAATCCCGTGATCCAAATGACAACGTTAATACATATACTTACTCACCTGGCCAAAGGACAACGCTACATAGATGAGATTGTAGTATCCAGCGTAATAATTTTCTGAAATGCTTTTATTTGTCCAAAAGCTTAACCACATGCTAGTCAAAACTCGAAGGAATTCTATCAGCAGATAAAATGAAAAGAGTACGAAAACTACCCAAGTACCTCCTAATGCATCCTTATACCTACACATACAACAAAGTTCCCTTAAGTGTTGAACAAAGAAGTTGTGAGCCTCAGATGTGTAGTCTAAAGTGACTCAAGTGTCAAACAAAGGGTGTACTTCTTCGAGGACTCTAGAGAAGGAGTCGAGCCTCGATTAAGGGGAGGCTATTTGAGGACTCCATAGGCCTCAGGAGAGGCTCTGTGGTGTACTTTGTTTAAGGGGAGAATTGTTGAAGATTGTTGAGAGGGTGTCCCACGTTGGCTAATTAAGGGGATGATTATGAGTTTATAAGTAAGGAATACATTTCTAAAGAAACGAAGCCACAAAAGAGTGCTCTGTTTTTTAGCTTTAAGCATACAAATTCTTTTTGAAGCATGAATTTCTTGTAAGTCGATGTCTTACCTCATTAACACCTTCCAACTTACTACTCCTGTCTCTCTCTCCTCCTCCTTTATTAGTACAGAGTTCTTCTCTTTCCGTTTTCTTGCATAACTTGTGTCTTCTGGAACTTTATTTCTGAGTCCACCATTCGGAGACTTTGGGCTTTCCGACTACTGGGTTCTCCATGCCATCTGCCTTTGACTGAGCTCGAATAGCACGAAATATAGCATCCATTAAGGAAGAACCATCATCATTCTTTGCCTTCACATGCATAACAACATCTGCACC
Source organism: Cucurbita maxima (assembly GCF_002738345.1). Classification (NCBI taxonomy): domain Eukaryota; kingdom Viridiplantae; phylum Streptophyta; class Magnoliopsida; order Cucurbitales; family Cucurbitaceae; genus Cucurbita; species Cucurbita maxima. The sequence continues at coordinate 414,422 of NW_019272020.1, forward strand.
AACGGCATCCGAGGCAGGTTTTTTTACAACATCTAATAGAGAGGCCTTCTTTTGGCTACACAGAATATGAATTTGTTTCTTGTTGAACACCATTATAGTCTCTGGGAGCGCTGAAGTCTTAAGGTACCGCAGATCCTCTGATGCTGGAGGTATCCCGATAGCTAGTACATCTGAAGAGATCCACGTGTCAGATTTGTGCTCATCCCAATGAGAATATATAGCTTTCAGTCTTGTGCTGAAGTTCTCACTAGATCAATAGAATACATATTCCCAGCTCCACTGGCCTTCCCATTGGGAGGTTGGCTACTACCATTTCTACGATCAGCCATAGAGACTATAGACCCACAACACTGTCCACCAAAAAAACCCGAATCAGATGAATAAGCCAAAAAAAATAAGAAATATTTGGGGAGTTCACAAAAAAAAAAAAAAAAAAAAAAAAAAAAAAAAAAAA